>NC_054382.1:97290714-97623214 GCF_017654675.1 Xenopus laevis | reverse complement strand
GTATCCGTTCTTCACTAGCTGCTCAGCAATGGCCTTCAAATGAATTTACATACTACCTTCTTGACATCCTTTCTCTGAATGGTAAATGTCAGCCTGTACAGCATTCAACAAAAAATCCATCAAAGCATATAATGGCTTTTAAACTGAGCATAAGTGCCCAGATTTGGTCGGACACTTTGGCTGATTTCCAGACCATCTGGGTATGTTTGTCACCTTAAGAAGGGGAGCAGTTTGACAGATCATCTTACAACTGAATCAAAGTTGATCTTCTTCAGAGGATCTGGATCCAACTAAAAATGTAGTGCATGCTGGACTGGCAGATGAGACATCCCCCCAGCTCCTTGTTACTTCCTCTCCATTTTTTATCATTCAGAGAGTCAGCCCTAACAACAAACAAAACAACAGTATTTGGGCATAGCAGTGTATGGCTGCCAATTGGTCCCTCAGGAAAAAAAAAAGTAGAAACATTGTTTCCAAAGGACTTGAATAAGCAGTTTAAATCTGCACCTCCGTCGGCCCATCCGACTGATATCTGCCTAAAAATCAGCCAGATGTCAATTGGACAGGTTTGATTTTCCCCATCGGATCAAGGACTGCATTGGCTAGTTTATGCATTTGAGGACTCCTATTCTCACTGTTGTACTCTTACTGTTTGGCCCTAGGGCCAACGATCGGATTAAGACCTATATCGCTCACCTTAGGTGGGTATATTGGGGGGGAAAGATACACTTTTTTTGGCGACCTTGCCAAACAAGCGGACCTTATCATCAAAACGATGCTGGGCCAGACAGAGGCTTTCCGATATTATCATGCCACTTTTCTTGCAAAGTGTGGGCAATTGACCCAGTAAAATATGCAATGAATGTTGCTTAACTATGATGTTTGCAGCCCTTTCCATGCATACAGCACTATATGTTCAAACTGATGTATGGGTGTTGTACATTTAAAGGGAGAGATTGGTAAAATATTGACTATAAGTACACTGAGATACTACTGCTCCAGGACCTGCAGTGGAAGGACAAATACACAAGCCATTATAATCCATATTCTTATATACTGGGATCTTCTAGTTTATAGCAGATACAACAAATTTAGTCATTTCATTGCTAGTTGGATACTTTTCACTGGAGTGTAGACACATCTTAGTGGAAATATAAGAATTAGATTACAGGGGTTTCTAATAATGTGTTCTCAGCCTACCTCCTACACACGTCAAGCATAATCGGTAACAACAAGAGGGAATACACCCACACCTGCTTTTGTTACTGGAGCATGTCTTGGAGACGGGTAAAGAGCTATATCAGCACTGCTGTCAGACGCATGATCCTCCTGTTGATAAAGTCTGTCTGATCCAGACTAATAATGTTAGTCTAGAATCGCGTGCAGTGTGTCAAACAAGGCAATTCACTGGGAATTTCTTTGTTGTTGTGAGTAGATTATTACCGAAGACGTAACAGTTGCGATCTTTCCAAGAAAGATTGTTTGTTTCAATACACAAGTGTAGAGCTGAATCGTCATATATACAGGTAGAAACATTGGAATTTTCTCAGTATCTGACGATTCAGCACAACAATGACAATGATGTTTAGATGCCTTCAAAGGCACCCGATCCAAATTTTCCGTCCAGCCCAATCGATGAGCCGACCGATATCCAAGTCTTCTGCCGATATTGGTCGGCTCTTTTCCCACCATACACGCACCAAATATCGTATAAAAAATAGTTTTATATGAAATTATCTGTGTGTCTATGGCCACCTTAACTGTGCATCTTGTGCAATTTGAGTATTTCAGTTTTTTCCTTTCTCTTTTTTGGCATAGTTTATATTTTAGTTTTTATGCCATTTTTAGATGATTAATTTGAAGATACTAATGTCTTATTGGAGTATGCATATTCAGCATGCAATGCATACTTATTTAGTATATAGGTATGGGACTTGTTATCCAGAATGCTCGGTTTTCTGCATAACGTATCTTTCCGTAATTTGGATCTTCATACATTGAGTCTACTATAAAATCATTTAAACATTAAATAAAACCAATAGGCTGGTTAATAAAGGAGTTAATCCAATAAGGATTCATTATATCTTAGTTGAAGTCAAGTACAAGGTACTATTTTATTATTATAGATAAAACAGAAATCATTTTTAAAAATGGGAATTATTTGATTAAAATGGAACCTATGGGAGATAGCCATTCCATAATTCTGAACTTTCTGAATAACAGGTTTCCGGATAACAGATCCCATACCTGTATTGTTATTTGTTTATTAATTTTAAACCCTGGTACAAAGTAGGACCTGTGTTTAGTGCATCATGCTGCAAATCATTGCCAAACTGGGAAGGCCCAAATGGCTTAACAGTGAATAATTCCCTAGCTATGTACAGTATGAGACCCATTTCAGTGATGTTATGTTTTATAGAACAAGGCATAACAGTATTGCAGCCTTGCTAATAAAACCTCTGTTCGGTTATTTCAGCTTAAGTCCTATTGCTAATCCACATTGGTCAACCAAGCATGGTAAATGTAAACTTTGCCCATAAATTCTATTAAAGATTCGTTTTTATTGCTGTCTGAGACTTGAAGACACCCTAATTCAAACCAAAATAACTACAGGAATGGGATCTGGACCTGGGGTTTTCCAGATAATGAATCTTTCCATAATTTGAATCTTCATACCTTAAAGGGGTGGTTCACCTTTACGTTAAGTTCTAAGCAACTTTTCAATTGGCCTTCATTTTTTCTTTTTTTATGGTTTTTTAACTATTTGCCTTCTTCTGATTCTTTTCAGCTTTTAAATGGGGTTCACTGACCCAATCTAAAAACAAATGCTCTTTTAGGCTACAAGTTTGTTATTGCTACTTTTTAACACTCATCTTTCTATTCAGGTCCTCTCCTATTCATATTCCAGTCTCTTATTCAAACCAGAAAATATAATTTTCTTTTGAATTTTCATGATTTGTGCCCCTAAGAAAGACCACTTTGGTCAAAATGCGTTGGGCTCACTACTTATTTTGCTATTTTGTGTAACCCCCTTTTTTTCTTTTGAAATAAATATTTTTATTTTTAAATTGAGAGTGCAATGCTTGTTTTGATTTTGTTATTCAAATCAGCGCATGGTTGCAAGGGTAATTTGGACCCTAGCAACCAGATCACTGAAATTGCAAACTGGAGAGCTGCTGAATAAAATTAATAATAACTCAAAAACCACAAATTATAAAAAACGAAAACCAATTGCAAATTGTCTTAGAATATCACTCTCTACATTAGGGGTGCCTAAACTTTTTGCCACGAGGGACAGATTTGGTGAGGTGAAAATGTGCAGGGGCCGACCATTCAGCTTGACATTCAGCCTGACACCGAATATACCTTCCGAGGCAGCTAACTAGCGATTTAGGCCCTAAATGAACCCCAGTCTGCCTTATAAGAAAGAGTGCATAATATAGTGAGTTAAAAGGCCACCACCATCACCACCACCACCACCACCACATGCTGCACTTATCCAACTATGCATCAATAGAAGGGTATGTTACCCTTTTGGTGTAGCTATGTAATTGCTATGAACTGCCCGTGGCACTAATTATATATGCTAAAAAAAATCCAGTGGCTTGACAACTGAGGGGTACGGTGGGGCAGGAGTGCCAAAAGTCCAGCCCTCTAAAGTTCAAGAACTAATACCGGACTACTGGCCGCTAAAGGTCTTTCCGAAGCTGTTGGGCACCATATATGACAGCCCCTGCATGAGAAATGAAAGGCAGCTGTATACATTAGGAATGGGACCAGGGAATCTAGTTGTACAGACTCCAGGCTGCAGCCCGGTGTAAATGAACCGAAACGTCCAGCATGGAAGTGGCACCCCAGTTGCAAGCCATTACCTAATATGAGCCAGTCCGTAAAGAATTTGAACTCTGGGCATTGCAAAATGTCTGGGTTGCTCTGACACAACCACATGAAGTCCTGCAGCTCCTGCACTTTCCGCTGGTCCATAATGAAGGAGACACGTTCTGCGGAGCAGCTCAGCCAGACACCCTATATCTGAAAGGCAGGGGGCGCGGCGAGAGCAGCTCATCATTACCTGCTGAGGGCCAATTAAAAATGGATCGCGGGCTGCATTTGGCCCACGGCCCCTAGTTTGGACATCCCTGCTCTACATCATATTAAAAGTTAATTTAAAGGTGGACAATCTACTAGAAAATCATGTAAACATTAAATAAACCCAATAGGCTGGTTTTGCTTCCAATAAGGATAAATTGTATCTTAGTTTGGGTCAAGTACAAGGTAATGTTTTATTGTTACAGAGAATAAGGAAATTATTTTTAAATATTTGGATTATCTGGATAAAACGGAGTCTAAGGGAGATGGCTTTCCCTTAAGTCAGAGCTTTCTTGATAACGGGTTTCCAGATAATGGATGCCATGCTTGTACTTGGTTTTGTTTCTTCTCGTTAGAACAATAGATATTTACAGTAAAGAGTAAGTTATAGCTGAGTAGTAAAAGTCAAAATGGCAGCAGAGGGTGTTAATGGCAAACATTAATTTGACTCTTTGATGCTGCAAGGGATCATCTACCATCCTGCAAACCAGGCAACATTATTTGTAACATCAGCACTGGATGCATTGAAGTATGTATTGTTTTGCTTGCAATATGGAGTTCTTGTATTACCGCACACAGAGGTCACACATTGTTTAGTGACGGGAAGAAAAAAACAATAAATGTAATGCAGAGAAACCAGTCTGGCCTGCAAGAGCATCTCTGTCATTTCTACTACTACTAAATTCCACTTCATACAGTTGCACCTGCTTCTCTGGTTATACACTGTTAATGGTGTAAGATACAATTGTTTTGTAGGTTCCGTATTATACAGTGGAAAGCATATTGTTTATCGCCTGCTTCTGTTTTGCTTTGGCCCTGGATTTTGCATCTGATTGGTTGTCTATCTCTCTCCTGCCTTTGTATCATGGTGTCCTGTGTAATGCTCCATTTACACTTCCAATCATACCAGACAGTACACATTTTTCGACCAAAATCACCCCATTTCCATAATGGGCAGGAGGGAGAGAATTGAGTGAGAGAATTGTTTTTTGATCATTTCAGTATTTTGAGAATTTGGCTTCTTTTTTAAAGAAGGACAGTCACAATCACTTGGGGATTCCAAAAGTTAGCCACTTCCAAGTACAGGTATGGGACCCGTTATCCGGAAACTTTTATCCAGAAATCTCAGAATTATGGGAAGCTCCCATAGACTCCATTTTCATTAAAATAATTCAGATTTTTAAACTTGATTTCCATTTTCTCCGTAATAATAAAACGGTCCCTTGTACTTGATCAATAATAAGATATAATTAATCCTTATTAGAGGCAAAACAACCCCGTTTATTGTTTAAATTAATTTAATGCAGACGGGGAGGCACATTTATCAAGGGTTGAATTTCAAATTCATGTGAGTTTTTAAAACTCCAATAAACTCGAAATTCGACCAATCAAAATTTATTAGTAAAAAAAAATTTTCACCTCGGACGAATTTGATCGACCCGAAAACTCAAATCGAATTTGAATTACAAAAACTCAAATTGAATTTGAATTACAAAAACTCAAATCGAATTTGAATTACAAAAACTCAAATTGAATTTGAATTACAAAAACTCAAATCAAATTTGAATTACAAAAACTCAAATCAAATTTGAAATACAAAAACTCGAATCGAATTTGAATTACAAAAACTCAAATCGAATTTGAATTACAAAAAATCGAATTGAATTACAAAAACTCAAATCAAATTCGAATTACAAAAACTCAAATCGAATTTGATTCGAATTACAAAAACTAATTATAAAAACCTGAATGTCAGGAAGGCTGCAAACATCACCAAAATGATCCCTGGACCTCTCCCATTGACTTATACAGCAATTTGGCAGGTTTAAGGTGGCAAATATTCTGAGTTCTTAAAGGCCCAGAGTATAATAAATCTCGAAACTCACAATTCGAATTTGAGAGTTTTTACCAAAAAATGTATGGATGTATGGAGATCCACATTATGGAAAGATCCCTTATCTGGAATACTCCAGGTCCCGAGTATTCTGTATAATGGGTGCCATACCTGTAATTGTAATCACTTACCTCATAACCTGGGCCTGGAGCTCCTTTTATCAGGAAAATACAGCGGCCCAGGCTTCTTCTTGGCAAGCACCACAGAGTGATTTTCTTCTGCCGGTTCTTCTTTCTTCAAAATCATGGGGCCGACACGTGTGCAGTGGAGTGAAAACACAGGTTTTTTTGTTGTTGCTTGTTTTGGTAAAGTTCAGCTTTGCCCCCTGTTGTGCATGGAAGAAAGAAGCAGGAAGGTCTTTGGTGCTTGTTGGAAAAACCCGGGGTTGGGGCAGTTTTCTGCAGTTGGGAGCACTGGCCTGGGGTATCAGGTAAACTAATACAATCACTGAGGGTTGCCTAAGTTTTGACACCCCCCCCCCCCCCCGTGAGTAACTCCTTTGCTTTTTCATTACAGCTGGATATATTTCCTACAACTATGGTTGCCACCTGGCCTGTATTTTACCGGCCTGTCGGTAAAAATGATGGTTGATCCCAATGTTATTAAAGGGATACTGTCATGGGAAAAATAATTTTTTTTCAAAATGAATCAGTTAATAGTGCTGCTCCAGCAGAATTCTGCACTGGAATCCATTTCTCAAAAGAGCAAACAGATGTTTTTATATTCAATTTTAAAATCGGACATGGGGCTAGACATATTGTCAATTTCCCAGCTGCCCCAAGTCATGTGACTTGTGCTCTGATAAACTGCAATCACTCTTTACTGCTGTACTGCAAGTTGGAGTGATATCACCCCCTCCCTTCCCCCCCCCCCCCCAACAGCCAAACAAAAGAACAATGGGAAGGTAACCAGATAGCAGCTCCCTAACACAAGATAACAGCTGCCTGGTAGATCTAAGAACAGCACTCAATAGTAAAATCCCATGTGCCACTGAGACACATTCAGTTACATTGAGAAGGAAAAGCAGCAGCCTGCCAGAAAGCAATTCTCTCCTAAAGTGCAGGCACAAGTCACATGACTGGGGGCAGCTGGGAAATTGACAAAATGTCTAGCCCCATGTCAGATTTTAAAATTGAATATAAAAAAATCTGTTTGCTCTTTTGAGAAATGGATTTCAGTGCAGAATTCTGCTGGAGCAGCACTATTAACTGATTCATTTTGGAAAAAAAAAAAATTTTCCCATGACAGTATCCATTTAATAGGGAAATAAGATAAATACATAGGAAGGTCTGTATTTTTTCCTGGAATAGGTGGCAACCCTAGCTACAACATAGAGTGAAGAATGGGGACTATCCATAGAGAGTAAGGACATCAAGAAATGTATCCTTGGTATAAGTCAACAAATATCATTTTAAATATCCTTGTTCTATGGGAAACAAACCTAGAATTTGTCATGGGTTTTTTTTGGTTTGTTCTTTTCTTCTCTACTGAAATTCCTATGAGTTGTTTCTCCACATAGGTAGCATACTTTTTAACTTAAGTGTGTTTAATTCTCCCTAGGTAAAAGAAGAATGCAGACTTCTGAATGCTCCGCCTGTGCCTCCACGCAGTTCCAAGCCGTCTTCCCCCACTCCATCTGTCCCTCCAGCGGCTGAAAATATTGTACGGCAGCAAACAAGATCCCCCAGCCCTACCCTTTCTTACTATTCATCAGGGCTGCATAGCATGTAAGTGTAAATGGCGTCTGTTGTAGGCTTCCATTACTGAAGTAGACGTACAATACTTGCCATCAGCTGCCACAACTTAACCAGGACTGTTAGGATTTTCTTCTTCCTAAGGGCAAGGCCAGAAGTGGCGTTTTTACATTGCGTTTTTAAAAAAGTTCTGCCGGACGTAAATACACCACTGATCCCACACGCGACCATGAACATGTGTTTTTCAGCACTTAGGTTTCTTTTCCCAACATGCACTTCTCATTGTTCTCGTTCCCCATAATTCCACTGGCTAGAAATAGAAAAGCTATTTAAAAATAGAAAAGCCATTTACATGCAAAATGGAGCAGGAATGATCGTCAATATGCAACGTAATTATGTCACCAGCCTAATACGCTGTAAAAACATATATGCGTCATTTATCTCGCGAGAAATTTGGACTCCATATTTAACATACGCTGCGTATTTACGTAAAGTGTGGTTTCAAACGTGCAGATCCCATATAGTCTATTGATCTGGTATTTTCTTGATGTATTAACGTTTTTGCTAAAAAAAAACACCAATACTGGTGGATTTCAAGCGCCCTGTGAGAATTGCCATATTGCGTTTTCCATTAGTTTCAGTGGTAGTGCAGTTTATTCGTATTTACGCCCGACTGAGTTTTTTTTAAAGACGCAACGTAAAAACACCATGTCTGGCCTTGCCCTTAGAGGTGGCGCTACTGAAAGTGCATTCCCTATAATATAGACATATAACTAGAAGAGAGGGGTCATTGATTAGTCCTCATGTTGCAAGAGCGCACACCCCTTATACTGCAATCGCCACTACTTCTACTTGGTGAATTAGTGATGCAACTGTAAATAAAGAGATTTATTAGGCACTGAACCTATCCGCTGTATTAAAGGGGTTGGTCACCTTTACATTAACTTTTAATATGATATAGAGAGTGGCATTTTGAGACAATTGGCCGTTGGTTTTCATTTTTTATTATTTGTGGTTTTTGAGTTATTTACCTTTTTATTCAGCAGTTCTTCAATTTGCAATTTCCAAATGACCCTAACAACCATGCACTGATTTATTTAAGAGACTGGAATATGAATAGGTGAGGGTCTGATTAGAAAGATGAGGCAATAACAATATATGTGTTGACTTACAGAGCATTTTTTTGTTAGATGGGGGTCAGTGACCCCCTATTTGAAATCTGCAGATGAAAGAGTCAGAAGAAAACTCATTTAAAAACTATAAAAAATAATGATCAATTGAAAACTTGCTTAGAATTAACCATTCTATAACTTACTTAATACATTTAATCTTCATACCTTAAAGGGGTGGTTCACCTTTACGTTAAATTTTAGTATGTTTTAGAATGACCAATTCTAAGCAACTTTTCAGTTGGTCTTTTTTATAGTTTTTAAATCATTTGCCTTTTTTCTCTTTCTTTACGTTTAGCATGGTGGAAGTTTCCAAGGGCAATATTTGCATAGAATTTAGGGCAACCACAGTTGTGGCTGCATTTGAAATCATTTTTAAAAATTTGGATAAAATGGAGTCTCTGGGAGAGACGGCCTTTCCATAAATTGGAGCTTTCTGGATAATAGGTTTCCAGATAACGGATCCCATAACTGTATTATACAGATCATTTTTGAGGGTTTTCTGCTCCTTTGAGTAAGATTCAGCTCAGGGATAATTGTAGTACTTTATGTCCTGCCACTTTATACTGATTAAAGGAACAGTTCAGTGTAAAAATAAAAACTGGGTAAATAGGCTGTGCAAAGTAAAAAAAAAATCTAATATAGTTAGTTAGCCAAAATGTAATATACGTATAAAGGCTGGAGTGACTGGATATGTAACATAATAGCCAGAACACTACTTCCTGCTTTTCAGCTCTCTTGGTTTACACTGACTGGTTGCCCTGGTTACCAGGCAGTAACCAATCAGATACTTGAGGGGGGGCACATGGATCATATCTTTTGCTTTTGAATCTGAGCTGAATGCTGAGGATCAATTACAAACTCACTGAACAGTTATGTCCCATGTGGCCCCCCTTCAAGTCACTGACTAACTCATAGTTATATAGCTGAAAAGCAGGAAGTAGTGTTCTGCCTGCTTTTCAGCTCTCTAACTCAGAGTTAGTCAGTGACTTGAAGTGGGGCCACATGGTACATTTCTGTTCAGTGAGTTTGTAATTGATCCTCAGCATTCAGCTCAGATTCAAAAGCAAAAGATATGATCCATGTGCCCCCCCTCAAGTCTCTGATTGGTTACTGTCTGGTAACCAGTCAGTGTAAACCAAGAGAGCTGAAAAGCAGGAAGTAGTGTTCTGGTTATTATGTTACATATCCAGTCACTCCAGCCTTTATATGTTACATTTTGGCAAACTAACTATATTAGAAACATTTTTTATTTTGCCTATTTACACAGTTTTTATTTTTAAACTGAACAATTCCTTTAAGAGTAAATCTCCCCCCCCCCCCATCAAGATTTAGAGTGTTGCTGCTTTTGCTCCTAATGACTTGGTTACCATAGTAACTTAAGCGCAGCTAAATTTGTGTGGGTACTCGCGCGCCATCTGTATATGTCTTGCAGATATTTCTTAATTATAACACAGCACAACAAGAAATATTAAAGGAGTCTGATTTCAAAAATCTTAAATGAGGTTGTAGTTAATAATACTTTATTACATTGTCCTTCATTTGTGTCCGTTTGTTTAGCCTTTGCTGTAGCTCTGCACATCTAAGGACTCCTGCAGCGAATCCTGATGCTTTATAGTTATAGGAAACCCATTAGGAGAAGACATCCAAGAGCCTATAATTAACACTGCAGGAAGCAAACACATTTCATTGTAGGTTTGTGAGTGAGCCATATCATAAATAGATGATTGATCATGTCATCTAGCAAATGAGATACATTCAGTCTGCTAATAAGTTCTCATATACACAAATGAATGTGGGCAGCCAACACCGATATGAGTCTGACCTGATCAGCTCTGAACAAACCACAGATAGCTGCACAGACAAACAGTCCTTGGCTGTAAGTATTTAAATTGTTTCCTCATAAATACATCCGTTTGCTGTTAAGGAGATGTCTTTTAGCGTTCCCTCTGGTTTATAAATATATTGTTGCTCTGAAGTACTTGAGAATATGGCGACTGTAGAGCCAACCCGGCATGAAGTTGTTTTAAAGGAAAACTATACCCCTAAAATTAATACAAGCAACAGTTTACATCATCATTAACAGGGTGGTTCACCTTTAAGTTACCTTTTAGTAAATTATAGAATGGCTAATTCTAAGCAACTTTTCAATTGGTCTTCATTACCTATTTTTTTTTAAATTATTTTCCTTCTTCTTCTGACTCTTTCCAGCTTTCAGATGGGGTCACTGACCCCCATCTAAAAACAATTGATCTGTAAGGCTACACATTTATTGTCATTGCTGCTTTTTGTTGCTCCTCTTTCTATTCAGACCCTCTCATATTCATATTCCAGTCTCATATTCAAATCAATGCATGGTTGATTGGGGAATTTGGGCCCTAGCAACCAGAAAGCAGAAATTGAAAACTGGAGAGGTGCTAAATAAAAAACTGTTAATATATAGAAAATAATAGGAAATGAAAACCAATTGCAAATTGTCTCAGAATATCACTTTTTACGTCATACTAAAAGTTGTCTCAAAGGTAAACAACCCCTTTAAGTGTTATATTAAAGAATCTTACCAAACTGGAATATATATTTACGTAAATATTGCCCTTTTACATATTTTCCATTGATCCCCCATTATGTGATGGTCTGTGTGCTGCCTCAGAGATCACCTGACCAGAAATACTACAACTCTAACTGTAACAGGAAGAAGTGTGGAAGCAAAAGACACAACTCTGTCTGTTAATTGGCTCATGTGACCTAACATGTATGGTTTGTTTGGATTGCTTGTATGCACCGTGAATCATTGGATCCCAGGGGACGGCTCTTATATTTTGAAATGGCAATTTTCTATTTAGGATTACCCAATGGCACATTTTAATAAAAAAATATTATTATGAAAATAGTTTATTTACATGAAGCAGGGTTTT
Source organism: Xenopus laevis (assembly GCF_017654675.1). NCBI lineage: Eukaryota > Metazoa > Chordata > Amphibia > Anura > Pipidae > Xenopus > Xenopus laevis. Next base: position 97,611,453 of record NC_054382.1, on the reverse strand, counting down.
ACGTATGAGCTGTTTTATTCAATATATCTTTAGAGCCCTACATTGTTCAAGGGTATAGTCTCCTTTAAAGAGGGATTTAGGACTGAATAACATAAATACTGTAATATAGAATTGTTCTTCAACAGCAACTAGAGGGCTGTGTGCTTTATAATATCTAATGTGCTCCAGAACTTTCCTTTATATGCAGGCCCATCAAAAAAGGCTTCAATCATTTTTGTCTAAACTGTATTTTTTAGAAAACATATTTTGCCTTTCTTTATTAAAAGAAAGTTTATATTTCCATTTGTTTTGTTTTTATACTGTTTTATACCTCTCCCATCCATATTAAATATATTTTGTTTAGAGATCATGAGCTGTGTATGAACAACCCCCTCCCCCCTTGCCCAGCTGCATTCAACAGACAAAAGTCTTTCCTTTACATGGAATTGACATGGGTCAATCAATTGCCGTCTTTTTACTCATAATATAGTTGCTCTGAAGAATCGGGAAACTGGGAAGTGAAAGTACTTTCAGCTTCACTGGCAGGAATTATTAAAAACTATAAATGTTTCTTAAAATAATACCATGTTCAGTACAAACCCTGTAGATTGAATTCAGTGTTTAATGCCCTTTATAAAATCTGCTACAATGGGATCTTCTAACAACTTCAGAAAATGTAATTTATGTTTAATACATTTGTTTCACAATTTTTAAAAAATATTCTTCAACCTAACTTTGTTTTTATGGCGGCTGAAAATAAAACACTCATGCTGAGAGTCTCTGACAGGTTTCCCTAGTTTCTACTGGCTGATTCCAGCTTGCCCCAGCAAGCTTCTATTCCGATTAACATGCTCATAAACCATTTATGTCTCAAATTAAACAGGTATGGGATCTGTTTTCAAAAATGCTCTGGGTTTTCTGGATAACGGATCTTTCCATAATTTAGGATAGTCAGACCTTAAATCTACTAGAAAATCATTTAAAAATTAAATAAACCCAATTAAGTGCTTCCAATAAGGATTAATTATATCTTACTTTAGATCAAGTACAAGGTACTGTTTTATTAAAAATTTGGATTGTTTGATTATAATGGAGTCTATGGGAGACGATCTTTCTGTAATTCAGAGCTTTCTGGATAACGGGTTTCTGGATAAGGATTCCCATACCTGTAATAGAAATTTTTTTGAACAAATTTGTGAAAAAAATTATCAATAATGAATACAGTTTGGGTGTTTATATCGTGACAGTTTGCATTTTTGTTATCATGCTGAATGAAGTAAAAACCTATAAAAAGGCTTATTTTGTTCTCTCTAGTTACGTAGCACATAGGCTACATTTATTAGCTGACGTGCTGGACATACTGATGAACTTGAATTTCTGTTTTTTTCAGAGGCATCACAGAGAGTGAAACGACCAGCTCCTCGGATAATTCTCAAGTTTCCTGCTATCCATGTAACTGGATGAAAAATGAAAGCTCTGATCTTGAAAGCAATTTGACTTGTGGGAGCGCATCATCAGAAGCCCTTCCCTCCCGACTATCCTGGCCAAACCGATATTGTGGTGGTGCAGAAGGCCTTAATGTGAATGATTTGCCCATGGATCAGTGTCGCAGTTATTACAGTTATCCTCGACAAAAGACTCCAGGAACACCAAAGAAAAACTCTCCAGCCACATTTGACTTTGGGGGCTGTGGTTCTTTTACAGGGTGCAACCAGGGAGAGTTTTCCGACACAGTACCAGGCTGTCCGAAATCTGCAAGCTACTCACTAGAAAGTGCCACCGATAGAATGTTAGGTGACAATAGCACAAAGCAAAGCTTGTCATGTCCTGCCTTACCTCCTCGTGCACCAAAACCCAGTGAAGGAAATGCTCTCTCGGAACCCTTGTCTTTGCCAATGAAAATCGATGGCGCAGAAGAAGAAATTCAGACTTGTTCTCCAGACTTCTTAGAAGAACATTATCTTGCTAAAAAGGGGGTTCAGGATATTTTCTCAATTTCCTACCCATTCTCCTCACCACTTCACATGCAGCTAGCACCAAGGTCTTGCGGGGATGGTTCTCCTTGGCAGCCACCGACCGATCTTTCAGGACTGTCAGTTGAAGAGGTGTCGAAGTCCCTTCGATTCATTGGTTTGTCGGAGGACGTGGTGTCCTTCTTTGTCTCCGAAAAAATTGATGGGAATTTACTCGTGCAACTAACTGAAGAAATACTCTCGGAGGACTTTAAGTTGAGCAAGTTACAGGTTAAAAAATTATTACAGTTTATTAATGGCTGGCGACCGAAGATGTAGTAATTGGACTACTCCAAAGGCTACTGATCAAAGCACTTGTTGAAGTGCCGGTTTTATTTGTACAATCTGCAAATGTTTTGCACTAAGAAATAGTCTTGACTGTATATTATCCTACAAAAGAAGAAATACCTACTATGCAGTGAAAAGTACGAGTGGATGAATCAATTAGTACTGTATCTCAATGCAAACATTTTAAGACAACACTCGGTGTGCCTTGGGCATCACTGAATACTAAGCAGCTGCTACATTATTTTAAGTTAAAGGGAAATAGCATTTATAAGCTTCATTTAAACCTGTAATGTATATTAGGATCCAAAGCTTAAAAGATATAAGGGGTTGTGTAATTAAAGGCACTAATTTAGCCCAGGACCAGTTACCCATAGCAACCAATCAGTAGAGAGCATTTAATGGTCACCTGTTTAAAAGCAAACATCTTATTGGTTTCTGTGGGTTACTGCTCCTGGGAAAACAGTACTTTTTTTTACATATGGGGATAGTAAGTTATAATAAGTTGGCCACAATGATCGTTGGCTTTGTATGTTTTCCTCTAATGAGCCATGATAAAGCACTTCTATTTAATGACTTTCGTTATCCAAAACTTGTTTCTAACTATACAAATTTAGACAATTATTATCCAGGTTTTATAAACAGTGGCTTCGGTAGTAGAATTCTACATTTAGACCCTGTTCCAAAAACCTTGGAAACTAGACCCCCAAAATGAATACTTAAGCAACAGATATTTGTATCAAATTAAGTGACATATTAAAGAATCTTACCAAACTGGTGTGTATGTGTGTGTGTGTGTGTGTGTGTGTGTGTGTGTGTGTGTGTGTGTATGTATATATATATATATATATATATATATATATATATATATATATATTTATATTTAAAGGAGAAGGAAAGCTACGGAGGCATTTTATTGCCAATAGATTAGCTGCAATAGTGCAAGCTAGAATGCTATATTTATTCTGTAGAATTCTTTACCATACCTGAGTAAAAAGCTCTAGAAACTCTCTGTTTGTTTAGGATAGGAGCTGCAGTATTAATGTGGTGTGACATCACTTCCTGCCTGAGTCTCTCCCTGCTCTGGGCTCAGATTACAGTAGAGAAGGGAGGGGTGGGGGGAGAGGAACAAACTGAGCATGCTCTTGCCCAGGGCAATGAGGTTTAAGCTGAAAACAGGAAGTCTGATACAGAAGCCCATGTGTACACAATAGAAGGTAAGAAATTCAGTGTTTCTTTTGGGGGTTTACTGGTGTATTTATATAGGCCTTTCTGTTAAGGCTTACTTAGTTTTAACCTTTCCTTCTCCTTTAAGTAAATCTTGCCCTTTTACATCTCTTGTGTTGAGCCACCATTATGTGATGGTCTGTGTGCTGCCTCAGAGATCACCTGACCAGAAATACTGCAGCTCTAACTGTAACAGGAAGAATTGTGGAAGCAAAAGACACAACTCTGTCTGTTAATTGGCTCATGTGACCTAACATGTGGGTTGTTTGTGTGCACCGTGAATCCTAGGATCCCAGGGGGCGGCCCTTATTTTTTAAAATGTCAATTTTCTATTTGATTACCCAATGGCACATAGTACTAAAAAAGTATATTATTATGAAAATGGTTTATTTACATGAAGCAGGGTTTTACACATGAATGCTTTTACTCAATATCTTTTTATAGAGGCCTACATTGTTTGGGGGTGGTATAGTTTTCCTTTAAAAGCCTTGTCTTGAACTAAAAAGCAAGTAGAAATCATACACAAGTCTCCTGTTGGCCAGTCCTGTCACTTTCTGAAGGGATAATAAAGGCACAATAGAGCTTGACATTACTATAAAAGTGGTATTTCTGCATCCTGAGAATGTAAGTGCTGCACGTGCAAATCTTGGTTTTTATCTTTTTCCCCATTAGATTTCAGGTATATTAGTTACTTATGAAGTGCAGTTTTAACATAGCGTTCCTCATCATGTTCTATTTTTTATGATTAAAATGTTTTAATGACACAGAACAAAACCACTACCTAAGATGTAATAACTCTTATTGTGGCACAGCAATGTCATTAATAAACAATGTATGTTTCCTTGTATATATAAATGTGTATAATATATAAACTTATTTTCACTCAGTATATGTGCATTTCTGTGTCGTGTTCTTCCCAAAATGGTAAGAAGTAAATTGTGTGACTTGTTCTGAAATTTTTATTTTACACGAGATTTAAAGGACAAGGCAAGGCCAATAAAGATAGAGGGTTGATTCAAGTATTAGCCTACTTTGATTAAAGCTTGCAGCGCTGCTAATTCTTCTTGAGCCTGTACAATATCACAGTAGCCCAGTCACCCATGGTAAAATATCTATTACTTATGCCAGTTTTACGGTCTGAGACAAAGACTGTGAATCTGTGCACATAATTCAAGGCAGGATTTGCCTTATCCAAGTCAGCAAGCAGGAAAAATTCACTTCATGTGTTGTTATTTTGCAGCCATCTTTGTGAGGGGAAGATGCCAGCTGCAATAAAGGAAGCACTGTATTTTGCGTTATTAATAAAGTAAGTAGGAAAAACAGACTTAGCATTTGGGGGGCGAGTGACTGGTAAAATCTGGTTCATGGGGGGTTGCCTTGTCCTCTTGTAAGTTCGCCATGAAAAAAAAGCAAGTGCAGATGATTCAGAACCTTATTTAGACATTTGTTTTGGGGTGTAAAGAGCAAAAAACAAGTGTAAACTGCCCCACTATCAGCACCGATGGGCTTAGTTTTAAGCTGGAACCAGCGCTGCTTTTCATAATAACATGCTAGGGAAGTTGTAGTCATCCTCACATAGGAGGTGCAAGTTAAAAGGTAGTGCTGGGCACAGGCTGCCAGGGGGCACTGTCCTTACTGTCTGCCCTTGGGATGAGCTGATTGTGCACCCCATAGTGTTCTTCTTCCTGCCTCCGGGGCATTAAGTAATGATAATTAAATAAGCCTTATATGTCTTAGGGAACCTTTTAGAAAATGTAGATTGATTTCTTTTACAGATCCTCTACCACTTGCTACTGGGTATTGCTGAGAAAACCATTAAATGCTTCATATATATCAGTGCTGTCCAAATTCTGTGGTACCGAGGGCCAAAATTTTATTGGCCTATGTGGAGGAGGGCCGATAATGTTAGTCAGTGTTGGCCACTCCCCCTTTTAAACCACACCCATTTTACCACAAGAACTTTTAAGATCATATCCACATTAACGATGGTAGTCTGGGTCTCAGGTGTGAACAGTACAGGCCTTTAGGATATAAACAATAGAGGTGTCACAAGTGTGAACAATACAGGGCATTAGAGTCTGAATTTGAGGGGCCAGTTTATCTCTGTAGTGATACCTTTTAAAGTTTACATATGGTAAACAGACACAGCATTGGGGGGGTCGCAGGCCGCATGCAGCTCGCGGCCAGTTGGACAGCCCTGATATATATCATTGTCACCTTTTTATGTCATTTCTGATGCCATTTGTGTTGCCACTTTGTGTTGCATGTTAGACTGTCAAAGCAACAGAACTCACAACACTGTTTCCCACTCACAGCACGGTTGCTACTGTACTACTCATGTGCTGATAAATTTCTGTGCCCATATGAGCTCAGGCAACTGCCACTTGGGCTAATGTATGTGCTGGGGTGTTTGTGGTGCCTATGGTCCGTTGGCGTCAGTGTACGCTGTAAGAATAGCTGTCCATTATCCTACCTTGACCAAAAATACAAAAATAACTAGACAGTGGAACCCCAGTAGAACCCATCCCTCCTTGTTTGGGTTGGTCATGGCAGTGGGGTAAAAAGATAAATCCTGGCACTACCCCTGATATGTCTTTGGGTTGGGGGTGACATACAGTGTTCAGAATAATATCAGTCCAACATTACTAACCTGATCAATCACTGTTTTTGGTAGAAATTATATTTCTACATGGCAAATAATTTACTAGTAGGTGTAGTAGAGTAATAGAAACCCAACACACCCAACAGTCATGACATGCATGCTGCTGATTCTGTGTAACTGAATCAGAAATTGAGGCTTGTTCCAAAAATAAGAACTTGTTCCAAATAATAGCAGTGTGGAGTTCAATTAGTGAGATCATTCTTTCTGTGAAAAAACAGGTGTCATTTATGGCCTTTATTTAAGGAAGGAAGGTGGTAAATGTTGTGCATGCTGGTTACAGTGTATTTCTCTCTGAAAATCTGAGTACAATGGGTCGTTCCAGACATTGTTCAGAAGAACAACTCACTTTGAATAAAAGTTGATTGGAGAGGGGATAACATATAAAGAAGTGCAGAAAATGATAGGCTGCTCCACTAAAATGATCTCAAATTCTTTAAAATGGCAACCAAAACCTGAAAGACGTGGAAGGAAACGGGAAAACTACCATTCCTATGGATAGCAGAAGAGTAGCCAAAATGATCAGCTCCAAAGAAGGTCTAAAGTTACCTGTGAGTAATGTTACAATTAGAAGACGCCTATGTGAAGCCAAACAAAGTTCCATTGTTGAAAAAAAAAAAAAAAACGTGCTGAAGAGCTTACAATTTGCCAAAGACTGGCTTAAAGAGAATTGGCACAACATTTTGTGGACTGATGAAAGCAAGATTGTTCTTTTTGGGGCTAGGGGCTGCAGACAGTTTTTCAAACGACCCCCAAACACTGAATCGAGCCACAGTACAGTGAGAAGACAGAGAAGCATGGTGGCACAAGCATCATGATATGGAGATGTTTCTCATATTATGGTGTTGGGCTTATTAATCTCATACCAGGGTCATGGATCAGTTTCAATACATCAAAATATTTGACGAGATCATGTTGCCTTATGCTGAAGAGGAAATGCCCTTGAAATGGGAGTTTCAACAAGGCAACAACCCCAAACACACCAGTAAATGAGCAACATCTTGGTTCCAGAACAATAAGATTGATGTTATAGAGTGGCCAGCCCGATCCCCGGACCTTAATCCAATAGAAAACTTGCGGGGTGACATAAAAAATGCTGTTTCTGAGGCAAAACCAAGAAATGCAGAAGAATTGTGGAGTGTAACAGGTGCCAGAAGTTGGTGGACTCCATGCAACACAGATGTGCAGCAGTTCTCAGAAACACTGATTATACAACTAAATATTAGTTCCGTTATTCAAAGGAAAGCAAAATCTTGAAACATGTTTCAGTTGATACAGTGAATGAGTTTGTAAAGAAGAATGCAGACACTGCTATTTTTTCTGAACAGCCTAATATTCTTCTTCAATTTCTATAAAGGAATAACACAAATTTGATACATTTTTCTTCATGTTTTGATTTGGAATAGAATGTGCAGTGTTCCCAATGCATTTGTGTGTATGGAAATAAAAGCTATTAGAAGGATTTTGAGATTTATTCGCTTTTTAAACACACTTTCAGCCATAGTGTTGAGGGAAGCACTGTAGAGGGACTGAGGACTAATGTGAATGTGGAGGCAGTTCTGGATGAAAGTTCCATTCATACTCTGGAGCAGGGCATGTTGATATTCTTGTTAGATGATCCCTGAAGTAAAATAGTAGCTTTGCCCGGAACAATATGCAAAAAACCGGCTTGTACAGTCTGGGTCTCTTTTAAACAGAATCACGCCCAGGGAGCACAGGCTGCTGCTTACTGACAGTCTCTTTCCTTCTTTACATCACTGCTTTCAGAGACGACAACATCGATACATTTACACCCCCTGTGCCTCTTTAAATGGAATAATGAGCTTAATCTGGGAAAATGGGTTTATGGCTTCCCCTGGAGTGCCTCTTATATCTGTGTAATGGAAATAATATTAAGAGATGAGTGTTATTTCCTTCTTGCTACTGTATGTTACTATTTCTAGTGGTTACCCCCTCCTGCTTTCTTTCTCGCATTCCCCTTAAAGGCACAGTTCTTAAAAATAATGTTTAGTATGATGTATTACAGCTACACATTGGGACATATTCACTAAAGGGCAAATTTTTGCCAGCGACAGCTTCGCCAGGTGTAAATTCATTACCAGTATGCCAATTCACAAAAATGCGAGGTTGCGTCTTAGCAGCCGAACACTGGCAACGTTTCACTAGCGTTAATTCGTCAGCGCGAGCATTTCGTAGGGATCTTTTGCTAGCGTTTAATTCTGCCTAGCGAAACTTCATTTTTGAATAGGGAGGGTTCATATATTTGTCTTTATTAGAGATGTTTGTGCAAATGCTTTAAGTGGCCACTTGTTATTAAAAATGTCCAAGGAAGCAAAATAAAGACAAAAGAGATCTAATGCCCTAGACATGAGCCCACCCTAAAACAAATGTGGCATGCCCTTTAAATTGATAAAAAAAATCTTTAAATAGTTAGGACTTTTAAAGACAATCCCGCTTTAAAAAAATGAAAAGACGCCAGCCTTTTTTTTTTTTTTTTACAACTTTTATGACTTTTCGGCATACAGGATATGATGTCACTGACGTAAGATTGAGGAGGATGTAGCTTCGTCTTATCCGTTCGCCTGGTATAAGATGGCGAAGGAAACTGGCGAAAGAGTTAACATTCTGTAAAATTCGCACTTTAGTGAATTTGCAGAGTAACGACTGTTCCACTGAGTGAAAATACGCCTGGTGATAGTACGCGAAACTGCGCTAGCGACAGTCTCTTTTGCTATCGAATTCTCATCTACTCTTGTTAGTAAACTGGCGATTTCTCTGCCAATTAGATTTCTGCCGAATTGTCACTAGCGACGGCCACTAAACCCTTTAGTAAATCTGCCCATCACTAAATTTTTCCTTATTATGCAAGACATCATAAAGGGATTATGTTTTACTCACCCATCTTCCGGGCTATTTTGTCATGAAAGCAACACAGAGGTGCCACCACTCCCTTGGTGACCCACAAACTGGTGCTGGGAAAGAGAGGCACAAGCTAAAGACTTACAATATAGTTTGACCTATTTAGTTATGAAATATATATGGCTGCTGTACGATTTCATTGTATAGCAACCCTACGTGCCACAATTTTATCACTGCAGCAAAAACAGTGCCGGAGATGGAACCAGGGACTTCTTTCCAGGTATGAAGGCAACTCAAGATTCAGTGCAGAATATCTGCCCAACTGACTTGTGGTGGAGGATCACATGTTTGTGCAATATCAGCATATACATGTTTGCCCCCTAAAAAAATGTCTTGAGGCTTTAAAGTTGAAATTAAAACACAAAATTAATTTTAGTAAGTTTCATATCTCAGTCTCCCCTCCATAGGATGACCTGTTTCTGGTGTTCGGTGACTATGCTGGGTTTTGGAGGGAGAGGGCAGCAACCCAATCCCAGCAAAGTGCTGGCAGAACTTCAGCAGACACCTACAACTGTTGGGAAACCAAGGACTACAAGGCGCAGTAATTCATTGACCAATAATCAGTTTAATCGGATTCTGACTTTTTCCATCCTCGGGGTATAATAAATCTTGAAAAAAAATTGACAAAATTCGTATTTTATACTAATAAACCTATTTTTTTTTTTTTTGAGTTTTTGGCATTCTGACTTTAATAAATAACCCCCTTAAAGTTTATGGGGCCATAAAATGACTTTGTTGTGATGTCTAGTATCATCTAGTTATGTCACTGCATAGCTACCAAGCTCCTGTTGTCCGGGAGGGACATTTATAAAGGGTCGAATTTCGAATTCATGCAAGTTTTTTTAAACTCCCTTAAAGGGCATGTAAAGGCATAAAAATAAAATCCCATTTTTACTTTCTTTAACAAAAAAGAAACCTATCTCCAATATACTTTAATTAAAAAATGTGTACCGTTTTTATAAGAAACCTGACTGTATGCAGTGAAATTCCCTCTTCATTTACTGCTGTGGAGAGGAATTGTCAGACAGTCCCTAACTGCTAAGCAGGGAAACAATCATACTTATGAACAGCAGGGGGAGCCCCCGCCTTACTTCCCAGCCATGCAGAACTCAAGCAGCTTTGTTTATGACGATCCCTAAGCAGCTCAGACCACACTAAGCATGTGCACAGTCTTAGTCTTGCAAAGATGTTTAACAAAGTTACAAGATGGTGACCCCCTGTAGCCAACTTTGAAAGCATAAATTATTTGTTTGATTAGGCTTGTGGTGCAGTCAGTTCATGTTTATATTTACAGTAGTATACAAAATACAGCATTTCTAGCCTTATTCTATTTTAGACTTTACATGCCCTTTAAATTTGATTGAATTCGAAATTCGACTTGGGTAAATTTATTAATATAATTGTTTCAACTCGGTTGAATTTTAGAGATCTGAAAACTTGAATTGAATTTGATTTGAATAAACAAACACCTCGAAGGTCAGGAAGGCTGCAAACATCATTAAATTGATCCTGGAACCTCTTCCGTTGACTTATACAGTAATTTGACAGGTTTTAGCTGGCGAATAGTCAAATTCAAATTCTTGAAAATCGTATTAAAATTTAAAAAAAAACATAAAATAGAGTTTGGATAATTCCCTAGTCAAATTTGACAGTTTTGACCATAATTTTTTTTTGAAAATTTGAATTTTCAATTCAACCCTTAATAAATCTGCCCCTTAATGTTGAGCCTGACTGGCAAGAATTGCTTTTTGCAATATATCTAATAGTGAGTGTTAAGATGCAACTACAGTGCAGGGATCAGGGGGCTCTAGTCTATCCCAGCCAGCACAGTGTATTTCCTTTCAATATGTACTTTCTCCTTAATTCAGATACATGCTGAAATCATCTCCCTTAATTAGAAATACAAATGTGAATACCGGTGCCAAACTGTATGAATAGAAGCACCACCTGCTGGCAAGTCAAGAAAGTGCTTTGCATCCAACCTTCAATCTAGAGAGAATGCTACAGAGAGTACAGCATTGCTATCTCCTGGTACAACTGTAAATTGCAGCCTGAAATTAAAGCCTTGGCTTTTGGCTGAATTTTTACACTTTGTACTATATTGGCCCATTTTTTTCACCTAAAAGATAAAGAAAGGAAGGAAAAGAAGTGAGGCACACACTGGAAAGTATATTAGATACAATCAGACATTCTGTACATCTGGTCAGGTGTCCCAAAAGGTGTTGATTTCTCTGGCCAGCTTCTTGCCAAATAAGTCAGTATTTCACTAGGAAGGAGGAACAGTTTCTCCCCACAATTGTAGGGCAGGGGGGCAAGAGATTTCCAATTCATTAGAATGGATTTTTTTGGGTCAGTATAGTAACTCACACATCGTAGAGTGTGGCTGAATTTCTAGGGCACCTGTTATTCCTAGTGGCAGAATTAGGGGAGCAAATGTTTGGGAAAACCAACTTCCCTTTTCTAAAAATCACAAGTCTGTACCCCAGAACCTCTAAGTTACTGGACAGGACCAGAAGGCTAAGGAAGAGCACTGAGGCCAGCAAAAAAAAAATTCTGATGAATTATGAAATTTAATTCTCATAATTATGACTTTTAAACTTATAATTATGAGATTAAGTCATAATTTTGACTTTTTAAAGTCATAATTATGAGATTAAAAGACAATTATGAGTTTTAAAAGTCAAAAGGCAGACATTGGTCAGATACATAGGTCATAGGTATTCCCTAGTATATCTATATATCTCTCTATAGATATAGCATAGAAATGTACAGTTCTGGAAACAGCTTAATAGAATCACTTATCACTTTTCTCATCCAAATTTGGAATGTCTCTCTGATGCTGGTTTTCTGTAGGGAAAAGGGCCCAGGTGTAGATAGTATAGAGCCAATACAATTCACCTGGTCCTGTCTATGCAGGTATATTTACAAGGTTGTTTTAACTAGATCTATAGGCCTTGTACATGTTTGAATTTACAGTAGATCCATTGGGTTCAGCTCCCAGAGGACAAAATTTGGATAAGGTTTGCTCATGCGGTGTCCTGCCAAAATAAGTGGATCACTGCATCTATTAACAGCTTAAGGATCCCTCTTGGGTTTGTTGTTTGAGTCTTATTTTTGCCCCAGAGACAAGTACTAGAGCAGCAAGTGGCACAAAAAAACTGGTCCTGATATATTGATCCAAGCATTGGACCAGGAGATCTGTACTACAAGGAGGAATAAAAGGAATCAGACTATATATACACTTTATATAAATCAAAACCATATTTTATATAAAAATAAAACAATATAAATGTCACTTTAATTCTTATATAATTTTCCTTTGTTTGCTCATGTAATCTATTCTCACCCCCCCTCTCAGATATGTTACTGCTTTATTCAGAAAACAAGACTGTTCATGACAGAATAAATACAGACACGTTAATGTCACAGCACACAAGAAGATAAAGGAGGCTTTTTAATCTCAAGGAAGGTGAAAAACCTCATAGAAGCTTGGACCAATCTGCTTCATTAGAGGGAAATATTAGATTTCTTCCAGATCCCTTAATGGCAATCGGATTTGCACCCAGGATATGAGATTAACATGAAACTAAAAGGGATGAGGTGTCCACTGAACATATTAAAAGGGTTTGTGTATTAAAAGAAACTAGAAGCTAAATTACTAACTAGTGACAAATAGACAGAAGTACAGTAAATATATAAAGAAATACAAATTTAGCTTAAGATAAAAATACACCATAAATCGTATTTACACATTGAGAATAACCTGGGGAAATTGTAAAAAAAATAACTCCTGGCATCTGCAATTTTTCAATGTCCTTATTTGCAACCACCAACTCAGAAAGTCTTTGCCAAAACCTCATAGAAACTTGGACCAATCTGCTTCATTAGAGGGAAATATCTCTTCCAGATCCCTAACGGCAATCTGACTTGTTTCCAGGATAAATCTCCCCCCCCCCCCGGAAGACTATAGACCCCTGCAGCCACATGAAATGAAAAAGGAATGAGTTGTCCACTGAACAGATTAAAAGTGTTTCTGTGTATTAAAACAAACTAAAAACGAAATTACTAACTAGTGACAAATTTAACAGATATAACAGACAGAAGGACAGTGAAGACATATAGATCAATATAAACGAAACAAAAAATAAAAATACAAAGCAGTATTTACACAATGAGAACAACTTGGGGAAATTGTTAAAAAAAAAAAAAAAAAAAAACCTGCCATCTGCGATGGCATTCAAATGTCCTTATCTGAAACCACCAAGGCGGAAAGTCTTTGCCAAACTTCATAGAAACTTGGACCAATCTGCTTCATTACAGGAACATATTTATTCCAGATCCCTTAATGGCAATCGGACTTGCTCCCAGGATCAATTTGCCCCCCTGGAAGACTATAGACCCCTGCAGTCAACAGATCAACCATCCATGGATGCCGGCATGTAATAAGCTTCACCAAACAGTCATAGAAACCTTTTCTCCTTGGCAATATCTTGGAGGGACATACTAGCAAGTAGCCCCCATTGCCTTTAGGCTGGTAGTGTAAGGGCCTGAAGGCTCCGGTAAAGTTGTGGACCAAGGAGGAAACACCAGTCCAACACAGTTCGAGGTATCCGACAAGGGGTGAGCCAGAAGAATAGTCAAGTCCAGGCAGAAAGGTCAATGCAGGCAAAAAAGGTTCACGGGCCGAGGTCAAACACAGGAAACAGTAATAATCAAGAGTAAAGCGCACCCAGGAACACGCAAGGTAGAACCTATTATTGGGCGAGGTCTGCAATGTTCTGGTGTCTTATATAGGCCCATTTTCGTGCCAAAGGAGTGTGATGATGTCATGCTGACGTTGGATGCTGACGCTGCATGTTTTGACACGCTGGCGTCATGACATTGCGCTCATTTTGACGCATTAGCATCAGAACGAGTCGTGTGGATGTCCTGGGCACCGCCATCTTGCCTATGGCGCTGGAACTCCGGTAAGTAGTCTTTACAGGTAGCTTTTAAGAGATGCATCTTTCCAAAAAAACCTAATAGCAAAGCACCGCATGGTCAGACTGGGCCAGACAGAACACCAGAAAAAAAAAAAAAACCTTTTGGGCTCCCGGCCCTGCATGAAGCCATTGTAGCTGTCTCTGACCTACGTACCTGGCCCCCGTCACAGCCATAAGAGGAAAAAATATGCACGGAAGGGGACAGAGGGTAGTTGCTGCTTGGATGAGGGGCAAGAGGGGGCTTTGCAGCTGGGGTGGGGGCCTCCCTGGGGGTTTGGGGGCCCGAGGCAGCAGCCCCGGTGGGCTCGGGTGCCCCAGTCTGATGCCAAGGTGCAGAATCTGAAAGTCAAAGGAACAGTGCCGGTGCACACAAATTGGCTGTGACTTCATGGTTGTACTAAGGTCTTCCTGGTTTGTTAAGAAACATGGTATATATAAGGTAAAAAGTCATTTTCCAGTCCTTTGATTTAAAAAAAATAAAAAAAAAAAAATAAATATTTTTCCTACTCCTCAAGGTCAATATTGTCTGTGCGCCTCAAAGGTCTCGAGGGCAGTGTTCAAGGAAAGAGCCAATGGTAGGTGCTCACAGGTGAAATTCTAGTGTCTGCATGAGGAACCAATTTCAGAGAAGAGCAATGTATGCTGGTGTGTAATTAGCTTCACCAGACTGTGATCAAAACTCTTCTACTTGGCAATATCTTGGCAACATACTAGCAAGTAGCCCCCTTTGCCTTGGTAGGTAGGCAGGATGGTATCTTTTAGAAGCAGAGATGTATCTTTCCATGAAGTTGATAGCGAAGCACAGTATCAAAGACAAAAGAACAGGGCCTGTACATTCAAAATGGCCGTGGCTTCTTGCCAAATGGTTGTACTCAGGTCTTCCTTGTTAGCTGGGAAATATGAAGGTGGAAAGTATTTTTCCGTTTCTTGTTTTAAAACAAGTAACAAAAGTAGGTCATAGACCATGTTTTACATGTATTCCATTGATCCTGGTCATGCGGATACTTGACCTGCTGTTACTTATATCCAGGGCTTTTCTCCTTTTTTGTTTTTTTTCCAATTAGAAATATCCATTGCTGTGTCTCTTGCCTGCTGTCTTCAAACTTTCTCTGTCTTGTTGCCTTTCACATTTGGAAGATGCACTTACAGCTCCAGCATTCATTCACCCCATGTGGGAGAGGTATGGCATAGAGACGGCTTGAAGGCAAATTGAAACCATTGCTCTGTATCACTCCGTTTGCTGCTCGCCTAGTATGCTAATTGTAATGAAGAGTCACTTGTACCTGTCACAAATACATATAAAAAAATTTCTGTTATAAAACGTATTTTTTGGGGGTTTCCCTAACACACACACTCAGCGCAGTTATGAAAGGGGTTGCTCACCTTTGATTTAACTTTTAGTATAACGTAGAGAGTGATATTCTGAGACAAATTGCAATTTGGTTTTCATTTTTTATTATTTGGGGTTTTTCCGTAATTTTGCTTTTTATTCAGCAAATTCCCCTAGCAACCAAGCACTGGTCTGAATAAAAGACCGGAATATGAATAGGAGAGGGACTGCAAAGAAAGAGGAGTAATGAAAAGTAACAATAACAATACATGTGTAGCCTTCCAGAGCATTGGTTTTTTAGATGGGGTAAGTGACCCCCATTTGAAAGCCAGAAAGAATCAGAAGAAGACAGCAAATAATTAAAAAACTATACAAAATAAAAAATCAAGACCTATTGAAAAGTTGGCTAGGATTGGCCATTCTATAACATATTAAAAGTTATTTCTAAGGTGAACCACCCCTTTAATAGCCACAAAGTTAGCTTGGGTATCCATGTAACTGCAGCAGAGTAGCTGCGAATAGCCATATTTTTATAAATCTGCAACCTTACATTTTTGCTTGGGCTAAAGGTGCCATAGGTATAGGGTTGCCACCTGTCGGATTTCACCTGGACAGTCCGGTTTTTGGAAGGGCTGTCCGGGTGAAAATTGCCTGTCTGGATTTCCAAATTAGGAAATCCAGACAGGACATTGAAGTTAATGACATGGTGATCAGTAAATTGCCACATCAGCCCCACCCCCAGCATTACTGGCCTGTCCCCCTAGATATCATCCACCCTGCCCCCAGCCAGTTTTCCTCAAATTGAAAAGGTGGCAACCCTCTACATAGGTAGGATTAACAACTGATAGGCCCTGAAGTCTTAAAAGACCAGTAACATAAAAAAAAAAGGTTTCTTTTTAACGAAAAAAAACCACCAAGACACTTTTAATTTGCAAAGCTTTAATTATGAAATTACTTACAGATTTTCTGCTTGCGCTCCTCTTCAGAAACGGCGATAGGGTGACAATCCATTGTGCGGCGCTCGATTTCTCCTCCCTGCCTTCTATTGTAGATAGCCAGGGAGGAGAAATCAAGCGCCGCACGATGGATCGTCGCCCTGTCGCCGTTTCTGAAGTGGAGCGCAAGCAAAGAATCGGTAAGTAATTTCTTAATAAAAGCATTGCGAATCAAAAGTGAAAACTGTCTTGCTGTTATTTTTTTGTTAAAAAGAAAATTTTCTTTTTTATTAAAAAAAATGTATGTTACTGGTCCTTTAAAGGTGTTTTTTGAAATACAAAATATTGACTTTTATAGCGAACAAGGCAGTTTTTTTTTCACCATAACTGTGCAGCTAGGGGTTTTCTGGAAAAAAATGGCCTACCTGTATGTTTATATTTCTGCCCTATTAATTAACATTGACATTAACAGTGTTTTCATCACTTTTTATGTAACTCATTACTCTATGCCACCAGCAACCAAACCATCCAGCAGTGAGAGCTGCGCACGTTCAAATGTAGTTATCAGTTAGAAGGGCAGCCATCAGGGGGGACAGGGGGAGAGTTGTAGAGGGCCCAGAGGGTAAGGGGGGCCGGCCACGCCACACTTACTTTATTAGCCGGCCCCCCATCTTTCTGAGAGCTGCTGACTTCGGGAAGGCATGGACGTTTAAGGGGCCCTGGCCACCAATTTTCTCATAATGTGGGGGGGGGGCCCTGGCCACCAATTTATTTTTCTCATGTGGGGTCCTAGCCACCAATATTTTTTAATGGGGGGCTTGGCCACAAATGTTATTTTATGGGGGGCCCTGACCACCAATATCTTTTTATTTTTTTATTAACATGTGGGAACCCTAGCCACCAATATTTTTTTTGTTTTTTTACTGTGTGGTGGGGGGCAGACCTGTGGGGTGGGCAGGGCGGACCTGTAGGTGGGGCTTGCGGTGGGTGCAGCCCAGGAAATTTTGTCGTATGGGGCCCTGCGATTTCTGATGGCTTTCCTGTCAGTTAGTATAGAAGGGACAGAGTCAGCTGTATTGTACCTCTCAGTCCCAATAGCAATATGGTAACTGATTTAAAGACTAAAGTAAAATCTGGGGACAGATATAGGAGTGTGGCACCCAAAATTCAGGCATTTGTGTGTGCTCCTTCACAACCAGCAATATTTTTAAGGTATGTTTCATCGGAACCCTCAATAATATGTCTTATCCGGAAACCTATTATCTAGAAAGCACAAATTATGGGAATGCCATCGAATCCATAATGGCAAATAATTATTTCACTTGGTAATAATAAAACAGGTATAGGATCCCTTATCCAGAAACCCGATATCCAGAAAGCTCCGATTTACGGAATGGCTGTCTCCCATAGACTCCATTTTATACAAATAATCCAAATTTTTAAAAATGATTTCCTTTTTCTCTGCAATAATAACAGTAGCTTGTACTTGATCCCAATTAAGATACAATTAATCCTTATTGGAAGCAAAACCAGCCTATTGGATTTATTTAATGTTTAAATTAATTTCTAGTAGACTTAAGGCATGAAGACCCAAATTACAGAAAGATCCATTATCCGGAAAACCCCAGGTCCCGAGCATTCTGGATAACAGGTCCCATACCTGTACCTTGTACTTGGTAGTAACTAAGCTGCGCGAGTCCGTATTGGAGGCAAAAGAATGCTATTGGGTTTATTTTATATTTAAATTTGATTTTTAACAGACTTAAGGTCCTAAGCATTCTGGATATTAAATCCTATACTTGTATTAGATTTACTTTAATTAATTTTGATATGGCCTCCCAGCAATTCAGTTTTCTGGATAAAAGGGTTTCAGGATAACCCAACACATAATAATATAAAAATAAAAATGTCTGTGAAAATATGGCTTCTCTTAGTCCTAGAATCACTTCTCATACAGTGGTTTGTGTCGCATTTTCGGGACATGGCCGCAAAATGGGTGTTTACAATTTTTGTGTCACCATTCTGTGCCCAGCACTTAGTAATTCACCCTTAAAGGAGAAGTAAAGTTAAAAAACGATACCTATTTCTTTCTGTTTACCAGCAGCCCCCCTCCTGAAACGCCATATTAAAAAGTGTCTATTTAGTAGTGGCTTTGTGTACCCTTGTTCGTTAGTTTCTCCACCGTTCAAAATTTGGCGCCGTCATTTTCCATTCAGTACCTCACTTCCGCCTCTACTGTACTGCGCATGCGCCTCATTTCAGACCGACAGCCTCTAAACAAGGAGGCATTAAAACAAAGTTAAAATAAAGGCTTCCTTTTATTAAACATGTATTTAGACAGACCTCTGTCAGACAGACCAAAACGCTGGGAATATTTAGCTGAGAATATTGAGCTGACCTCCGTTGCTCAGCTCCTGTGCTCACTGCCAAGCTGTAAATTAAAACCGGAGTGAGCGCAGGAGCATGTAAGCTTCAACAGGGAAGAAGCATCGCGATTGGCGGTTGAGTGAAAGCAGGCGGGGGCAGAGGTCAGGAATGAGGAAAGGCTAAATCACGTGCCTGCAACGTCAGCTCTTCAAAGGAAAGCCACAATATACTCATACGCATGTGCAGGGCACTGCTGTGAATGATTGCGCATGCGTGTGCCCTAATAGGACTCGTTTTTGGACTGCAGGCAGGGAATGCTTCCATATACAGCTTTGAGCTTTCTTCAAAAACGATGACAGCACAAACCTTAGTAGAAAAACGAATGAGGGAATGCTTACTGGTAAGGATACTTTTATTTCATGGTCAGCAGTTAGAGCTTTATTTGATTTTTGACTTTACTTCTCCTTTAAATGTTGAGAGTAGGGATGCACTGAATCCACTATTTTGGATTCGGCCGAACCCTTTGTGTAAGATTCGGCCGAATACCAAACCAAATCCAAATTTTCATATGCAAATTATTTACAGAATTTGTGTAATATAATGGAGTAGCGTTAGGTTTGTTTGTTTCATTGATGCAGGTGGTACAGCTGTATTGCACAATATAGCAAAATTGTATTTTCCAGACTATACATAAAAGCATTCACTTGTGGGTTATTCCATTTGTTGATTGTACATAATTAAAAAGGTAATTATGCAATTACAGTAGCTACCCCATTCATATACAGATTTTGCTCCCACCAAAGAAAGTCATAGCAATAGCCAAACAAAATATTGGTTGGGAGCTGAATGTTGCCAAAGACCAAGGGTAAATGGCAAAATAAAATGGTTGTTGAAATGAGAATTTTCCCCAACAGTCCATGTCATGTAACCTGGGGGGTATGTACCTTGCAGTCTAATTTCTGGAGGACAATATTTCCAAAATAAAAGCAGTGGCATAACTATAGGGGGAGCACAACTCATGACTAGAGGGAGGCCTAGAGGAGAGAGGGGTACTTGGTAAGGATTTAGTAAAGTGGCTTGGGATTACATGTATGGGGTGGGGATGGAGAATTAGGGCCTGCATTTTTTCACGGGGGGGCTAGTTTAATTCAATCTAACCCTCTAAAAAAAAGCATACTAGAGCAGCCTTAGATTAGCATAAGAACTGTATAGAGTTTGGAATCTAATGGAAATTCACACTACATCCCAAGTAAATTGCGAAAAAAAAATTGTCCTATCTGCAGGTCAAAAAACAAACAGTGTTTATAGCCATAAACAGTACAGAACACCGGTTTATAATAAAGGAGTGTGTACCATTTGGCAAGGTTGAGGCCCTTATAAAGTTGCTTCTAGTGAGTGCTTATTGGTGCTGTCTTTTTACATAGCCAGTTAGGAGTATAAGGCTGGCAGTTCAATAAGGGCTGGGGTATTTGCTTTGCTTATTAAGGGGTATTCGCTTAGGGCACTCCAGGTAAGGAGCAGCCTAGCAAAAAATATAAGCAGGAGCAATTACCCTTATGTCCCAATGAGAACACTGACCCCAAATAGATCAGGTCACTTACAGTCTGTGCTCTTAAATAACTGGATCACTCTGTGGAGCAGATCTGAGCAGGGAAGCTGTAGATAGATATGTTCTCCAGCTGCTGTAATCACCGGGGCCTCTGCTGATTCCAGCCTGTGATTTTCTCATTAAACAACCAGACAACTTCCCCCCTGCACCTTATTTGCCTAGTCTAAAGCTGGGATAGCAGCCTTCTCCTGGATCAGTAAACCACTCCCTTGCTCTCCCATAACACTGCCCTTTATACAGTAGGCAGAGAGGGCTGGCTCTCCACAAACATTTTGCGCCCTTTTTAATGATTGGATACACAGCCAAGCGCCAGCCCAGTCCTGAGCACT
The DNA here is from genome assembly GCF_017654675.1 of Xenopus laevis. Classification (NCBI taxonomy): domain Eukaryota; kingdom Metazoa; phylum Chordata; class Amphibia; order Anura; family Pipidae; genus Xenopus; species Xenopus laevis. The sequence continues at coordinate 97,590,820 of NC_054382.1, read as the reverse complement.
GCTGCATGCTGGGAAATGTAGTCCTGTGACCTATCTATACAAACTATTGAGAGGAAAGCAATTGTCTTGTTGCGAGTTGCTGTTTGTATTTCTAAAATTTGAAGTTTTAAATGTGCCGTTTTATATTGTTTATGCTGCACTAATAGCAATTATTGGCTGATGATTTTCAAGTTGCTGAATAATATATTTGGAGAAACAATTGCTTTTAGGTTGCCACCCGGCCAGTATTTTACAGGCCTAGCTGGTAAAACACCTGCCAAGGCCGGGGGCCTGTATTACAAATTTGCCAGCAAAGTAGTTTGTAATACCCTTTAAAAAAGCCCTGGCCCACCCCCAATTCACTCAGAACTTACCTTTTATTGGCCTTCTGGCCATCTCGTAATGTGGCTCCACCCCTTTTTGCAGCACGGACTGCCCCTTTTGTTCCCGCCCCCACCGGCCGGTAAAACCTTTCAGAAAAGGTGGCAACCCTAATTGCTTTTTAGCGGGCATGAAAAGATTTGGTGGCTTCCATTGTTCAGCGCTGGATTTGAAGGCAGCAAGCATGTTTCTCCCCGTACCCTAAAAGCCGGTCTCCTGGGCTCTTTGGTTTGTGTGGAAGGGATTGTGACCAAATGTAAATATCATTCATCTTGTTTCCGCTCCTAATAGGCAACCATCTATAGCAGTGTTATTTATATATAAAACTATATTTGTTTATATGTGGTTGACATGACTGCAATAGTACAGTACAATGTCACTTTAAATTGTTGAGGGGTCCAGAAAAAAATGGGAAAATGTAAAATCAGGTAAATGTAATACATCAGTAATGTCCAACTTCTATGGTACCGAGGGCCGGAATTTTTCTGGCCTACATGGTGGAGGGCTGATGGAAGCCAGTGTTAGCCACTCCCTGTTTTTTAAACCACACCTACTTTAAAGCACATCCATTTTACCACAAGACCATGTCCACATTAATGGTGGTAGCACACCAAAAATCAAATGGTTGATGCTCACTGTAGGGATATTACTTATCACTCATATGTGAAAAAAGTTGTCATATGAAAACATACACTTAAATCCATATGCCTCATCCTCCCCTGTGGATAAGACAACACCCCCACCCCCAGCACCTGATCAAACAGCTTAGGGGCACCTAACAACAATTTTCAAATTCTAACAAACCCCTGCCAGGCTTATGTTCCACAGGCAGAGCAGGGCACACACAGGGAGCATAGGAAAGGCAGAGTATGGCACACACAGGCAGAGTATGGCACACACAGGGAGCATAGGAAAGGCAGAGCATGGCACACACACAGGCAGAGTATGGTACACCCAAGGAGCATAGGGTAGGCAGAGTATGGCACACAGGAGGGAGCATAGAGCAGGCACAACAGAGCAGGAAACAGGGAAAGCTTTCAGGACCAGTCTAAGATGTACTACATACAGTGGCAAAGTGCTGATACCCCATCAACAATTTGCATAAGGTGTGAACAGGTGAACTATGTGGGCAGTCTGGTGCGCACTCCACGGATTCCTCGGAAGCGGTTTGAGATCAAAAGAGCTTTATTTCACAGAAAGAATGCAAACACCCTACTCATTTCATGTGTATCCACACGTAGTCCAACTATGGCTAGGCGTGGATACACACGAAACGTGCGGGGTGTATTTATACTTTCTCTCTTTTGATTGTAAACGACTTCCAAGGAATCCGTGGAGTGCTTGCCTATATTGGAACAGTGGTGTAACGTGTTTCCCCAAGCAGCTGGTTCAGGGCACAGCACCCGGACCACGAACGGAGAGCGGTGATGGTCCGGGTGCTGCCCCCTGAACCCACGTTACACCACTGTTCCAATATAGGCGTGCACTCCACGGATTCCTTGGAAGTCGTTTACGATATATATATATATATATATATATAGACCAAATGTTGTACAAAAAACCGCACTACCAGGTCTTTTCAAGGTGCAAAAAAGGAAAAATATTTATTTCGACGTTTCGGCTTCTATACTAAAGCCTTTCTCTTGAGAAAGGCTTTAGTATAGAAGCCGAAACGTCGAAATAAATATTTTTCCTTTTTTGCACCTTGAAAAGACCTGGTAGTGCGGTTTTTTGTACAACATTTGGTCTACATAATTCTTTGAATACTGCACCCAGGCGATTGCCATTATTTAGATGAGTGCTCCAGTTTTGTGTATATTGATATATAGATATATATAGAACTGGAAATGCCGGCACGTATACTGGTATAAGGTGCCTGGGTGCAGAGCTATGTATTAGTATTTACAATGGCTCAAAAGAAGCTAGCACACTCAGGACTTATGGAGAAAAAAAGGTTTTTATTTTTTTCTCCATAAGTCCTGTGTGTGCTAGCTTCTTTTGAACCTATATCACTCAGACTGTTCCCTTATGCTCAGCAATTAGATCCTTTCATTATCTTGTCCCTTGACCATGGTGGGTGCTTCACATATTGTCTGCAATGCACATGGACTCTAAATTCCACAATTCATTACTCCAACATAGAACAGGGAGTTCTGGGGAAATGACCCTTGCATGCAGTTTCTTTTCAATAGTTTTATGCACATTTTTACCTAAGCTGAGCTAAATGGGCTTATTTTTAAAAGGGCATGTTTTTCTTTAAAGGAGAAGGAATAATTAAAACTAAGTAAGCCTTATCAGAAAGGTATATGGGGTCTATGTAAATACTCCAGTAATCCTTATGAGCTGCTATAAGTCTTCTGTCAAAAGAAACACTACATTTCTTTCATCTACTGTGTACACATGGGCTTCTGTATCAGACTTCCTACTTTCAGCTTAAATCTCCAGGGTATAGCATGAGCATGCTCAGTTTGCTCCTCTCCTCCTCCCCTCTCTGATGTAATTTGAGCCCAGAGCTATAATTGAGCACGGAGAGACTCAGTCAGGAAATGATGTCACACCAAGCTAATATGGCAACCCTTGATATTTGACCCTTGATAAAAGTGCCCCTCCGTATACAATTGCAGATAATTCCAAAGAATATTTAGCATACAATTGGTTTAGTGTTTTCATAGTAAAAGGTAGCAGAGTGCTGATCTGAACTGCATGTGTAGCTTCTCTGTAAAAGAGAACAGATACACCACCTTCTGTGTGAGCAGTAATTTGGTTGGCACACTTCAACCTTGAAACGGAAACATTCCCACTCCCATCTCTAAATTAGGCCCAACTCTTAGCTGGCAGGTAGTGGCCAATATCTTTAAACTGTCCGGCCCATCCTCTGAGTTCTGGAGGGACAAAGCAGCATCTTCAGACCCATTGCACTACTGACAGCTGCTGCTGACCCCTCACTACTCAGGTGTCCCTGTCAGTGGCACCTGATTTTCTGTTTTTATATTTTTATTTAAACATACATGCGCGTAATATAGTAAAGTCTGAAATATTACTCCATTTCATATGCCTAGTGCAGGAGATCCCTGGAAAAATGAGGCTGCAAGGTTGAAAGTTTCCTAGCCTGGTGCAGAAGAGTGCTGGCATGGAATTAGAATTTTAGTTTCCTTGTCCTTAATAAAACAAAATAGTTTACTATTAAAGGGGAACTATCGCGAAAATGAAAATGTAATATAGGCCTCAGCATACTGAAATAAGAAACTAATACAATCAATTATAAATTCTGTACTGTTTCTGAAATAATCAAGTTTATCTTCACTATTCCTCTCTCAGCATCTGTTTCTCTTCACTCTATCTTCTTGCAGCAGTTGGGTGTCAGATATTGATTGACAGTTAGATCCAATATATCTTATAGGGGGCTTCATTTCCTAGTAGATGAATTAGAGCTCACTCAAATAAATGATTCCAGTATTAACAAAATCTAACAAAATAACTGCCTTTTGCACAAATTCTGCATGTAGAGAGACATGATGTCTGGTGATTTTACTAGATTGAGCTCTAATACATCTTCTAGGGAAAAGGAGCCCCCCTATAAGATATATTGGATCTAATTGTCAATGAATATGCTACAACCAACTCCTGCATGAAGAGAGAATAAAGAGAAACAGATGCTGAGAGAGGAATATTGAAGATAAACTTGATTATTTCAGAAACGATGCATATTGACATATGTATGCTGCAGTGCCATACTATGTTACAAATGAGTGGTGAGTGAGTGCTAAAAATAATTTCCCAGAAGCAAGGTAGGATGTAAAAACAGTAACCGGGCTGCTTGTCCACAACCAGGGGCGTAATTACAGAGGTATCAGTGGCGTAACTACCGGAGAGCAGGGGGTGCGATTGGACCAGGGTCCGCACCCCCGGAGGCCCCCCCGGCAGATCACGCCCTGCTGCAGCCAGCTGTAATCGGCTTGCAGATGTGGAAAAAATTGGCACGGAGGGGGTTTGCCAAGCTGCACGCCCCTCACCCGGGCCCACCACACCTAGTTACGTTACTGAATCAGACCCTGCAGTTGCAGGGGGCCCAGGAGGTATAGGGGCCCCATGAGGCCCAAATAATCAACAATTTCAATATCTATTGGAAGAACAGGATAGCCTTTGGATATATTTGGGGCCCTAAAATTAATTTGTTGTGGGGCCCAGTAACATCTAGTTACCCAACTATCCACAAGATGGGGATTTGTTGAATGTAGTGATGGGAGAATCTGACCGATTTCACTTAGCCAAAGAATTGTGAAACGGCAAAAATTCTGCAAAATACATTGAAGTCTATGGGCATTAAATTGTTTGTTGCTTGATGCGGTGTGTCAAAAGTTTTTTGTCGCCCAACAATTTTTTTCACCCATTGGAGTTTATGGGCAAAAAACTTGGCTCATCACTAGAGTGCCTCCCGCTCGCCTTAACATTCTGACAAAGCAGCCAAATTACTGCCAGTAAGGGAATCATTAATCCGTTTTTAAAAGATGGTACGATTTTCCTTCGACTATAAAAAACGTAGAAAATTGCTCTGGAAGGTCCCCACAGGCTAACATAGCACTTCGGCAGGTTTAAGTTGGCGAAGTATTGAAGTCAAAGGTTTTTTAATGAGACAGTACTTTGATTATCGAATGGTCGAATAGTCGAATGATTTTTACTTTGAATCGAAGTCGAAGTAAATTCGAAGTCGTAGTATCCTATTTGATGGTCGAAGTATTAAAAAAAATTACTTTGAATTTCGAATTTTTTAACTTCGAAAATTCCCTCGAATTTACTTCTACCCTTGATAAATCTGCCCCAAAGAGTCTCTCACATATATATGTATAATGAAAAGCTAAATTCCATGTCTACAACTTTGTTTCTTTTTAACTTTATTGCTTTTTTTTTCTGCATCGGAAATATAAGACCATATTTAATATTTTATTCTAGCATTGCCTCTTGGATGCAGAGATCTTTGCTAGATGATCCAAACGCCTCAGATGTTACAGATCAAGAGCTGCAGATTTATGAGAAACATGATAATTTACTCCATGGGCCATGTAGAACGTTAGTAAGGATGAGTGTGACCACAACATTTTTAGATGTTGTGCTACTTATCTGCTCTGACTACAATTCAACTGCAGGAAAAACTCTGCCACTTCAGAAGTGAGAAACTACTTTGCTACAGATTTTCATCAGTATTTTATGCTGTTTGGCTGCTGATAGTTTTGTTGCCACCCTACACTTAGACCAGACACACGTAAAGTCACACATACTCATCCTGCATAGAGGTTTAGATAGTGGATAGTATGATTTCAGAGAAATGAGATGAAATTCTCATTCAGGGAGGCTGTACATTTTCACACATATTGGGCAGGTACAGTCGCTATGATGCCAAGTTGCTTCCTTAACCACATGTATTGAATTTATGTCACAGAGCAATGTAGAGTACAAACTATTATTCAACTATATTGTTTTATAAATTCAGACTAATGGTCGCATATGTTTTTCCCTTTCCTTAGCAAGTCAAAAATTGTGAGCATGCAGTTTATTCGGAAATATATCTATGTTGCTAAGCTGATTAAACCAGTCTTGAGTTGACTCCCGAGGCCGCTGACTTCATATCTCAGGAATATGCAACGATCCAGAACCATGATCAGATAAATAATGATATTCTACACATTAGATGAATAGAATGCAAGAAAAGCTGCCTGTCTATGGTGACCAATTTGTTATTATAAATCTCCAAAATAACTCCCATATGACACAAGGGCACCCATTCTGATTAGAAGAGAGGATGTTGTATCGAAATATATGGAAGGGGTTTTTCACAATTAGAGCTGTGAAGATGTGAAATTCTCTCCCTAAACCAGTGGTACAGGCTGATACATTAGATAGCTTTAAGAAGGGGTTGGATGGCTTTTTAGCAAGTGAGGGAATACAGGGTTATGGAAGATAGCTCTAGATAGTACAAGTTGATCCAAGGACTGGTCCGATTGCCATCTTGGAGTCAGGAAGGCATTTTCCCCCCCTGAGACAAAGGTTTTTTGCCTTCCTCTGGATAATATAGCAATTGGGCAGGTTATATATAAACTCAAAAGGTTGAACTTGATAGAAGTGTCTTTTTTTCAACCTAACTTACTATGTATGTTACTTATTCTGCAGTGACGTTTCATAACATGACAGAAATGCAGTCAATTTGATGCTGATAGAAGCGTCTTTTATCCTTACTCATTAGTGTAGTATCTGTAGAAGTGACAGCCATTGTGATTTACATTCTCTTCCGCGTGATTTTTTTTATATTAACTCTTGGATATTTAAAAGATTGTGGCTTAATAGTGTTGTCACTAACCTGTTATGGGAAAAAGTTAAAAAGTAACCTTATCTAGCAGATTGTTCCTCTCTTGCTTTCATGAAAACTCAAAGGTTGAGTCTTTGGAAGAGGAAACAGACCAACTTTTGAGTCTAAATAGCAACAAACCTGATCATTTCTGGTTTATTTGCTACCAATATATTTCACTAGCCTGAGGCTTGATAATCTGAATACTCAATATTCCTGTATTTTTCTGGAAGAAATCAGTAATATGTGATGTTTATTTAGATTATGTCAGTTACTGGAAACCATGATCAGATTGGCTACTGTTCACACAAAGGTCAGAATGAGCAAAACTATTAAGTGCCAGGATGCTGAAACAGCACGTGAGCTGGTTCAGTTTGTCTATTTCAAAAAGGTAAATGTACTTCTGTAAGATATAGTCCTATCGAAAGGCTCTTTCTTGTATTGCAACTGTGCAATTAATCGGTTTGTAGGGATATGAATATGCAAACATGTTTATTATCTTGGTGCCTTGTATTAGCCAGTATTATGCATGCACCTTATCCCAATGAAATCATACTGCAAAAATTTTGTACGTGAGTGGAGAAAAATACAGATTATATTTGACAATGATGACTTTTTAGCACAGAGTCATATGGCAAAACGCTTATATCTCCCTGTACCAGCAGGTGAAGCTTTAATGTTTGCTATTGCAAAGCAAATTAGATGCGAGGGTGCTGATGGGTAATGTTTTTGCCCCAACATTATGACCAATATAAAACTCCAATGGACTGGGAGAAGTATGATTTCATTGAGATTAGGTGCAGTGCAGTCTACTTTCATACACAGTGATCCATCTTGCTCCGAGCAGCTATTCTGTGGCCAAGTTCACATTTATTGGATGCACCATGCAGAAGATTTCTGTACTTTGCATAGGAAACCCTCACAGGGGATACATTGGAGAGCAATGCCACATCGGGAAATTTGTTGCCACATGCAAACATTGCTACAAGACACACAAAACATTTTGCACAGACACAAATAGGAGCCCTTCCTTTGTGCCTGATTTTTTTACACTTGTACCTTGCACCTTGTATGGTGTCATAGTAAACAAACACAAAAGGTATTAGTTCCTCAGCCAAAGGGAGCAGCTATACACAAACACCAGCAGTTTCAGCTACATAAAAACTGATATGATTTTTCCCTGCTAAAAATTTTGGCATCTTAAATTCATAATAGCCTTACACATTTGACAGTAGGGGCTGCATTATTGCATATAAATCACTTAAAGTGGTTCTGATCCAAGGCAACACTGACTTTACAACATAACGTACCCCTTGCAACTTCTGTGTATAGTTCACCCTGGCATACTACAAATCAGAAAGCACATTTTGCATAAAGAAAAACAGATCATTGGTAATCAAACACCCTCACTCAAGTAATGAAAAAAAATGTAATTTTAAATAAGAAGATTTGTTTGTTTTAAAGGTAATCTGCAAGGGAAATGCCACTCTGGGTGAAATGCCTTCTCATGCATTTTAGTTCCAAAATCACCTGCACACAGACAGACAGACAGTGTTTCAGAGTGCAGGTATTGAAAGTCTGATGCCAGTGTACGGCTGATTCTCGTCTTCAGGTTTCCACAGTCAACAGAATCAGCCTGTGTTTTTTTAAATGCATTTGTCTATCCCCTTCTGCTCCTGGTTCTGATTCTTGAAATAATGTATCAGAAGTCAGTTCTTCAGATATGTTACCCAGAGGCAGGGGTATAGGTAATATAAACAACCAGACATAATGCTTTCAATAGCAATTACATTTCAAATAAGTAAAACAATTGAATGTATATCTGTTGCTTAGAATTACACTTGATTTGATAATATTGAAAAGAAATTGAGACCACCCTAAAATCACAATCAAATAATACTGTATATAATATCTGGTTTTTTTTCCCAGGATAGTCCTTGTTCTTGCCATTTTATATCTGAAACTAAAATTGCTTGATTTTCAGGTGCCTCTGAATTCTTTGAACTTATCAGTACTTTGAACCTATCCAATAACTACATTATTTTTTAAAAAAGGGAAGCAAATGGAGGCTTCTATAGTCTGATCCAGCTCAATGACACCTGTGGGTACCCTGTTTTTTTTTGCTTTAAAATAAACAGAGCCCTTTATTATAATGATAATATAGAGCCCTTTAATATAATAATATAATACAGGTATGTGCTTGTTTGAAGCCCTTTCTCAGAGTTTGAGACCTCAACAGAAAAAAGCAGACAGTCAAGATTTCAAGCGCTGTTTGAGTCAAAACAAGTACAGTTATAGGATCCATTATCCAGAAACCTGTTATCCGGAAAGCTCTGAATTACGGAAAGGCCATTTCCCATAGACTTAATTTTATCGAAATAATACAAATTTTTTAAAATGATTTCCTTTTTCTCTGTAATAATAAAACAGTACAGTGTACTTAATCCCAACTAAGATATAATTAATCCTTATTGGAAGCAAAGCCAGCCTATTGGGTTATTTAATGTTTACATGATTTTCTAGTAGACTTAAGGGGCAGATTTATCAAGGGTCGAATTGAAAATTAGAATTTTTAAATTCTAACTTCAAGTTTATTTTTAGTGTAATTCGACTAGGGAATAGTCCAAATTTGATTTGAGTAAAAAAAAAAAATCGAGATTCGAATTTCAAAATGTATCATGTACTGTCTCTTTAAGAATTCGAATTAGACTATTTGGCATCTAAAACCTGCCAAATTGGTGATTAAGCCTATGGGGGACCTCCGTCAACCAATTTGGAGTCATTTGGTGGACTTTTGAAAATCAAATTTTTTGTAATGAAGATTTTAATGTATGAAGATCCAAATTACAGATCCTTTATCCGGAAAACCCCAGGTCCCGAGCATTCTGGATAACAGGTCCAATCCCTGTACAGCTTTGTTTTTGTCTTGACTACATTCTTCACGAATAAATTTGGCTTGAACCCCACTGACTCTGCTAATTAGCTGCCTTCTGCTACATTGTTACAGGGTTATTGATATACTGTAAACATGCAATATTACGGTGCTTTTTATACTGCCAATCAAAATTCTGTGAATCACTGAATTGCTTATTATTGACTGCAGTGCAAACATTTTCAGGGAATTTTCCAGGAGACCATTAATTTGGCTGGTGATAAGATAAGATAAAATTCAAAGGTCATTGTTTTTAATCTGACCAACGTTACTGCACAAAGTTACCTCCCTGACAAATGTTACAGTTCATGATAATATAATAGTAATCAGACGGCAGTCACACAGCAAAAGGTGCTTACTGTTTTTGATTTATTGAGATCTCCACACAACGTTTCCGGGGTCTACCCCCTTTCTCAAGTGCTCTTGAGAAACGTTGTGTGGAGATTTCAATCAAATCAAAAACAGTGAGCACATTTTGCTGTGTGAGTGCCATCTAATAACTATTATATTATCGGGGATGGTATGAAATTGCTTCCCAGATAGAGCACCACAAAATTGCAACCACAGAATTGGGATTTGCATTAACAGAGCCAAATGTTACAGATCACTACTACCAAAAAAATGTATCATTATTGATCATTTCATGATTATTGATGGTCACCAGGAAAACAGTGCAGCAGTCGTCCAATTGGGCATGCCATGTGGCTGAATCATCTACAGATCTTTGGAAATCAGATCTCTGTACCAGAGAGGGAGCTGGAAGTTGTGGCAAAAATGTATTTTTTTATGTCTGTGTAATACATTCTTTAACTGTTTACTTTAAAGGGATTCTGTCATGATTTTTATGATGTGGTTTTTATTTCTAAATTGCATTGTTTACACTGCAAATAATTCACTGTACAATATAAAATGTCATTCCTGAACCAGCAAGTGTATTTTTTTTAGTTGTAATATTGGTATGTAGGCAGCCATCTCAGGTCATTTTGCCTGGTCATGTGCTTTCAGAATAAACCAGCACTTTAGGATGGAACTGATTTCTGGTAGGCTGTTGTTTCTCCTACTCAATGTAACTGAATGTGTCGCAGTGAGACCTGAATTTTACCATTGAGTGCTGCTATTAGATCTACCAGGCAGCTGTTATCTTGTGTTAGGGAGCTGCTGTCTGGTTACCTTCCCATTATTCTGTTGTTAGGCTGCTTGGGGGGGGGGGAAGGGTGATATAACTCCAATTTGCAGTACTACTGAAGTTTATCAGAGCATAAGTCACATGACCAGGGCAGCTGGGAAACTGAAAATATGTCAAGCCCCATGTCAGATTTCAAAATTAAATATAAAAAAATCTGTTTGCTCTTTTGAGAAATGCATTTCAGTGCAGAATTCTGCTGGAGCAGCACTATTAACTGATTCATTTTGAAAAGAACATTTTCCCCATGACAGTATCCCTTTAAGAACCAAAAGAGTTTAAAGCTGCACTCCTGAAAACCTTTAAGAGCACTCGGTCACAATCAGTTACAATTAGAGCTGCTGGAGCTCATTAACAAGGGAATTCCAGAGCCTTTTGAACTGAGTGAAGTAAAGGAATCATCGGACAATATGCAGAATGACAATCAAGTCATGGTGTCAGCTGATGTGGTTTCCCTAATCTATTTATCTACTAAATTATATAGATACAAATAGATCACTAAAAACAGTTTATATATTTTAAGTGCTATTTAATGACTGTGTATACTAAATAAACTCAGAGCAAACAGTCTTCAACTGGCAGTTACATTTGTGTGGCATTTTTATGATCCTTTCAGCAACAACAAGAGCACAAATCTTTATCTGAGGATCTGGAACAAATATCCTCAAAACAGATTATACAGCCAGTCACTGACTTTTGTTCCACAGTATTTTGGCACCAACTACACTTAGAAACAAATATCTACAGTGTTTGAACATGTTATTTGTTAAAGGGGTGGTTCACCTTTAAAGTAACTTTTATTATGTTATAGAACGGCCAATTCTAAGCAACTTTTCAATTTATTTTCATTATTTATTTTTTATAGTTTTATAGTTATTTGTCTTTCTTTCTTTGCAGCTTTCAAATGGGCGTCGCTGTCCCCTTCTAAAAAAACAAATGCTCTATAAGGCTACAAATGTATTGTTATGGTTACTTTTTGTTAATGGTCCTTCTATTCAGACTCTCTCCTATTCATATTCCAGTCTCTTATTCAAATCAATGCATGGTTGCTAGGGTAATGTGGGCCCTAGTTACCAGATTGCTTAAAATGCAAATGGAAGAGCTGCTGAATAAAAATCTAAAAAACGCGAAAACCTTCAATAAGAAAGAATTAAAACAAATTGCAAATTATCTCAGAATATCACTCTCCACATGTTACTAAAGGTTATCTCAAAGGTGAACAGCCCCTTTAAAGACTGTCTATTCCTCACGAGGAAACTTTGGGTGACTTCGGAAAACTACTCGCCGCATGTGATTAGTGCCGGCGATTTTTCATTTTAAGCCAGCGCAGAGTGAGGGAAGGCGTTTGGGGAGATTGGTCACCGCAAAGACGAGGCGATTAGTCGACCAAATCTCCCCAAAACTCCCAGTATGGCCGTACCCTTATAATCTGTTTGTTTAGTTTGTTTCCAAGTTCCACTTTGCTTTTGTGTTAGTCCAGTAGCTAATAACTATCTGTTCTTATAATAACTGCAAGAAACTTTTTGAATGGCTTTATCTGTTTAATATTATACTTTTCATGGCCTGGGGATATCCATCTGGTAAAACTGGAGTCCACTCATTTGTTAAACAGCTGGGAGACTCTGAAGTTATTAAATGCCTGTTACAGCCCATATTGAGTGTTGATATACCACTTATACACACCCAATACAATTAACTTGATTTCCAAATGATCCTTTTCCACGGGCAGTGAGAAAGTTGCTGTTGTAATGCCAGTACATTATTCAGTAGTTCTTCCTTGATGGTTGCACTAAAACCTCATGCCTTTAGAATGCATATGCCTGAAAGAAGAAATACATATTATTGCTGCTTCCGTTGAAACTCTTGATGGTCTTGTCAATCTACAATGGTGGCTGTCAAGGTTATGTCTTACAAAAGAATATCATATAAAGAACTTTATCTAGCTCCTGTAATGGTTCTCTTGTATAAACATGCCCTTCATTATGGGGGCTCACTTACATCTTCCAACCCTCTGTAGTCTCCCTACAGGTTATTCAGCTCAGCCTGTTGACTAACATGGGCAGCTATGTAATATTGTACCTCATCACCAGGCCTGGACTGGCAATCTGTGGGTTCTGGCAAATGCCAGAGGGGCTGCTATAGAAAGTCAGTATTTAGTGGGCTGGTGGGGGCTGTTTGGGCTTCTGCGTGAGCTGATTGGGCCTCTGTGTACCTGAAATGCCAGGGCCTATTTTAATTCTCAGTCCAGACCTGCTCATCACACAGGGCAACTATACATATGAAAAAGCTGACTGACACTTGTTTCCAGCATTGCATTTTGTTCTTATTTACACTGTAGGTGCATACTTACATTTCCAGTGGTTTCAGCTTTTCCAGAGTTTGCTAGTTGCTTCTTGTGTTTCTTTTTCAAGCAAAATACACTTGTGAGTGTGACTATCAGCATAACTGCAAATATTGTCACTGAAGAGGAGACTGCTATGACCAGTGTGTCTTGGCTTGAGACTTTTCTTTCACACTTCTCTCCAACATACCACCAGTCTTTAGAAACCTTGCACCTAAGCAAACAGAAGAACCCACAGTAAGTCTGTAGGGTATTTGGTATATTGCAGTTTGTGCTGACAGTGTTACAACAGCTGTCATTTGTACTGTTCAGAAGCGACTAACATAATAGATAAAGATGCACTCATTTCTACATACTGATACACACCGGATTTCCACAAAAAATGCTGAAATTGCTTTTATTAAATTAGTTAAAAACACTGTACAGGTCGACATTTTAGACCTTAAATAAGACTCTCTCTCGCTCTCTATCTCTCGCTCTCTATCTCTCTCCAGGTAGGCTTACTTGCAACAATAAAACTGTTGGTTGTTGGTCCTGGCAGATTGTATGCAGCAATAATCTCTAATAATTCACAACTGCATGTGCATTAATTCACACAAATAATATCTGTTGTAGCAGAAGCTGTAGCCAAATTTTAGACAAATGGCAAACCATTGCACAAAGATTTGAGCTGTGATATTATAGAGGCCGTGTATATCTAGAAATTTATTAGGTCCTGTTCCTTATGACCCCTGTTGACCTGGGATCTGTTATCCGGGATCCCATTATTAAGAAAGCTACAAATTATAGGAAGGCCACCTCCCATAGACTTCATTTTTAAAATAAGAATTATTTGATTAAATTTGATTGTTTGTAATAATAAAACAATATATTTTATTTGACCCTAAAAAAACTCATTTCTATTTATTCCTATAGGATGTTTAGAAGTGTATTTATCAGTGGGTAAAAGGGTTTATAATTTGATAAATACACTCAACATCCCATAGGAATTAATATGTGGATGAGTTAACTCTAATCTCATATTTTAATAAATCTCACATTTTGATAAATAAATATCTTCCCCTATTTTTTTAAATAATTTTAGTAGACTTAAGGTATGGAGATCGACAGAAAGACACCTTATTCAGGAAACAAGTATAATGGATTTTTGTATGTGGCACGACCTACATAAAGCAGGTCACTCCCTTAAAGTTGGCCATACATGGGCAGATTTAAGCTGCAGATTTGTGTCCTTTAGACTGATTCGGCAGCCTATCTGTCCATGTATGGGGCCCTCCGACAGGCCTTCCCAATCGATATCTGGTCAAAAATCAGCCAGATTTAAATCGGACAGGCTTGATTTTTCTGTCGGACTGACTTTTCGTATCCCCTTCATTGTAATGTGATCGTTTGGCCCTAGGGTTATTGCATTACCACAATATCGCCCAATCAAGATGGATGTCAGAGGACAGATTTGCTCGTTTGTACAGTGTTTGACCACCTTTAGTATTTGCCTGATGCTGATGAAAAAAAGCTACAGATCCAGTTGAAAGGGACATGCCTGTGTTGATCTGTGAGATAACTCACTTTTCTTTTTGTGCCACTAAAACCCATATCTCGTTAAAAATTAGTTATATGCGTAAAAAACAAGATAAAATGAGAGAGGGTGACCCAGTGTCACTTGTAAATCTGTAAGTTTAACATAGTCTAATTAGCATTAATTGCAGCATTACCTGCACACCGCCTTCTTATTCTCAAGGACGCAGACACCATCATTTTTACACACTAAACTTTCACATTCCTTAGGAACATCTGGACCCGGTTTTGTTGGGTTAGGAATACTTGTTATTGGGGGCTTTGTGGTGGTGGTGGGAACAGGAGTTGGCTGAGTTGCATTTAGATGTGAAACATCTGGTTAAAAATAGGGGAAAACAAAAAAAAACACCATCCGTTTTTATATACTTTCCCATGAAGCACCACTAAATAAACAATTTCACATAAAGATAATAGTAACTTAGTAATCTCTCTAATGCTTTATTTACCAGTAGGTCTTTCCAGCTGACACAAGGTCACCAATTCCGATTAGAAGAAAAGAGGTTCCGCCTAAATATTCAGAAGGGGTTTTTACAGTGAGAGGTGTGAAGATGTGGAATTCTCTCCCTGAATCAGTTGTACAGGCTGATACATTAGATAGATTTAAGAAGGGGTTGGATGGCTTTTTAGCAAGTGAGGGAATACAGGGTTATGGGAGATAGCTCATAGTACAAGTTGATCCAGGGACTAGTCCGATTGCCATCTTGGCGTCAGGAAGGAATTTTACCCTCTCTGAGGCAAGTTGGCAGGCCGGATTTGTGGAAAGGCTACCAAGGCCTGGGCCTAGGGCGGCAGGCTTTTAAGAGGGTAGAATGCTGCCCAACCACACCCACATTGGTTCAGAAACACTGGGGATGTGCAAGAGAAACAATTGTTTTTTCCCGTGCGACAATCCCCATTGATTCGAATGGGCCTGATGACTGCTAGTTACACCATTGCATGAACCTGTTTTTTTACATATATACAAAGATTTTCCACATGGCATGAAATTCGTTCAGTAATAAGAAATCCAAATGGTTAAAAAAAAATTTCAGAACTTCTGGATTTGTCCTTGATCTAAAGAGACACTCAAACTGTTGGGGAATGCTTAATAATTCTGGAATAAATGTTATTATATTGTACTTTTTTGGGGGTATTTAGTAGGTTTATTAATGTGCTTCCTTAAAGTAGCATATTTTTCACTGCAAACAAAACAACCATGCTGTTTATCAGTAGTGTATGGCAGTTACTGATTCTTGCTGGAATCTCCACGTCCAGGTGCATTTGAACAGAAAATCTCAAGGAGAAGCATCAAGAAGTTTCTCATCTATATGTAGCCTAAGAAAATTGTTCTTACAGGCAACATTCTATTCTCTAATAATTAGAAATTATTTTCTTGGTCTGTACTTGGACTAATGCAGTGTCGGACTGGGACACCAGGGGCCCACCCAAAAACCTTAAACCAGGGGCCACTCTCAGTACTATTATTCTTGATTTCCTCACTTAACCTTTATTCTCCTAGTCTCTTTTCTTTACATACTATAATCCATTATTCCATCTGTTTAGTCTGTTTTTCTCATAGAAATAGGTAATGACCATGAAATAGGCCACATGTTTAGCAGCATGAGGGCCACTGATACCTGGGCCCACCGGGACTTTTCCTGGTATCCCGGTGGGCCAGTCCGACACTGGACAAATGTCAGTAGCAAAAGCCTATTCATGACCTACAACCCTGCAAGGAAACTATTAAATAAGGTTGAACTTACCCTCTACAGACAGCAGTAAATAAGCATCACCTCCCTTTAAAAAGTCTCTGCTGTGAAGTCTGTCATGGCTAATGAATGCAGAGGTTCCATATCCAGGTCCACGGAAGAATTGGGTTCCATTAGGGAAAGTAGCAATAACTCCAACATTTGCTGGTCTGTCCCAGAATAAGACACCATTGCCTAGAATAAACACTTGTCAGTGAATCCGATTATCTACATACAACTGATATGAGTGACCCTACTACAGCAACTGCTGTTGTATTATCCATGTTGTATTTGTTTACAAAATGTTTTGTGTCTTTATGTGCTAATCTTCATTTCTAACATCAGAATTTTGTAAAATCAGGCACATGCCAAATATTAAAGCTCAAATGGGGACCACAGAATGTATTTTCTGCTAGATATTAAGGTACAGGTATAGGACCTGTTATCCAGAATGCTTGGGACCTGGGGTTTTCTGGATAATGGATCTTTCTGTAATTTGGATCTTCATACTACTAGAAAATCATGTAAACATTAAATAAACACAATAGTCTGGTTTTGCTTTCAATAAGGATTAATTATATCTTAGTTGTGATTAAGTACAAGCTACTGTTTTATTATTACAGAGAAAAAGGAAATCATTTTTAAAAATGTGGATTATTTCATTATAATGGAGCCTATGGGAGATATTCATTCTGTAATTCATAACTTTCTGGATAACGGGTTTCCTGATAACGGATCCTATACCTGTATAACTTACTTGTCTCTTGCGTAGGATCTGTCGTGATGCTTCTCATATTTGACATACGCTTTCGGATATCTGGATTCTGATCCATAAGCTCCATTTTTGCCTGTCTTAAAGAACATGGCCATTGCAGTTTATCGTCATTAGCTCCTGATATCAGGTGGAAATATATTCCAAGATCATATGGCTTGTCAGCTGGACCATTGTGTAGGACTTGTACTTGATATGCATAACCATCCTTGGAATAAATTGGGGGACTGTAAATTGTTACATTATCTTTTATGGACTGTGTAAAATTTCTGATGTGCCAAATATATTGAGGACAAAGAGCTTCTGACAAGTTAATGTCATCTATGGCAAACCCTCCATTGCTCGGTCCATTTCCTTTAACCCCTTCAAACACAACACGAAATTTGTTCTTTACATTTAAAGAAACATGATGGAGCTGCCAATATTCTGCAGGATTTCCTGGAAAAGATAACAATGCCACTTTGTCAACTTTAACATAATTGATATATTTAGGGGGTTATTTAGAAAAACACCTTTATTTATTAATAGTTTTTCTCGAAAAAATATATTGAAACATCGAGCTTCAATTCAAAACTTTTTCAAGCTCAGTTGTTGCCTGTATAACTCAAATAATTCAGATTAGTGAACGAAAAGCAGAACAAACAGCCAAATACTTTTGAGAACCACAAAGGCATAAAAAAGGACCATCTGCCATTGACTTTTACATGATTTTGACAGGTTTGAACAGTCACTTTCACATGTGAATATCTGCAAAGATCTGCTTAGTTCAAGGGTGCTCAAAAGGTAGATCAAGATCAACCAGTAGACCTTTAGCTGGCTCTGTCAACAACCAGCTTGTCTAAATCACCCTCCTATTTCATTATTTTTATTCAGAAATGTATTATGTTAAGGTTACATAAGAAACAGTTTTTTTGTGAAATAACAATATACATTTTCCCATAAATCCATTTTTAAGTAATATTTTCCATGGAACAGAATGCCAACAATGCTTTTATGGATGTAGATCATAATGGGACAACATCACTAAAAGTAGACCTCTCATTATTTAAGTATAGGTATTCCTGGTTAAGTTATTATGGGCAACATCACCGGTTTGTCTGCAGTAGAAATATGTGTACATATAAATAAATGAATTTACATTGCTTACCCTTAATGCTGGTGATGAATGTCAGAGTGCCATTGGGAGAGGTTTCTGTATATTCTCTGATCCAAATATTCAGTGCATCATTCTCATTACCATTGTAGTAATAGAAGAACTCCAGACATTGAAATTCCCTCTTTGGATAGAAAAGTCTACTTTCCAGCTGTGCCTTTTCCCCAGCATTGCCTGTACTGGTGCTGAAGTGCATGTAATAACCACTGTCTGTTTAAAAAAACAATGTGAAATATAATAATAATAACCTTACAAATGGAACGGAACCATGCTTCTGAGAAAACAAAAGCAAATATACTGCAAAAGAACTTGAGAGGTGCTCTCGCCCGCCTGTCCGCCCATCCTACCTCTCTCCCTCCTTCTCTCTCCCGCCCTCTGGGCCACCTTTCCCCCACCCATCCTCCCTCCCTCACTCCTTCTCTCCCTCTGGGCCACCCTTTCGCCCACCCACCCATCCTCCCTCCCTCACTCCTCTCTCTCTCTGTGCCACCCTTTCGCCCACCCACCCATTATCCCTCTCTTACCCCTTCTCTCTCTCCCTCTGGGCCACCCTATCGCCAACTCACCAATCCTCCCTCCCTCACACCCTCTCTCTCTCTCTCTCTCTCTCTCTCTCTCTCTCTCTCTCTCTCTCTCTCTCTCTCTCTCTCCCCCTCTGGGCCACCCTTTCGCCCATCCACCCTGGGATCTGGGAATGTTGTTGGGGCCACCATGTTAAAGGAGAATTCAACCGTTTTCAAAAAAAAACCCTACCCCCCACCCCACGTAGACCCCCCTCCGTCCTCCCCCCCAGCATAGCTGAACCCCGGGGAAATGCTCCTAACTTTATACTCACCCCTCGGCACAGATTCAGGCATCTGAATTCCACACAGCCATCTTCTGGGTCTTCGGTAAGCTGAGTGGGAGACCAGCGAAGTGGCGCATGCGCAGTTGGAGCAATTTTCTGGTTCGTGACAACTGCGCATGCGCTGAAACTCTCAGAAATTGAAGTGCTGGAAAAAGACATGAAGTTCTGGAAAAATGGCTGCGTGGAACTCCGATGCCTGACTCTGCGTATAGAGTATAAAGGTAGGGGCAATTCCCCGGGGAGCAGCTATGCTGGAGGGGAGGAGGGAGGGGGGTCTACGTGGGCTGGGGGGTAGGGTTTTTTTTTTTTTGAAAATGGTTGAATTCTCCTTGAAGGAGAAAATCTACTGTTAACTAGCTACTTTGTCCTCTCCACTGGGTTCAGAGGAATATAAATGATGTTGCAATAAATCAAAATAAACACTGCAGAAAAATTGGTACTCGGATATTTGAATTGTTTTATTGGGATCAAAGTGCTTCCTTTGCAAAATAATTTTCCTGCTGTCTTCTGTGTTGTAACCTTATGTTATGTTGTTTGAATAAAGTGTTTCAAAAGATGAACATACATTACATACCTCAGTGGCAATAAACCACATTAAAAGATAAGTAATCTCCTACCTTTGCAGTTCCCAAGGTGCGTATGATCACTACTGGGCCCAGTAGCGCTGTGAAGAACATGATTCCAGTCTGTATTATCTGCTGTACCTTGTATCATGCCACAGATATTATTGTACTCAAAGGTACACGTGTCCATAAAGCTAATGCTGGAAGCTTGATGATTAAAAGGCAAAAAAAACCAAAACATTATTTTATGACCCTATTGCTTGTGTAATGAAGTAGCGAAAAGCTTTAATTTGCATGTTTTTTTCTGCACATTGAAGGTATATGTTTTACAGAATTTAAAACCAGATTCTGCAGAAATCTTGTTTTTAGGGAAAAGTTCATGATGCAATGGTGCATTCACCTTTACAGTAAGACGTTGGCCGGTTTTCTGAGATTCATCAGCTACAAGCAGGCAAAGACAATGCTCTTTGGGGGAACTGCATGAAAAAATGTTTTTGGAAAATATGTTGGGTCTTTTTAATTCCTTTCCTATCCTGTGTCTGTTAGCGAGGGCAAATAACTGATTTCAACAGTTAAAGCTGAACAGAAGCAGGGTGAAGGAATTGGTCATCTGAATAATGCTATGCTATGTGTTTGCACTTTACAACTTAAAGTAGTCTTGACCAGTTTTGGCAACAAGTGGAGGTAGCGGGACTAGCAAGCCTAAAACTCACAGCAGTTGTATAATCGATTCAGTTTCTCAAGATCATAGTCGCTGAAATCCATACGCTGCCCAATCACATCACTGAAAGCAGCAATCTTAGTGACAATGGTTGGTTCTGTCCCATTTTGGAAGGCTGTTTTGCTATAGTGCATGACAGAAGTGTAGTCATATGGCACATTTAAGGAGTCTGATTCTGTATCGTCATACACATTAAAGTTGTGCTCCCTCCCTGTAAAAACATATAAGAAGTGTCACTTTTTATTCTGTACACATAGGAAAATAATACAGTAGAACCCTTGTTTAAAGTTTTTCAGGGAACCAGGAAAAAATTGTGTAAAACCTGGGAAAATGTCAAATCAATGTGTTAAAGCAATTTATTCTTCAAGTACACAAATAATATGAGTGCAGAAGTCTGTTTTATTATCAAATGCAATATTTACTGAGTTAATGACTAATGACAAAGCATTATAGTGTATATATATATATATATATATATATATATATATATATATATATATATATATATATATATTTATATATATACATATATGCATGTCAAACAGGTGGCACACAAGCGGCAACCTTATGTCTATCTATTAGTGATGCATGGGTTGAGCAAAACTCAACTTGCACCCAAACCTGCCCGCCCACACCTGATATTCGCCTTCCATTTATGGACCCGCATCAACCGATGACATCACAAAAGGGGCAGGGCAGGCACAAAAACAGAAGCTGGAAGTTGGAAGCCGGCAACGTAAGGTCGCAAACTAAAACCACCCGACCCGCGGGCCCCGTGAGTCATCACTACTATCTATATTCTGCCTGATGAGTAAACCCAATCCTTTAATTACAGGTATGGGATCTATTATAAAGATATCAGTTATCCAGAAATATAACAATGCAAATGTAGAAAAACAAATTATTTCCTTCTTTTTTATGTTTCTGTAATAATAAGAAATTAACTGCAATTGATAATAACTAAGCAATGTTGAGGGGAGTATTTAAATGTTTTTAATTTATTGGCCTGATTAGTGTTTGGATTTCACAAGGCTGAAAACCGAACAGAAGGTTGAGACCCGAACAGGCCTTGGAAAAACTGAAGTGTTCAGATCAAGACCTTAGACAGGTGGCAAGCCTAGACACAACCAGTTATAGAGGAGAGGCAGACTTTTTTTGGGAACATTAGGACAACAAAAAATCAGGGAATAGCACTCATTGAGATACATTAAAATTGCTCGTAACACGTAAATGCAGTAGAACTTAAAGGAACAGTTCATTGTAAAATTAAAAACTGGATAAATAGATGGGCTGTGCAAAATAAAAAAAGTTTCTAATATAGTTAGTTAGCCAAAATGTAATGTATAAAGGCTGAATTGAATGAATGTCTACCATAATAGCCAGAACACTACTTCCTGCTTTTCAGCTCTCAAACTCTGAGTTCATCAGCGATTTGAAGGGGGGCCACATGGGACATAACCGTTCAGTGAGTTTGCAATTGCAAAAAGCAACAGTTATGACCCATGTGGCCCCCCCTCAAGTCACTGATTGGTTACTGCCTGGAAACCAATCAGTGGAAACCAAGAGAGCTGCAAAGCAGGAAGTAGTGTTCTGGCCATTATGTTAGACATCCAGTAACTCCAGCCTTTACACTAACTATATTAGAAACATTTTTTATTTCGCACCCTATCTATCTAGTCTTTATCTTTATACTGACTAATTCCTTTAAAGGGTGGTTCACCTTTAAGTTTACTTTTAGCATGTTATAGAATGGCCAATTCTAAGCAAGTTTTCAATTGGTCTTTATTATTTATTTTGTATGTTTTTTTTAATTATTTGTCTTCTTCTGACTCTATCCAGCTTTCACTGACCCCATTTAAAAACAAATGCTCTATAAGGCTTCATTATTGCTACTTTTAATTGCTCATCTTTCTATTCAGACCCTCCCATATTAATATTCCATATTCTCATTCAAATCAATGCATGTTTGATAATAATATAGACCAGTTTGCTGACATTGCAAACTGGAGAGCTTCAGAATAAAAAGCTAGATAACTCAAAAACCACTAATAATAATTAATGAAAACCAATTGCAAATTGTCTCAGAATATCACTCTCTACATCATACTAGAAGTTAGCTCAAAGGTCAACAACCCCTTTAAGCTTTATTTCTCCTTTAAGGGTGTCTTCTCTTCCCTCATGAGACAACATTGGGCGGCTTTGCAAAAACAAAGCGCCACATATGTTTTACTACCAGAGATTTACATATCTCTGATGTGTAGTATTTGTAGGATATTAGTCACCTGCAGAAAAGGAACTTTATTGTGGGCGTCTAATCTTCTTGTTTCCCATTGTCCTTAAAGACTCAAAGTCTATTTGCCTACGCAAGCTCTTAAAATAATCTGATCGAGGGAACATAGCATAAATTGTACTTAGACAGTGTCATCTGACCAGAGTCTAAACCAGAATTGTCTCAGAATATCAACTCCTACATCATAATAAAAGTTAAATTGATCTAAGCTTGACAGCATCCATAGAAGCCTCCATAAAGATTTCATTAGATGAGCAAGTTTTTGGAAATTTTTAAGGAGATTATATCTCCATAATTTAGAGCAGGGATCCCCAACCTTTTGAACCCGTGAGCAACATTCAGAAGTAAAAGGAGTTGGGGAGCAACACTAGCATGAAAAATTTTGTTGGGGTGCCAAATAAGTGGTGTGATTGGCCATTTAGTAGCCCCTATGTGGATTGTCACCCTACATTGAGGTTCTGTTTGACAGTGCACCTGGTTTTTATACAACCAAAACTTGCCTCCAAGCTAGGAACTCAAAAATTAGTACCTGCTTTGAGGCCACTGGGAGCAACATCCAAGGGGCTGGAGAGCAACATGTTGCTCACGAGCTACTGGTTGGGGACCACTGATTTAGAGCCTCTGTCCAAGCTTTGGTATCTTACTCCACAAAAGGATCCATTTTACTTTTCTTTCTGAAAGGAACAACCATTTTATCTTGGGACTGCCATTCTGAAAAAATTATATTTTTAATGATTTAATGAATCTCAAAAAAAATGGATCTTTGAAATTACCACAAGGGATGTCTACTTACAAAAACATATGCCCAGACCAAAACTGCCATGCTGGTGCTGTCAAGTGAGCTTATTGTGCATATGCTGTCTGAGCTAATGGTATTGGTTTTATAATAACAGAAGGCTTCTTCAGTCAGGGAGAATACAGTGCAGGCTCTGTGCAGTTGGGGTGAGCATGACAGGCTGAATAAAAAGGACAGGAATTTTTATTCATGCTTACAAATTTCCACCCGTCAGTGGAATAATCCCATTATATGGCCACTATCATGTGGAAGGAACAGGAAAATGCTGTATGATGATGTGGTTCTTTAAGACACTTTTTTTTGTTACCCATGATAATACCATCCTATGTCCTTGGGTACATTTTTGATATCAACCTCTTTAGTATAGAAATAAAATATAAGTGTACAATTCCTTTGCATTTTTATAGATCTATAATCACGAACGGGCAGATTTATAAAGGGTCGAATTGAAAATTTGAATCTTGAAAAACTGTCAAATTCAACTAGGGAATTGTTAAAATTCGATTTGAGTTTTTTTAAAAATTCGAATTAGATTTTCAAGATTTATCATACTCTGGCCCTTTAAGAACTCGAATTCGACTATTAACCACCTAAAACTTGCGGAATTGCTGTTGTAGTCAATGGGAGAGGTCCAGGGATCAATTTGGAGTTGTTTGTTGCCTTCCTGACAGTCAAGTTTTTTTCAGAGAAATAAATATATCGAATCGAATTTTGAAAACTCAAATCGAATTCGATTTGAATTTTCGGGTGTCAATCTAATTCACCCGAGTTTTGAAAATTAGATTTTTTTAAATAAATTTTCAATCGGTCGCATTTTCGAGTTCATTTATGGGAGTTTAAAAAAAAAATTAATTTGAAATCCGACCCTTGATAAATCTGCCCCTAAATGTATAAAATGAATAAATTAATACTACTGTTTAATGAAAAACATTATTATTTCATGCAAGTCATTGCCATCAACACTGTCCACAGATATGATGGAAGAGACACTTAAAGGGGAAGGAAACCTAGTCGGCGCAAACCCAGTTTGTTGCCCACCCTCCCTCCTCCCCCCTGGCCTACCCGTCCCGCTGGGCAAATGCCCCTAACTTGTTACTTACCCTTCTGCGCAGGTCCAGTCCAGGGAGTTCACCGGCGTCATCTTCTTCCACGCGATCTTCTTCCTGCTGTGAGCGGTGTTTTGGCGCATGCGCAGTAGGAGCATTTCGCCGGTACGGATCTACTGCGCATCCACCAAAAGTCACGCGCATGCGCAGTAGATCGTACTGGCGAAATGATCCTACTGCGCATGCGCCATTCAAAGCAGGAAGAAGATCGCGTGGAAGAAGATGTCGTCTGTGAACTCCCTGGACTGGACCTGCGCAGAAGGGTAAGTAACAAGTTAGGGGCATTTGCCCAGCGGGACGGGTAGGCCAGGGGGGAGGAGGGAGGGTGGGCAACAAACGGGAGGGGGGTGGGGGGTTTGCGCCAACTAGGTTTCCTTCCCCTTTAAGGAACAATCCAAATTACTCAGATTATGATTTAAAAAATTTGTTTTCCCCTCAAAATTTTGTTGATATGGTGTTTTTTGTTGCAGGCCTTAGGCTTATAATTAAGGGTGCACACCACTGAAACACGTCAAGCTACGTTCTGTAACATGCCTGTTTTACATATGGACGAATAAAACTTTTAGATTTACAGGTGTGCGGAACCATCTTCTTTAGGCATTAAATGAGAACTAAACCCTAACATTTAACAAGGCTAAAAATGCCATATTTTATATACTGAACTTATTGCACCAGCCTAAAGTGTCAGCTTTTCAATAGCAGCAATGATCCAGGACTTCAAACTTGTCATAGGGGGTCACCATCTTGGAAAGTGTCTGCGACACTCACATGCTCAGTGGGCTCTGAGCAGCTGTTAAGAAGCTAAGCTTAGGGGTCGTCACAAATTATCAAGCAGAATATGAGGTTGAGAAAGTGGCTGGATAGCCATGAAAAGCGTTCAGCTATAGTTCCTTTATGTGATAAAGTGCCTATTTTAATGGATGAATACAATATGAACTTTTAAAGCGACATTCAAGTTCAAGCTATTCCTTCCGTGAATTACACAGAAAATGAGGAAGGCCTGTAATATAAGATGATCAGTAGAAAAGAAGATGGGAAGCTACTGGGGCATCTTTGGAGACACAGATCTTTACTGCTAAAGGACTGTGGTTACCTTGGGCTGATACAGAAGCCCAAAACATAATGTACAATATTTCTAGCCCACTTTTTTAGTTAAGCTTTAGTTCTCCTTTAATCCTATATAATAAAGTTGAAGTGTCTCTGCGTCCAGTCCCTGTGTCCGTGGGATTGCGCTACTACGCATGTGCCCCACGGACCGTCTCTGGCGAATTAAAGTTGAAGTGTCTCTGCGTCCAGTCCCTGTGTCCGTGGGATTGCGTTTCTGCACATGTGCCCCACGGACCGTCTCTGGCGAATTTTTTTTAGACTAGAACAATTCTGTTTTTATAAATGTTTGACTACATATGTTCTAGCACCCGTTAATTTAACGGGCTTAATGTCTAGTCAGATATAATGTCTAAAGAAGCACTCAAGAGACAGAGTTGGGCATAAGATCCCAGGTGGACATACAGTGGTATGAAAAACTATTTGCCCCCTTCCTGATTTCTTATTCTTTTGCATGTTTGTCACACTTAAATGTTTCTGCTCATAAAAAACCGTTAACTATTAGTCAAAGATAACAATTGAACACAAAATGCAGTTTTTAAATGAAGGTTTACGTTATTAAGGGAGAAAAAAAACTGCAAATCTACATGGGCCTGTGTGAAAAAGTGATTGCCCCCCTTGTTAAAAAATAACTTAACTGTGGTTTATCACACCTGAGTTCAATTTCAGGTTATAAAGGCATTTCTAAAGCTTTGGGACTCCAGCGAACCACAGTGAGAGCCATTATCCACAAATGGCAAAAACATGGAACAGTGGTGAACCTTCCCAGGAGTGGCCGGCCGACCAAAATTACCCCAAGAGGGCAGAGACAACTCATCCGAGAGGCCACAAAAGACCCCAGGACAACATCTAAAGAACTGCAGGCCTCACTTGCCTCAATTAAGGTCAGTGTTCACGACTCCACCATAAGAAAGAGACTGGGCAAAAACGGCCTGCATGGCAGATTTCCAAGGCGCAAACCACTTTTAAGCAAAAAGAACATTAAGGCTCGTCTCAATTTTGCTAAAAAACATCTCAATGATTGCCAAGACTTTTGGGAAAATACCTTGTGGACCGACGAGACAAAAGTTGAACTTTTTGGAAGGTGCGCGTCCCGTTACATCTGGCGTAAAAGTAACACAGCATTTCAGAAAAAGAACATCATACCAACAGTAAAATATGGTGGTGGTAGTGTGATGGTCTGGGGTTGTTTTGCTGCTTCAGGACCTGGAAGACTTGCTGTGATAGATGGAACCATGAATTCTACTGTCTACCAAAAAATCCTGAAGGAGAATGTCCGGCCATCTGTTCAAGCTGAAGTGATCTTGGGTGCTGCAGCAGGACAATGATCCAAAACACACCAGCAAATCCACCTCTGAATGGCTGAAGAAAAACAAAATGAAGACTTTGGAGTGGCCTAGTCAAAGTCCTGACCTGAATCCTATTGAGATGTTGTGGCATGACCTTAAAAAGGCGGTTCATGCTAGAAAACCCTCAAATAAAGCTGAATTACAACAATTCTGCAAAGATGAGTGGGCCAAAATTCCTCCAGAGCGCTGTAAAAGACTCGTTGCAAGTTATCGCAAACGCCTGATTGCAGTTATTGCTGCTAAGGGTGGCCCAACCAGTTATTAGGTTCAGGGGGCAATTACTTTTTCCCACATGAAAATGTAGATTTGGATTTCTTTTCTCCCTAAATAATAAAAACCCTCATTTAAAAACTGCATTTTGTGTTTACTTGTGTTATCTTTGACTAATAGTTTAATGTGTTTGATGATCAGAAACATTTTGTGTGACAAACATGCAAAAGAATAAGAAATCAGGAAGGGGGCAAATAGTTTTTCATACCACTGTATGTTACTACCTATATTTCCCAGTTGAATGCTATTGCAAATATTATTAGAAATAACTTTTCAATCTTGCATTTGTTCTTGTTAATGCAGAGATGATCACACGTGATTTAATGATACAGATATTACCTGGCAGAATCCTGTCCCACACAATGGTGACATAGTCATCCCTGTCAGCGCGGGACTGTTCATGCCAAAATCCCAGAGCATGGAGGAACTCGTGTTGAATTGTGGCTATGCGATCACAGTTGGTTCCCAATGACAGTTGTTGCTTTCCTCGCCGTAAATTTCCAATATAAGAATAGCAGCTGAAGAGAGTAAAGTATTTTTTAAGTGTATGTGAAGGTATCATGTAAAAAAGTGATCCAGCTGTACCTACCAAGCCAGCCTTCATATTAACAAAATGAAGAACTAAGACACAGGAACGTGGCACAATTTAGGCCACTTATTGCCTAGGCAAGGCAATACCATTAAAGGAGAAGGAAAAGCTAAAATTAAGTAAGCTTTATCAGAAAGGTCTATATAAATATACCAGTAAACCCGCAAAGTAATGCTGCTCGGAGTCCTCTGTCAAAAGAAACACAGCATTTCTTTCCTTTTATTATGTACACATGGGCTTCTGTATCAGACTTCCTGTTTTCAGCATAAACCTCCAGGGCAGGGCTTGAGCATGCTCAGTTTGCTCCTCTCTCCCTCCCTCCCCCTCCCTGCTGTAATCTGAGCTCAGAGCTGTGAGCAGGGAGAGACTCAGGCAGGAAGTGATGTCACACCAAGCTTATATGGCAGCTGCTATCCTAAACAAACAGAGACAGTGTCTTGAGCTGTTTACTCAGGTATGGTAAAACATTCTGCAGAATAAATATAGTGTTCTAGCTAGCACTATTGTGGCTTATCTGTTGGCAATAAACCATCTTCGAGCCTTCCTTCTCCTTTAATGACAAAACAGAATTCCTTTATCACTGCATTATACGTGAAGGCCTTATCACGCTGCATTTGTTAGAAGAAGAAGTTGAATGCTCTTTTTTACGAACATGGTTCCAAAAGAAATATTAATACATGGAAACAAATTGGATTCTTAGCTTAGCGATGACATCTGTAATGAATTATGAACAAAACTTTACCTACCCGCTGTCTTTAAAGACAGAGATATAATTAGGTTCACCTTCCCATGGTTTAAAATCAATACACGTTTTCAGTCGATAACGTTCAAAAGCTTCTAGAACTAGTGCTTTTGCGTTGATTTCTAAAACAAAATAAATATATATACAGTATATAAATAAAAACCATACAAATGACAGTTTGAATAGCGAGGAGGCAGGTCAAACTAATAGTTGCTAGGGTCAAATATTAATGGCTTATATAAGGCATAACCTAATAAACTTTCTGGTCTAAGATCCATAGTAATAGGAGAATAATTGTTTAAATGATCTCTGTGTAAAAGAAAAATCATAAAGGGTCTCCTAGGCAGAGTGCAAAAAGCTGACACAATGTGACAATTTTATGCACTTTGCTTTGCCTCCTAGCCTTACAGAATTGCCACAAGTCTCTGTCCTTTCCGCCCCCATTCAGGTGTGCAAGTTAGGGAGTGGTATGAACTGTGGTAGGTATTGTGGTCTATATCTCTGCTTTTGCATCCTGGGGAAATGAAAATGACCCCCATAATCTTAGTGCTATACTTTGAGAAAGGCTAGAGTGCTAGCCGAAACGTCAGCTTCTTTTTGCTAAATAAAACACTTTTACTAGACTGATAAGACCTGTGAGTGCTTGCTTTTTTTCCTGGATATTGATGATGCTTTTTTGCTGACAGCACCCAGGCAAATTATACAATAGATCACGAGCAGTAACGGCTCTTCACTGATTTCTATATATATAGTGCTAACTGCTTCAGCTATCTTAGCCCCATATATCAGACTACATCACTGCATAAGGAAGTTCCTATAACATATACTGTGCATGCGGCATTGTATTTTGGTTCTGTGCAGACATTGGCACCAAAACACAGCACACCCACCCCCAAACCCTGATATGCATGCGCAGGAAGTGATGTAGTGCGCATGCGTGGTAGGAAGTGAGGTAATCCATATGCAAATTGCATCACTTCCAACCATGCACCACGTCACTCCATGACTCTCCAGGTACCCCCCTTATCCCCCCTCTTCTGCCGCCACCAGATTTAGTAGACAAGTATGGTGGCGGTGGGAGGGAGAATTTCTTTTTAGGGAGGGATATCTTTTTACCATAAAGGAAAATTCAACCCTAAATTTAAAAAACCCTTACCCCCTACCTTACATTGACCCCCCCTCCTCCCCCCCAGCCTAAGTGTTACCCCGGGCAAATGCCCCAAATATTTTATTTACCCCTCGGTGCAGATGCAGGAATCTGAGTTCACGGGCGCCATCTTATTCTCTTTGGAAATCTTTGGAATGAGACCGGCGTGTTGGAGGAGTTTTCCTGTCTCGTGACAACTGCACATGCGCCAAAACTCACGAAAATTGCAAAAGTTCTGGTCTCATTATGAAGACTACTGAAGCAGCTGAAGATGGCGCCCGTGAACTCTGATGCCTGAATCTGCACCGAGGGGTAAGTAAAACGTTAGGGGCATTTGCCCGGTGTAACACTTAAGCTGCGGGGAGGAGTGAGGGGGGTAGGGTTTTTTTTAAGTTTAGGGATGAATTCTCCTTTAAAGCTGCCAACCTAGGCATAGACCCTTGAGTGCCTATATGGTAAATATGGCCTTATGTACATGGTCTTCAACCTTCTTCTTTCTGCAGATTGATTTCAACTGATATTGTGGACCTGCAGGCAGTCTCTGAGAATTTTCGGCATAATCGTTTTTTTGTACTTGGAAGTTGACTATTGAGCAAACTAGTATGGAAGTGAGCACAGATTGTGGCTGTGAGTGACTGGTATAAATAATATATATATTATTCTTTTATTATATGCTATTCATAGAAATGTTACATTTTATAGACTTACCTAAGCTGTCCTCTAAAAAATATGGAACAGGTATTGGCCACCTATATTGATCTCCAATGATTGAGTTCCTTTGGTGTGTCTGTGTGAAGAGATTAATAATTGCTTAACATCAAATAAAGGTGTGTGCATAGTGATATTTTGTGATCTCATTCTTTTCTGTTCTGCTTTGATTCTCCTACTTTAATAAATATTACAATTTAGGCTGCCCATCTGATCTTTTTTATTATATTTTTCTTAATGGAATGATACAATCAGTTAGGGGCAGATTTATCAAAGTTAGAAGTGAGAATTCGAATTAAAAAAATTACAATTTTGAGCTAATTTTTGTGTACTTTGACTAGGGAATAGTCCAAATTCGATTCGAATTTGAAAAAAAGTTTGAAGATTCGAATATCGAAATTTATCATGTACTGTCTCTTTAAAAATTCGACTTCTACCTTTCGCAGTCTAAAATCTGACGAATTGCTGTTTTAGCCTATGGGGGATCTACTAGAACCTATTTGGACCCAATTGGTGGACTTTGAAAAATCAAAAGTTTTTTTGGAAAAACTTTGAATCTAATTCGATCAAATGCGCTGTTACTTAGATTCATATGATTCGAATTCGATCGAAAATTGACCTATTCGGCCAAAAAAAAAAACTTTTTTTATTTTTTGATAAATTTCGATTGGTCTTTTTTAATTTAAATTTCGAAGTTATGGGAGTTCAAAAAAACTCCCATTTCTTCAAAATTCCACCTTTGATAAATCTGCCCCTTAGAGTAACATTTCCAGCAAGCCTTCTGTATAGTGTGATAAGAAATACTGAAAACATTTCTAGTAGATTATTAAAATTCACATTTTCATGCATCAATCCTTTATTTCTCAGTCAGTCTCCATGTACAATTAATTCTGGTGTCTGGATGTTGGTTAAATTTGGATACATAGATGTCTTGCTGGTTCACACAGTTCATTTAGGGTGAACATGTCGCCCTAAGAAATATTTGAATTTATTTATTTTATTCTATCATGTTAGTTGAGCAACATTTTTTACTTACTTAATTTTTCTTACAATGTATACATTATTTTATCTTGTTCCCTTCAGTCTTTTAATTCACAAACACAGCAAGTGGGCAGAAGCCATTTTGTGAACGCTATTATTAAGGCAAGCTTTGCATCATCCCCAAATTTTAATTATGTGTCAGAATGGGGAACCTGATGCACAAATCCATGCACAGGCTACACAATTATAGATGGTGAGGAGGGAGAGGGAATGTGAGGAGTGCAGACATCTAGGAACTACAGAATAGGAAGTGAAAGTAATTGTCTGCCCCGCCTCCATATGCGAGGCATAGAGGAGGAGCAGGCAATATATGATTGACAGCTGAGATTTCTAAATTCCTTTATAGCAGGTATGGCTGTATTAATTAAAAACACATTTGGTTTTCATGTTAAATTTGAAAATGACTTTTATTATACAGCTTTTTATTTCTGGGTAACAGGTGCCCTTTAAGAGTGCAAATATAAAGCACTAAAAATGGACTTAAAATTGAGGGTGCTTTGCTGCTGTTTACAAATCTGATTGAGTCCTTACATGTTCCTAGTACTTCTGTACAAGTGCTCTAATCAATTTTGTGCAGGCATTTGATGCTAGAAAAGCCCAGGAACTACTTTTAGCTTGGATCTGTTATTCTGTAGGCTGAAGTTCTGTTTTCAATTATACTCCAGACTAGTTATTGTGTATAAATAAACAGTATTGTTATAGCAATTAGTGCTGCCAACTTTTTGCTGTGTATGGAAGTACAGTATGCCCTGTTTTATAAAAGTATTTCAGTATTAAAAGTTATTACATTTATCTATATAATATATTTGGTACTGTTTCATTATTTCCCTTTATGGCCAACTGATTTATAAGAATACTTGGGTAATTTGAACTTACATCAGCCAGTATGATGTCTCCCTCAAACAGATCCAGGCCTGCACCTATAATGAATAAAAAAGTGCTTTTAAGAATATGTAAAATAAAATTAAGGACGTTATAATTCTGTGATAACAATCAACATACCTAGATTGATGTCAAAAATGTCCAAGTTTCTTCCTCCATCTACATCAATTTCTATTAAAAAAAAACATTAAGAATGTTAAAATTTTACTCATTTTATAATACAGTGGCCTCAAGGGGTGGGGCATGGAGCAGTGGTGGTGGGGCTTAGCCTGAATGGGATCTTTTATTCCGAAACCCGTTATCCAGAAAGCTCTGAATTACGGAAAGGCCGTCTCCCATACACTTATAATTAATAAAGTCAAATTTATTGAGATGTGTCTTCCCTAACAGACATACTGTATGTATTAAATTCCTAACAAATCAAACACAGTGCTTGACTGGGTGCCCTATAAAGCTGTCTAGTTTTTTATTGGTTGGCTACAAATAATTAACTTTTTTAGCATAAGTAGAAGTATTTCAAAATGTACCCTCGTGCACAGGCATATCATTTGCTTTATTCATTATCCAAGTCAGAAATAACCAGGATTGTGCTAACCAGACGTACTCCCCCAACTGGTGTCTGTAATGGAAAGTTTGTGCTCATGCTCAAATGATGTAGCAGAGGCATCAGGATGAACATAAGTGACAATTTTCTACTCATCTAACTCCTCTAAAGTTCGCTTAATATGTCAGGCTTATTTCCCCATATTTTCTATAAATTGTAAATATGCTGTTGTGAGAGTAATGTGACAAAATTCACTTGAATATTAACACCATAAAAAAACAATGTACTGTATGTAGGGTATTAGCATGAAGGAGATGGTATAGACAATAAGATGCAAAAATGGTTGCTTCATCTTTATAATGATAGTTAAAAAATCTAAACCTGGATAAATGTCCCTTGTCCTTGTGCTCTTGAATGTTCAAATCACCAATGCACTATTAATTCGACTGAAACTTGTTGTGCTCAACTTTTAGTGCAATGCCAATGTCATGACAAATTCTTATTTTTGATTAAAAAAAAGTCCAAATCTTGACTGTTGCCCTTTCGCCCTATCAGAGCTAACTGTGTTTCAGAATAGCCGACTAACACAAAGCGACAGACAGATGAGAGGGGGATTTTGAAGTCACTTATTTTTATTTTAGAAACAGTACAGAATCATCAGAATCAACAATTGTTTTTATTTTTAGTATATAGAAAGTATATATTACATTTTCACAATAATTGCTCTTTAAATCTGGGCCTATAGCAGAAAAAGCATTCATAAGTCAGAACAATGTAAGTATATATCAATATATCTACATACCTGCATTATCTTGAAGAGGCTGAAAAAAAAATGAAAACTAAATATGAATACACAATGCTGATTTAACTGGGATACAATACTGGGATATAACAAGTAAAACACATTTCAAGAACAATCACACCTTCAATAATTTAACAATTTGCAAAAACAATATATATATATATATATATATATATATATATATATATATATATATATATAACAGCACTCCATCTCATGTGCACGGTAAGGGGATCTCAGCAACTCTAGGTTTTTTTCGTGATCAAGTTATTATTATATTTGTATGTAAAACCGACGTTTCAGTCCCACTGAACAATTTCCGTAATCCAACTACAAAACAAATGTGTGCCTGTTTGCGCACGTTTGCGTGTACGTGGACAGGGTTGCCTTGGGGCACCCGGCTAGCCTGACCCAGCCCTGATTGGAATGTTGAATACAAACCAGTCCTGATACCCTGGTCCCCAACATCAGTGCCCAACCTTACTAATGCTCCAGTTGGCTGAATAAAAGCAAATTCCACCAACTATGTTCCAAAATCTAGAAGCAAGCCTTGCCAGAAGTGAACAGGCAGCTATAGCAGCAAAGAAAAGGACCAATCCTATATAATAGTAATATATATAATTATAATTATATAATATATAAAAGTTGAAGTGTCTCTGCGTCCAGTCCCTGTGTCCATGGGATTGCGCTACTGCGCATGTGCCCCACGGACCGTCTCTGGCGGCCCGTTCTATCGCCCATTAATTTAACGGGCTTAATGTCTAGTGTGATATAATATCCTCGGTTTGAATATTAGATGTTGAATAGGCAAGATACTTTTGGCAATATGGCCCATTCCACATATAATAATAATAACACAAGCATGCAAAAAGTTCCTGGGGGTGCCAGTTATGGGCTTTGATTGACTATTAGTAGCCCACGTGTGGACTGACAGCCTACAGGAGGCTTGAGCACAGCCCTGCAGATATTTTAGCAGTTCTAGAGTGTATAGAGTGTATACCTTTATAAAGGGGAATGTACAAGAGATAAAGATAATGTATGAATTCAGAGATTTCAGCATAGTTATCTGGCACAGGGGTCTTTTTCCCAACTGGCATATTTCTCCATTCTTCAACCTTGTATGTGTGTGTGTACTCACAGGCATGGGGTCAGTCTATTAGTGTACACACAGAAAGGTTAAGGTGTGTTTCTCACCAAATCCACTGTGTGCTAAAGACAGTGAAAGGCAGCAGATCTTTGTGGCATTAGCCTAAGCCTTAGAAACGCCTCAGCTAGAAGTCACTCAACAGCGGATTCATGTGTTCGAACTGAAATCCCCACTGATCAAAGAACTGTCCAAATGGTTTAAAATAAAACAAATCTGTAACTCTGTATATCACCCAGAAACAGATGATTTAGAAGAGGTTTTGATTAAACTTTAAAAGGTATTCTGAAACAGGTGGGTGTAACAGAGACAGATATTTGGGATAACCCTGTACTACACTGTATAGAGTCAATGGGGAAAGTGAATTTTCACCACACTTAGCCAGGCACAAATTCCCTACCACTACGCCAATTCACTAAAATGCGAAGTTGCGTCTTTGCAGCCGAACGGTGGTGAAGTTTTGTTATTGTCAGCGCAAGCATTTCATATAAGGCTTGTACTATGTACTATGTACTATGCATGTGTGGGTGCACTCTAACTTGCATATCTAAATGATGCACAAATTAGGGATCAAGCAGGGAAAGTGAGAGGGGACAACTATGTGCCTCCCCATCTTCATATCCATGTAGAAAGCACAGGCGTGGTGCAAAGTGCAGGAAAACATAATGTATTGCATTTGTTTTTTTAAACTTTATACCTGTCCTGTCATTAGTAAATGGCCCACAAGATTGGCAGGATCAGCTCCAATTACCCTTTGGTCAACAGTATCTGGTGCGCGTAAAATTAATGGCCACAGTCCATTCCAATACTGAAGAAAACTTTAATCTGATGGCAGCCTGAAACATCACTTGTAATCCAGATCTTGTCATATGTATTAAATAAAGGCATTTTATTTTATCAGAATAAGATGAAATTTTCTTCAGTAGTGGTAAATGGCTCCTCATATGTTTCTGTACCAGCCCAAGGCCACCATATACTTCATCCATGAAAATCTGTGCATCCAGAGATGCCCCCAGTAGCTCCCCATATTCTTTCTGTTGGTTCACTGCACACAGACTTACAATAGACTTTATATATACACAAATCAAAACAGGATGATTAGTAATTAATTCAGGCTTACGTTACATGGCAACAGTGAAACTGCATTTCATTAAATTAAATTAAGGGTTTGTTCTTTAATTCAAACACTATTTTCAGTTCATTCGAGTTGCAGATTGTTCACCAGAAATAAGTGCAATGAAATATTGTATTACCGCACACCTCCTTCCACTATTCTGCGTGGTGGTGCTGGTTCTCCGTTGACCAAGCCCGGTCTCCTTACTGCTGTGCAATTTCAAAAAACGGTCCGCACACACCAATGTTGCAGTCGGGGATTGTGCCCCTTTTATTAATGCCACCAACAATCAACGTTTCGGGGGGAACACAGCCTCCCTTCTTCCTGAAGAAGGGAGGCTGTGTTCCCCCCGAAACGTTGATTGTTGGTGGCATTAATAAAAGGGGCACAATCCCCGACTGCAACATTGGTGTGTGCGGACCGTTTTTTGAAATTGCACATCACCAGAAATAAGGACTTTTCCCAATTACTTTCTATTTTTCTATTTGTGACCATTTTGTTAAAAGCAGCTGTTATAACTAATACAATAGCCGCTATTCCACAGATGCTGCCAAGCAATGTATTAACTAATGCAGCAAATTGTAACATTTAGGAATCTTCACCTGAATTACTGAGCTGCTGATATCAGACACAGGGACATTAAACTTTAAACTTAAATTGTGGAACAAAAGCAAAAGATGGAAATCGATTGAGAAAAATCTTTTTATTGTGGGGGAACAATCTGAAAACAACTGAACTAAAAAAATTGTTTGGAAGGTGAACAACCCCTTTAATAATCAGCCCTGTATCATACCCACTTCTAATGTTTTTACTATTTCTGACAACCTGTAAGCTTATCTTGTTAACAGCAAAAATCAGAGATGGGGAGCTCCTGGGGAAAATATTTTGGTTAGGGTAAGGGCTCACGCTAAGATTCGGGGAGATTTAGTCACCCGGCGACAAATCTCCTCTTATTCGGCCGACTAATCTCCCCAAAAAGCCTTCCCGCCGGCTAGAATCTAAATCGCCAGTGGGATGGCACTCGGAGTGCTTCGTTTTCTGAAGTCGCCCGAAGATTACTGATGAGGCAAGTTCGAGGTGACTTCGGAAAAGTAAGTGCTCTGAGTGCCACCCCGATTTAGCCGGCGCGGAGGCAGTTCGGGGAGATTAGTCGCCTGAAGAAGAAGCGTTTTGTCGCTGGGCGACTAATCTCCCCCGGTGGCTTCGTGTGCCCCTGCCTTTATAGGGCTGATAAATCTCTGGGCTGGTACAGTAAATGCAGCACAAACAAAACAGTATTTGTTCCATGTACATTTTTGGGATTTAACTCTAATGTATATTCTGTAGTGAGTTTTGAGTTTTATGAGTTAGTTATTACTTAACGTTGTCTTATGATACTGTGTGGGTTTTCTCCATAGACTCTGTGTCCTCACGAAAACCTCAGACAGTCAATGTTCTAATAATTAAACCACATGCTGGATACACTAGTGTTGGCAAGTGTATAACATTAACAAAACATTTTTTTCTGTGATCTTCTGTGTACATAAACTAATCTCATACCATTTTCTGTTCATTTTATTCTTAACATAACTCATATGGATGATGCATACTCATTATATCACTTTCTTTCTTATATTCTACCCACCCCTTCATTTCTTATGCTACTATTCTCTATTTTTCTTTCCCTTATCTCCATTTTTTTTGTGCTGAAGGGGAATATCGGGGGGGTCCAGGACCACAGGCCCCACACCCTCCCCGGTTTGCTGTCCCAGTGTTAAAGTGACCTTGAGGTTGTGGAAGAAATACAAGATGCCCCATGCCTCCCCTCCCTCTAATACACATTCCTTTTAAATCTCCAATCAGGCCATGATTGGGAGGGGAAACAGAAGTTGGCGGGGTCCACGAGCGCTGGGTCCCAACAGGTTTTTCCCGATGTTCCGCCAGCCCAGTATGACTCTGGTCACGACAATCACATAAAGACTAGGTTTACCTAGTACGTTTGTGGCATAATGCAACCCATGCCTTTCTGCTACGAGCAATTCTTTTTTGTTTTTTGTTAAACTATTTGTTTTAATAGTTTAAGTTTGGTAAATAAATATCATTTATATCATTTATGTTTAAATTACACCATGGCATTACATATTTTGGTGTTGTAAAAACAGTGACTAATATGTTTTATCAAAAATCAAGCTGATTGTAACTTCTAGGTTTCCACTTTACATGCTTTGAGATATTGCTAACAAAACAAGTTAAACCGAAATATCTGAATTTATAAGCACAAAAAAAATCTCTGACCTGCTGGTCACAGAATACTTTTAAATATATGTTCCCTTGAAGTCCTAGTTTCCTCTTAGTTAACCTATTGCTTATAAAATATTTTAAATTATACTCACAACTCCTATTACTATATGTAGGCAAAAAAGAATCAGAGGTAAAACGATTGGCTTCATGCTGAATCGGCAGCTGCTGCAGATTGTGTTGCGGACTATGAAATTCTAACACCTTATACTATTTGTACTTTGCTCCTATAGACAGTGTGTAATTTATGACCCACAGGCTGTCCAATAGAGTAACCAGCAGCAACCACTCAACGGATGTGCATATTACAGCTAGAATAGTGGGAGCAATATTGGAACTATGGGTTGCTGCAAGAGCAACTTTACACTAATATCATTCATTAGGTATGTAGATAATGGGTCTAATTAGAGAACAGAAGAACTTTTATACAAAGAAGGAGTACCAGCCCAGGGTAAAAAGTATGTTGAAGAAATTACAAACTGCACTGCAAACAGATAATTTCTGATGATGATTGACTCTTACCCATGGGGTACAGTATGCCTGCCTGCCATGTCTCAGATGTATCGTCCCATCTGTCTGCAGTCAGAGACAACACTTGTGCCAACTGACCAGCAAGTAGGCTGGCAAAATAAATTGCTGAATGGTTTGTCAATGCGGTGGAGCGATTTAGAGAAACAAAAATCTAAATTTTTGTAATTTACTGTATATGGCAAGTACTCCTCCCAGAAATACCAGACCTTCAACATCAAGTACTAAGATTATTCTATCCATGGATGAAAAAGTACCTATAAAGTAAAGCTGTACCAGAGTGTACCAAGTATTCAAAAAATACAGTCATATGAAAAAGTTTGGGAACCCCTCTTAATTCTTTGGAGTTTTGTTTATCATTGGCTGAGCTTTCAAAGTAGCAACTTCCTTTTAATATATAACATGCCTTATGGAAACAGTAATATTTGAGCAGTGACAAAGTTTATTGGATTAACATAAAATATGCAATATGCATCATAACAAAATTAGACAGGTGCATAAATTTGGGCAACCCAACAGAGATATTACATCAATACTTAGTTGATCCTCCTTTTGCAAATGTAACAGCCTCTAGACGCCTCCTATAGCCTTTGATGAGTGTCTGGATTCTGGTTGGCGGTATTTTTTACCATTCATCCATACAAAAACTCTCCAGTTCAGTTAAATTTGATGGTTGCCGAGCATGGACAGCCTGCTTCAAATCATCCCACAGATTTTCGATGATATTCAAGTCGGGGGACTGTGACGGCCATTCCAGAATATTGTACTTCTCCCTCTGCATAAATGCCTTTGTAGATTTCCAAGTGTGTTTACGGTCATTGTCTTGTTGGAATATCCAATCCCTGCGTAACTTCAACTTTGTGACTGATGCTTGAACATTATCCTGAAGAATTTGTTGATATTGGGTCAAATTCATCCAACCCTTGACGGATTTATTCAACCTTTGATAAATGGGCCTCCCCGTGTTTCTGTATTAAACACCCTCTTTGAAATAAAAAATATGGTTTAGTAGGGTTTTTATAAAATATTGTTGTTTTAAGATTATCATGTAATTATTATTGTAGATAAAAAGCTAAAGTTTTATAAAAAGATAAAGAATATTAAATCAACATAACTATTTTTTGTTTGTATGGGTATTACCTAGAAACCAGTATCTGCTATAGTGTCCTTTTTAATGTAACCATTTTCATAGGGAACCAATGCTATTAGAAGTTGTAATAAATCCACTACTGCAAGCCTATATTTTGAACTGTAACTAAGGGTATTAATAAAAAAAATAAAAAAAAAGCCTTATAATATACTATTGCCTATTTTTTTTACCATTACGTGTTTTTAAGCCATTTTTTTATTTGAGGGAAATGCTTCTAAATCTGCAAGACTTTGTCCGCATAATGAGAATTTAAAAAAAAGTTACCCCTCCACTGCAATGTAGTGGTTGGCTCGTAAAGGCATTAATGCATGGTGATACAAGAGCCAATCACTGACTGGTGTTGCAGCAGTGGTATTATCACACAATAGCATGTTGGCTGGGTGGTAGCCTAGGGCCAAGAGGAAGGCAAAATTAATTATTATGGATGCACCGAATCCAGGATTTGGTTCGGGACTCGTCCTTTTTCAGCCGGATTTGGCCGAATCCTTCTGTCCAGGTGAACTGAATCTGAATCCTAATTTGCATATGCAAATTAGGGGCGGAGAGGGAAATCGCGTGACTTTTTGTCACAAAACAAGCAAGTAAAAAATGTTTTCCCCCTTCCCATCCCTAATTCACATTTGCCTATCCCTATTAATTATACCTGAAGAAAGAAAAAAGTATATATACTAAACATAATGCAGCTCACTTTGCTGTACCATTTTATCAGGATAGAGAAGATTTTGCACTAATGCGGTTTCAGAATTCCCAGTGAGCAAATGTGCGCTCGTGTGTATATATGCACCAGAAACGCATTCTAAAGATTACTAATTTTTGAACAAACATCATTTGGTGACGAACAGACACCTTATGTAGAGCCGTTCCAGAACTGTAAATAGTGCCAAGTTCAGGTGTGCAAAGCACCAGGTACACGATGGTCATTTCTTCCCCTAATAAGAGTGCAGAGTGATAAAACTATGCATCATTTTTAGTTAAACCGCTACATAGTTTCAGTAAAATGTTTATGGTTTTTTTTGGGGGGGGAGCTTAAGTTTTCCCAGAAAAGGTGGCAAACCTACTCTGAATGCCAGTTTTGTCTGTGTGTTAATAACTTGAGGTGGTAGACCTTAGACTGATAACTCTGGCTACATTAGACTTAACAGCTAGGGTTGCCACCTGGCCTGGCTGGTAAAAATTATGGTTGATCCCAATGTTGTCAATAGGGAAAAAAGATCATATATAGGAAGGCCGGAATTTTTTTCCCAGAAAAGGTGGCAAACCTACTCACCTCAAGTCTACCCCAGATCAGCCCACCTTAAACTGAATTATCTGATCAAATCTGCCGGTACATGCATCTTGAAATGATGCTGGTTATTGCTGCTAAAGGTGGTCCTACAATATATTACAATTATGTATTGATTACTTTTGTAAACAACACTTTATTTTCTCTTAAAAGGGACTGCAACTGCATTCGCTGGGGGCTTTCTATGTATTTTCCATGGACTGGTGCTCATCTGCAGATAAACTTTCCATCACAGCCATTTTACCTGCCATTTGCTGTTATTTCAAGGTCAGGACTTGGGAATGTGCAACGCAGTAGGGTAAAACATTTGTATTTTAGTGTAGGGACAAGTCTGCCCTATAGACTTGGAAATTCAGGTAAGATGGTGACACTTGCACATTTTTTGATACATTTTTATTTTAAATACATTACAAATTGTGATATTTAAAAAACAAAAAGGAAACGAGAAAGTCTGTCTGTAATCACTGTTACAAGATGCATTCTTTCTGCTTGAATCACCTTGAAATTTTGTACGAATTTGCAACGGCGATTTGAAACTGCGCCTCTTCATCAATGTTAATATTCTAAAGGAACAAGCAATAAGAGGGATAAAAAAAGTTTAAATTACATAGAAGTTAAACCTCCATTGTAGTAAGACATCCAATCAATACAATATCATTAGTGCATGGTGTGTCTGAAACAATATCTAACTGACCAGAGAAGCAAAATTCCATAAATAGGTGCAGTCCAGGGAGAACCTTATGGTCATGATTGAGAAGAGGTGGTAAGAAGACAGCAATAAGTTACTGGTGGAGAATTAAAGGTGATTTGGTGACAGAGAGAATATAAGGAGACACTAGCTATAGGAGTTTTATACAAGCAAAAATGTACAAGGGACTACCGAGAAGGAAAGCAGTCATAACTAAGGCAAAAAAAATAAATAAAAAAAAAATAAAAATACATACAACTGACTGATATGGATTGATTCTCTGTATATGTGAAAGAAGAAATGTTCACATCTTCCAAAATTAAATCAAATGACAAGACTTCAAAATAATAGTTAATTACTATGAAATACTATACAAAGCACATATTGCAGTGGGAAAATGTGCAGCCAGTGTAAAAGACACATACAATTTAAAAGTTCCAAATATGTTACTCAAATGTGTAAAAAAAATGCAGATCAACTCTGCACTGTACACACTGTTTGCATTGCTGGGAATAACCGTATAGACCACATCAAAAATGAGACAAATTTTTCTATGCATTTATACAAGATATGAGGGCATATTAGTTAAGGTGTAAATATAACAACTGCCCCTTTAAAACCTATACAAAAGAGGGCCGTGCACCTTTGCCCCCAATAACCACTAATATTTTATAGAATCCATGAGACATGGAGGGAACCATGTTGCACGATGTTTAGGGCTTTGCCTTCATACATCCAAGAAGCTCAAGGATTTTAAAAAGAAACCAACAGTGCCTCCCTAATTTTTGGATGAGTGAATGTTGTATCTGTATATTTCTTTTTAGTCGAAAGGGTAAGTCTATAGTACATTCTTGCTTTGCCCCACTAGCCTGTCTATGAAATGACAACAAAAAGTTGTTGTTTGGCACAACAAAGGGGGGTAAAAGAAAATACCAATTTTATCCAGAACCGGAACTCACTACTCTCAAACAACTGCAGGGTGCTTCCCTTTGAAAATTAACAACTGTGCAATCTGCTAGCACAAAAAAGTCTCTTTGTTGTGCCAAACTTTCTCTGTATGTGACTTTGTGAACCCAGGAACATACACACTGCTTACAAACTTGTACTTACCATAAACTCTAGATAGTTGAACTGATGTCTGGCATTTAAATGGGCAATAACATTCCCAGTAGTTTGAATAGGATCTCCCCAGGGTAAAGTGGCACAGATAGGGCAAACCTGGCATGTAGAATGAATAAAGAAATGTCCGGTCATATTTAGCTTTGGGTGTTAGCTAACTATCAAACAGTTAATAGTCAAGTGGAGAGACAAGCAGGGTTCCATTTATTGAACCATCAGGCTTTAAAAAAACAAAACACAGCACAACACTTCACTAAAATGCAGCGTTTCGTCGTGGGCTGAACGCTGGCAACTTTTGGCTCGTTACTTTGGCAATGAAAGCATAGATCTTGAAGATGCGCCATCATTCATTTCTGCCTAGCGAAACTTCACTAGGGATTTTGCGCTCAGAGTGGGAAATTTAAAGTTGTATGGATGTCTTTGTCTATGTATAGGCACCAACATTTAACTCTTTTTAAAACACGTCCAGGAAACCTTAATAAAGACAATAGTGTTATTCTAATGCCCTACACATGTGCCCACTGTAAATTTAATGTTCCATATGTTTGCAAAATGTTTGGGCAGAAACCGGTTACCCAAAAAAAAGTTCAAGTTTTTTTTGCAGGCAATCAGGCTCAAAAAAGGGCAAAGTTGCCAGCTTTTTTGGACATTGATGCATTTTCGGCTCACAGTATAATGTAAGTGACAGAAAATTGAAGAAGATCTAGTTACTTTAATGCACTTAGTCTGGTCTGAGGTGGTGAAAGCAACTCTCTCGAAAGAGGTAATGTTCAGTAAAATCCGCACTTTAGTGAATTTGCGGAGTAACGTCTATTCGCCAGAGTGATTTGTCGCCTGGCAATAGAGTGTGAATTACCGCTAGCACCCGTCTTTCGCTAGGGAATTAGCGCCTGCGCCCGTAGTAAATCGGCGATGTCCCTGCGGGCAGTAATGCTAGCGAATTGTCGCTAGAGTTAGCCACTTCGCTCTTTGGTAAATCTGCCCCTTAGGGCTTTAGCACGGACAGATTTGGGGAGATTT
Source organism: Xenopus laevis (assembly GCF_017654675.1). NCBI lineage: Eukaryota > Metazoa > Chordata > Amphibia > Anura > Pipidae > Xenopus > Xenopus laevis. Next base: position 97,546,614 of record NC_054382.1, on the reverse strand, counting down.
AGTCGTCTGGCAACTAATCACCTCTTCTTCGGGGCGACAATCTCCCCGAACTGCCTTCCCCCTGCTAAAATGAAAAATGGCCCGCGGCAATGCACTCGCAGAGCTTCGATTCCGATTTCTCGTGAGGCAACTTCTGAAATTGAAGTACCGCGAGTGCATTGCCGCAGGTGATTTTTCATTTTAGCAGGGGGAAGGCAGTTCGGGGGGATTGTCACAAAGAAAGAAGAGGCGATTAGTCGCAAGGCGACTAAACCTCCCCGAATCTACCAGTGTGTTAAAGCCCTTAGAGACTAATCTATGTTGCCCAGAATAATGAACTAGGCACCTCTCCTCCAAGAAATAGCTGAGGTTGTACATTGTGACCACTTATCTTAGGTCAAAGTTATTCTCTTTTGTCATTCTTAAGTGCCTTGAAAGATAGGGGCAAACCAGTCAAAGTACAGAGAACTCTATTTATCTAATGGATTAAAGTAGTTTATTCATTCGGTTTATGAATTAAGCAGAGCAATAGAGGTAGAGCTAGAGGAGGTTCTTTTAATGTCTGTAATGATAAATGTTTCAGAAGGTGTTCCCACTTGGGGACAATGAGAAATATTTGGTGGACATAACAATTAGCCTTGGTCCAGTTTATATCTTTTAGGGCAGAGACAGACAAGAAGATTCGGGGAGATTAGTCGCCCGGTGACAAATAGCCTCTTCAGGCGACTAATCTCCCCAAACTGCCTCCCCACCAGCTAGAATCTAAATTGACAGCGGGATGGCACTCTGACCGCTTCATTTTCCGAAGTTGCCTCACAAGGAAACTTCGGACGACTTTGGAAAACGAAGTACCAGCTGAACAATAATAAGTGTGGAAGATGAAAAAGTGCAAAAAGGACACTTACATGCAGGAATCAAATAAGCAATCACCATGCACATTAACAAAACAAAGTAAACCCCCCACTATCTAAAGCCTTCTCAAATTTAATTTACAGGGACAGTACAATAGGCATTCAATGAACAGGGCCTGTGCTACAAATACATGCCTATTGTTTCTACTAAAGGGGTTGTTCACCTTCAAATTAATTTTTGTTTGTATGACGTAGAGAGCGATATTCTGAGACAATTGGTTTTCATTTATTATTTCTGGTTATTTAGTTTTTTTTCAGCAATCTGGTTGCTAGGATCAAAATTACCCTAGCAACCATGCATTGAGAAATGATATAAACCAGTTGCAATGTTGCATGGAATTAGCCATTCTATAACATACAAAAAAGTTTAACTTGAAGGTGAACCATCCCTTTAGGTACTTTATACAAAAGTGTCTTTCACAAAACGGTCACAATCTACTTCCTGTTCATAGGAGTACAATAAAAAAAAAAAGCAGCAGTCCATCGAGCAGCTCTGTGTAGACTGTGCTGCTCCTTATCACAAAGCCTACCAAGGACTTCCAACTGGGGAAGGGAGAGGTTGGTTTACACAGAAAAAAAAAAATATTTCCTAATTAAAACTATAGGCAAAACATATATTCCCACCATTTGCACTTTATTGTCACTCTCTCACACTTTGTGGCACCATCCCAATTTTTCACACACTGGCTTTTAAACTTTTACAACTCTATAAAATGCAGAATTAAAACTCGAGCCTGAGCAAAAACAAAAACAAACAAAAAAAAAACAAAACCAGTAGGTTACCATTTCCACCTCTTCATAGTAATGCACATTGTTACAGTGCTCCAGTAGGCTCCTTTGATTTAAATTATGTTCAGAACACAAAGGGCACTTGTATTTTGGCTCCTGGCTGCAACAGAAACATTTTTATATAAAAGTTGGAAATCGACACAAATTCATCCTTAAGTTATCAGGACTAAACCTGCCATTAGTTTATAGTACAGGTATGGGATCTGTTATCCAGAAACCAGTTATCCATAACGTTCCGAATTACGGAAAGGCCGTCTCCCATCGACTCCATTATAATTTTTAAAAATTATTTCCTTTTTCTCTGTAATAATAAAACAGTAGCTTGTACTTGATCCCAACTAAGATATAATTATTCCTTGCTGGAAGCAGAACCAGCCTATTGGGCTTATTTAATGTTTACATGATTTTCTAGTAGACGAGGTATGAAGATCCAAATTACAGAAAGATAAGTTATCCGTAAAAACCCAGGTCCAGAACTTTCTGTATAAAGGGTCCCATACCTGAAGTAGAAAAAGAACTTAACCATCATTCAGAAAGACTTTTTTTTCAACTGGTTGAATAATGCCCAAAAGCATCTTTAGCTCGCATTTGGAATCAAACCAAACTAGAATCCACAATGTTACCTTATTTATTATTAAAAAAGCATGATTTAATCTGATTGGGGAGAACGCGGGTGTTTTCCACCGATTTTTTGCCCGTAAAGTCCAAAATAGATGGTTTTCAGGCTAATTCCAGAGCAGACCACAGAAACTTTCAAATAGGATATGGAATTCTCCCATTGACTTATAAACAACTTCAGCAGGTCTGAGATGTCGAATTTTCGGATTCTGACTTTTTCCATTCTTAGGGTATAATAAATATTGAAGTTTTTTTCCCTACTAAAAATTCAGATTTATAGTTAAAAAAAAAACAAAAAAAAAAAAAACCTTGAATTTTTCAAGTTTTTGGCAGACTTTAATAAATAACCCCCTTAATGTATACATGCTAATTATTTTATGATGGATTTCTGAAATACCAAAAAGAAAAACACCCCAAAGGCGGCTTGTCATCAATGTTGCATGCAAATATAGGATCACAACCTGGCTGCTTTTAAGGTCCTGGACAATTAAAAATACTGTACATGATACTTATGATAATAGAATAAGAAATAAATACTGGGACCATAAATAATATGCCAACCCAATGTAAACCAGGAACCACAGAAAATATATCTTAAATACAAATGTATACTGAAAATACATTTTTCACCATTTGGTTGAATTTTGGCCAGTCTGTATAGTGACATTTTTAGGTGATAATCCATATTCCTCCTGGTACTTTCTACAGGATTTGTAATGGAGCTTCATGTAATGCAGTTTCATCTGAAAATTAAACATTTGAAGGTCAACTTAAAATGAAGCCAACATTTACAAAAAACCAAAACAAAATAGAGAATATATCAATATTTCAAGGGCCAGTAGGGGAACAAAGGTTTTGCCTTTTGTATTAAATCACGAAAAACTATGGTTTATGGATTTCCTTAGCTGAAAAAGGCAGACTGGGAAACTAAATCTGCTCCATGTATGAAGATTACGTATGTATTAGCTTACCAGTGTACAGATAAACTACCTGCATGATGGACTTCAACAAATCCCAACAAAACAGTCGCAACAAAAAGGAGGAGGGGTTATATACTGGTAGGCTATGTCACAAGAACCATGGAGTACTTTCAATCTCCCCATTTAGTTTCCAAAATCATACATTTTTCACATTAAAATAGGCAAGTGTAAATTATACATAAAAAAAAAAAAAAAAACATCAAATAAGCAGCACTTTATTTGTTTCTCAATAACATTGTCCATAAAACTAAAGTTCTTTATCCCCTAATCAGATAATTGAGTCAATACCTAATTACTACCAATATAAGATAAAACTTCCTATATGACATTATGTTGTGTATATACCCCACAGTTTATTGTAGTGAATCACAGGCTGCAGATTTCCAATCGCTTATATCACCAAGGATAAGCAGCCTAAGCTACTCAGATCTCACAGACCAGGCTTTGATCCCCAAAGGGACAGACTTCTCACAATTCTGATGCCTCTTTGTGAGCTAATTTTTCCATTCAATACCCTTTGGCACATAATTCCTTGCCTGAATGTACACGTCTTACCAGAAGTGATGTCAACATTCCAAAGTGTATTCCGCCTGCTTCTCCTCACTCTCAGATTAGTTCTTAGTGATACCAGTATTAGTCCATTCAGATAAGGGGCTAATAAATATTAGTGCTGCTTTTTTTTTTTTTTTTTTTTTTTTTAACTCCTCTTCCTTCAATGCGTTTCAACATGTGCCTGAAACAACAGGGGATGTTTTGCAACCTTTTAAAGGTGGCCAAATATACAATTAGAATCTTTCCCACGACCATTAGCCGTATGAAAGATCTTTTGTCCGCTCTACTAAAGCTAAGAGCTGAATTTGGCAGATATGCAGGTAAAAACAAAACCCAATTCTTTAGCTCTGCGATTCAGCCTTAATGTTACGATGTTCCGGCACCTTCAAAGGTGACCGATCAAAATTTTTAGTCCTGCCAGATATCCCAGGTTTTTAACCAATATCGGTCACCTTGTCCCCCACCATACATGTACAAATTATCTGAAAGATCTTTTGTATGGAAATATTGGTGCATGTATGGCCACCTTTAGTGCTATAACCCCATCTATTATCTGTCCCCTTGCAGTTACACTAGTTCAGTAATTAACTAAATTAAGTTTTTTTCCCTAATATGTGCAAGTGTAGTGCCACGTAAGTCCATTTTTCACATGACCTAAATCAAATGCAGAACAAGTCTAGAGCAGGCACGCTAGTTTATTTTATATTAAGTCAAACACCATATGTAACAGGATATCTGTACCCTATACCACCATGCTTGACATTCACAAGAAATTTCACTACTCGCATAATAAGAACCCATGGTGCCCTGCTGTGGGTTATGGTTTCTTGTTGAGATTGTACACCCTATGTCTGTAATCACACTACAACAGGGATCCCCAACCTTTTGAACCTGTGAGCAACATTCAGAAGTAAAAGGAGTTGGGGAGCAACTCTAGCATGAAAAATGTTCTTGGGTTGCCAAATAAGTGCTTGGTAGCCCCTATGCGGATTGTCAACCTCCATTGAGGCTCTGTTTGGCAGTGCACCTGGTTTTTATGCAACCAAAACTTGCCTCTAAGTCTAGAATTCAAATACAAGCTCCTTCTTTGAGGCCACTGGGAGCAACACCCAAGGGGTTGGAGAGCAACATGTTGCTCACCAGCTAGTGGTTGGGGACTTCTGCACTACATGAGGACAGTGATTTAGCTGGAGAAATCAAAGCTTCACTGATAAAAGACAGAATTATGCAACCCCTTCTGGGACTATTTGAATATGTGCGGATTGTAGAAAAAAAAAAAAAAAAAAAAAAAAGCTTCATTATTGTAGCCATAACAGCCCCTTTTCTCTTTCTCCTGGCACTGTAGTCCTTGCAGGGTCTTGGTCTTATATGCCATCCAGTTGTGTCAGCCATCTAAGATTTCGTTTATAGCACAACACATTTCTGGAAATGGCTTCTTACTGGTGAAAAGGTTCAGCAGGGGTACAGAGTGGGTAGATCTCCTACAGTAATAGCGTGCCATGAATGATGAGGAGGATGACACCTTCTTACTCTATAAACTGATCTGATTTTCAGATTATAAGCAGTGTAAAAGTTGGTAAAATGTATATAAAGACTGTATTATAAAAAAATAAAAAAAATGTTTTAACTTCTATAGAAATACTTACCATTTTCCCGCAATACATACAGCCTCCCGAAAGCATTCTCATCTCTAGGTCAATATCAGTTGCTCTTACAGGAGCAGATCTTTCACTTTTGTTCACTGGTCCACGACAAAGGGGACAATATGCACCCCCTGACTTCATTGCCAACATAAAACATTTCCTGCAAAAACTGAAAAGTTGTCTACATTTAATAAAGGAGATCAAATTAACTTGGAAAGATGCATTTTTAATTTTACCAGCAATAGATTTAAAGGAGAACTAAAGCATAACTAAAGAAGTAGCTAGAAATGTTGTACATTACCTTTTGGGCTTCTGTACCAGCCTAAGGCAACCACAGCCCTCTAGAAGGGAAGATCTCTACCCCCAAAGATGCCCCAGTAGTTCCCCATCTTATTTTCTGCTGATTCATTGCACATGCTCTGTGCTGCGGTCACGTACTGAGCTTAGGGACCCACTCACAATATACAGTACACATAGAATAGAAATGTCACAATACAAGGCTGATTAGTTATTAATACAGATAATTGTCAGCTCAGAAACTAGTGCAATTAGCATCAGAATTTAATAATCAGTCTTGTAGCATCAGCTTATATTACAGACAAATCTCATTTTCTGCTTGAAAATTTGCGACGACCCCTAAGTTTAGCTTCTCAACAGCTGCTCAGAGCCCACTGAGCATGCGAGTGTCGCAGACACTTTCCAAGGTGGTGACGTCCTGGATCATTTCTGCAATTTTAAGCTAGTGCAATAAGTTCAGTATGTAAAATATGGAATTTTTAACCATATTAATTTTTAGGGTTTAGTTCTCCTTTAACAGAACTGGTTACACTGTTGGTACTGACAGTAACTAAAACTTGCTATGCAAATAAAATCACATGAAGTAGCCTATTTTCTTATACAGCATGGAAGTGGTAATGCAATTTGCATAAATATATATAGAAAACCCCAGGTTCCAAGGTAGGGGGGGGGGGGTGTGTATACACACACGACAGAGTGCTTGGAACCTGGGGTTTTCTGGATAAGGGATCTTTCCATAATTTGGTTCTTCATACCTTAAGTCTACTAAAAATAATTTAAACATTAAACACAATAGGCTGGTTTTGCTTCCAATAAGAATCATATCCATTATCGGGAAACCTGTTATCCAGAAATGGGATCCATTATCCGCAAATCTTTTATCCAGAAAGCTCTGAATAGAAAGGCCATCTTACATAGACTCAATGTTATTCTATTTTTCCCCTTTTCTCTGTAATAATAATAAAACAGTAGCTTGTACATGATCCAAACTAAGATATAAATTAATCCTTATTGGAAGTTATACCAGCCTATTGGATTTATTTAATGTTTACATGATTTCTAGACTTAAGGTATGAAGATCTTAATTACAGAAAGATCACTTATCAGGAAAAACCCCAGGCCCCAAGCTGGATAACCCATACCTGTAGTCAATTTGACAAACACACTTAACTATATAACAAGCCAACAAATCCTCTACAAAGACTGTGTTGGTGCAACCCCTCTCTGTGCATCACAAAGTACTCACACGTGCCGACAGGACTGCGTTCTCACTGGGGTTTGTAGTATTTCTTGACAAACTGGACACAAAAACTCTTCCGTTATTTCAGAAGAACATGACATCGCTTCAGCCATAAGCAAAAGTGCTTGAGTTTTGTATCCAACACTCTCACCAAGGATAAGGTTTTATGGGAATAGTTAAGTAGAAACAAGCTAGAAAAGTGACCCATTAACAGGACGAGAGGCGCCTGCTTAAATTTATACCATGTGAAATCACTTGCATTCTGATCAGTGGAAATTAGTCTCAGTGTATCTACACAAGGCATCGTCTAACATGGGGCTGCAGAGACTTGAGCACAGCCCTGCAGTGTATTTTTCAGTAGAAATACTAATATAATGGAGAACATTACAAGGGTTACAAATAATGTATGACTGCAAAGATTTCAGCATAGTTATCTGGCACAAGGGTCATTTTCCCAACTGGCATATTTTTCCATTCCACAACCTATGTGTGTGTGTACTGACAGGCATGGGGTCAGTCTATTAGTGTACACACAGAGTTAATTTCATTGCAGAACCAAATCCACTGTGTGCACACTAAAGGCAGTGAAAGGCAGCAGATCTTTGTGGCATTAGCCTAACCCTAAGGGTGCATATACATAGGGGAATGTTAAAAAGAACAAAGTACTCATTTACAAACTTGCAGCATTTTTCCTGCAGAATTCCATACATACATACATACATCATAATGCATATCTATTTAAAATGGAATGTTTGGGAAATGTTCCTAATGCCCATCTGCAGGCATTCAGTTATGGCCCAGCAGTGTGTGTTTTCTAAACATGTGCAGGTTTAAAGGAACATTTTGGAGGGCCTGTTACCTGAGAATATGCAAAGCTTCTACCAGCTGTGCAAAGCTGTTGTTACTTTAAAATGACATTTTTACAGTGGATGCTGGAAATTGTGCAGCAAAGTTGGAGTTAGAGTGACACAGAAAATATACAGTGTACATTGAGCTGACATCCCTCCAGTGTCATGTAATTGTATTCCATTTATTGATTGATTTAAATATTCTTTTACTGAGAATACTACTATGACTATAATTAGAATGGGGAAAGGACTGCACCCTAAAGAGAATATTACCTCTGCACAAGATGCACATTGATCCAAAAACAGTCTATAAAACCCACTGGGTAGGGTTGCCATCTTTTGTGGAAAAAATACCGGCCTTCATATATTCTTGATTTCTATTAATAACATTGGCATCAAGCATTATTTTTACCGGCCAGACCGGTAAAATACCGGGCTGGTGGCAACCCTACTACTGGGTGTCAGCCATGCATATTCTGAGATACTAAAGATATAGCCCTGGGCCTATGCTTGAGTGCTAGTGGCCAAAATATGTGGCTAAAAATGATGCCAAAAACATGACTAGGTTATAAAAATCACAATGCAAGAGAGCTATGGCAGATGTACTTATGCTACTGACATCCTATATCAGGGATCCCCAACCTTTTTTACCCACAAGCCACATTCAAATGTAAAAAGAGTTGGGGAGCAACACAAGCATAAAAAAGTCCCTTGGGGTGCCACATAAGGGCTGTGATTGGCTATGTGGTAGCTCCTATGTGGACTGGCAGCCTACAGGAGGCTCTACTTGGCAATATACTTAGTTTTTATGCAATTAAAACTTACTTCCATGCCAGGAATTCAAAAATAATCGCCTACTTTGAGGCCACTGGGAGCAACATCCAAGGGGTTGGAGAGCAACCTGTTGCTCACGAGCTACTGGTTGGGGATCACTGTCCTATATAATAAAGTTGAAGTGTCTCTGCGTCCAGTCCCTGTGTCCGTGGGATTGCGCTACTGCGCATGTGCCCCACGGACCGTCTAGCGCCCGTTAATTTAACGGGCTTAATGTCTAGTTATCTATGATCTGCGTGTAGGCTGCACATTGCTATCAAGTGTCAAGGGCACCAATCAGCTGGCCACCCTATATGAATATTTGACAATGGGCTGATTGCCTTAGGGCAATACAGTACTGGTTATAGGGCAACAGCACAGTGTGCATTATTAAAGGTAACCTGTAATAAAGGTATAGCCACCAGTTGTACAAAGGTGTCAAGAGGCTGCATCTGCCACATAGTGATAAGAGTATAATTTACAGCAGTGGACAGCAGTGCTAACATAAAAGGTGCCATATACAGTAGAACCCCCATTTTATATCCCGATTTTAAATTTTCCCTCATTTTACATTGTTGTTTTGTAGTCCTCCCTATATATATTATGCAGAATATATTTCCCTGATTTTACATTTTCCTGGATTTTACACCATTTTCTTCTGGTTCCCTGAAAAAAGTAAAATGGGGGTTCTGATGTATTTCATGTTATAGCAACACAGCAGTGCACATAATGATTAACCGGGGGGGTATATTGTATTCAGGGTTTCCATAAATACTAAGAAAGAATAAGAAACTGCTGAGAATTCATGACACTTCTGAATGGAGATCTCTGACCTGAGGAGCTTGCAGTCTAAATTTGGTTCCTTATCAGACTTATCAATCCCTTAGTCCATGTATTATATTTCAGCAACAAAGCAGATTTTGCATTGCGTTTATTCTGTTATGTTTTTTTATAGAGGGACAAAAGCCAGAGAAGATTCTGAATGTTTGTTCATTACTCATATCATGGTTTGTACCAGCACAGAGATATGGCAGTAAACACACCAATACATACACGAGGCCTTGAGAAATAATGTACAGTATGCGTTTAATGCATATCGTTGCCCCAAACCTCTTTTCTGTGCTGGTATAATCTTCTTTCTAATCCACAGCACCACCTACTGGGCATATATGGATTTAATGGTAAAATACTTACAAGGAGGTATATCTGACAGTTTTTTCTTGGCTTTTGTGATATGTTTGTGTTCGTCCTAAGTCTATATATATATATATATATATATATATATATATATATATATATATATTTACTGTATACATACATGTATACACATATATATATACAGTCTAGGTATCGACACTCATTAAATTAACAGCATTAGCCGGTGCTAACTAAGAGAAAAATACGAGCAACGTAGAAAGCGCAATAATAGAAAAACAAAAACCAGTCTTTATTGATCCATGCTCACATCAACGTGTTTTGACCCGCTGAGGATCTTCGTCAGCACAGTGAAGTACTACAAATGTACACACAATCCTCAGTGGGTCGAAATGCATTGATGTAAGCAAGGATTAATAAAGTTTTTTTTTCCATATTTTTGCTTTCTACGGTGCTCATATATATATGTGTGTGTGTGTGTATATATATATATATATATATAAAATATATACATACAAGTTAATTGATATTTACATAAGGATTTAGATAAAGACCAACATTTTATACAATTATTTTATAGTATAAAGGATTCATATTACTGTCTGTTAGCAGTATTTTTAATTTATAGCAATCACGTGCATACACGTTTATTTTGCATACACATGTTTTTTTGGCAAAGAAAGCAATTTTATTTAATATAGTTATTCATTTATTCCTTCTACCTGTACATTAAAGTAAAATCTTTGGATTCTATTCTACTGGATGAGTGTCTGTCTGTGCTAGGGACGCCTAGGAAAAGCTCCGCTATTTTCTTCTACACACCAGTGTAATTTTTTCCTAAAAGGAGCATTAGCAATTGCATTGCATTGGAAGCACTTAAAATATTGGCATACCCAGTGAATTCAGCAATTCCTTGTACTTTACATTTTGGGAGCAATGTATGTCCCCTTTAAGGATTCTGATGGATGTTAGAACTAAGCTGCGGCTATTCATGTGTATCAGAGCAAGGGGGTCATGTATTTCTCATCCCACCCAGTTTTGCAAGCTGAGGATGGCCAGGTGAATGTATACTGTTGTGTAGAACATGAGATATCAATAACAAACACTAGGCTCTTATGACTTTTATCCCAACCAACTTCAGCCCAAGTAAAATTCATTGTTCAGATGAGGACTATACTTTGGAGGTAAATGCAAATAGCACCAAGCTGCTGTTATATAAGTCACGGCTGGTACTTGTGGATTGAAAGGGCTGCTCAGCATTGAATACTCCTCCCAAGTTGCTGTAAGAAGTGAAGGAAAAGCTTGGCTTGATCCCCCTTCTATGGTTGTTCATACTCTGGAAATAATCTCCCCACAGTAGATAAGAATAGGCTGAACATCACCAGAGTCCCAGTGTAACTGCACTTGTTGTAGGTGTCTAGTAATGTGCATCCCTCACAAAATAAAATAGCATGGTTGTTTAAAGACAAAAGCTACAACATCTAAATCAAACGCTTTTTTTATTGTGTCAAAACATGTTTAGAATATGGAATTCCCACTGTAAAAATATTCAAGTACAATACAAAAAAATATTAAGAAAACTAAATTCAAGGGTAATATTTTAATAGTTATTAGAAAAACCACTAGCCATTATCCAAACACATATTTTATTAACATAGTCATACTGTATAAATTAGAGGCAGAGTTAGTGAACAGGGGACCAGGACAATGCAATGTGGAGGTTCCTAATTGGAACAAAACATCTATTTAAATTGTAAAGGCCTAACCTGTAGACTTCCTGCACTTGCTGAATTATTACTCAAGTGTCCTCGAAGCAAAGTTGAATTGGCACAGACATCATTTCCCTGCAATAAGTGTATTGTGTACTTTTATCAAGAATATATTCTGGCCAGGGCAAATGTCCTCTCTGTGCAGCCCTATAAGGTCCTAAATAGTATGGGATCCGTTATCTGAAAACCCATTATCCAAAAAGCTCCGAATTAAGGAAAGGCCGTCTCCCATTGACTCCATTATAATCAAATAATCCAATTTTTTCAGTGATTTGTTTTCCGAAGTCGCCCTGAAACTTCGGACGACTTCGGAAAATGAAGCACTCCCAGTGCCACCCTGCCGGCGATTTACATTCTAGCAGGCGGGAAGGCAGGGGAAGTGAATTTGTGGAGATTAGTCGCCCGAAGAAGAGGAGATTTGTCACCAGGCAACTAATATCCCCAAATTTGACCGTGTGCCTCTGCCCTAAAGTTTAATGTCCCTGTCTCTGGTGTTTCAGTCTGGCGGCTCAGTAATTCTGAAATGTATCAACTAAATGTATCAACTTAGAACAGTTTACAGGGTCGGTGACCCCCCTCCAGAGCTGCTTTAGAAGGTGAAAAATGACACTTTACACTTCAATATTAATAAAAACGGTGACACATAGAAAATAGAAAGTAATTGGAAAAAGTCGTTATTTCTGGTGATCGATCTGAAAACAACTAGTTGTTTGAAGGTGAACAACCCCTTTAAGATATGAAGTTCTAAATTATGAACAGATCCATTATCCAGAAAACCCCAGGCCCCGAGCATTCTGGATAACAGGTCCCATACCTGTACACAAAGAAATCATTGTTTTTGGACATGAATACATGGGAATGATCAATATATAGCAGAAGCCAAGCATTGTGTAAATGTATTTTTAGCACTTCTGTTTAAAAAGCAAGGAGAATTCACAAAGGCTGAGTTATCCCCATATGAAAGTGGAGTCAAAGGTTTTTTTACACCAAAAAATAACACACATTTCCAATCCAATTAACTCCAGTTCCACCTCAAGCAAAGGTTTTCTGATAAGTTTCCTCGGGCAACTTCAGAAAATCAAACAATCCGAGTGCCGATTTATAGTCTAGCCAGCGGGAAGCAGTTTGGGGAGATTAGTCCCTCCGAAGAAGAGGGGATTTGTAGCTGGGCGACTAATCTCCCCGAATGTGAGCGTGTGCCCTGACCATAAATGTGAGAGGGTGTAGAAATGCCATATTTGCTGACCTAGAGTGAGGCTTCTGTAAATTTAATGTTCCTTTTATGAAAATTTTCTTCATTTATCTTTCTTTGAGTTAGTGGACTAGTTGCTCAGTGACACATCTTGGGGGGGGGGGGGGGGGTGCTGCAGTTCCCTGAAAGCAGACCTGCCCTAAGGGCATGTTTACTGACATTGGAGATAAATATCTGGAGAGATTTCTGGAGATATTCAAATACAGCAAGTTTCTTGGTGATGCCTGACCATGCCTCACCTACACAGTGTACATGCAGTCATACAATTATCAACAGTATCAGCACAATCCATATCTCATATTAATACCCTCTCCTGTCCCAATATGGCAGCTTCTCTCTACAACGATGCCCTTTCAACAGCTCTTGACTCCCTTGCACCTTCTACCACCCGTCACAGCCGGCCAGCTAAACCCCAACCCTGGCACACTAGTGTAACACGGTACCTCAGAAGATGTAGTAGATCAGCTGAGCGACGGTGGAGAAAGTCACGAACTGATCCTGATTTCATCCACTTCAAATTCATGCTCTCCTGCTATAACCGAGCTCTATCATTAGCCAAAGAACAATACTTCTCTTATCTAATATCTACTATGTCCTCCAAACCACAGCAGCTGTTTGCCACATTTAACTCACTCCTATGCCCCCCTCCACCTCCTCCACCTATTAATGTTACTGCCCAAGACCTTGCTCATTTCTTTAATGAAAAAATCGATCTCATTAGGCTGAGCATACCGTCCGACAACAATCTCAGACCAACGTGCAGTCCACTCACATCTACTTTGCACTCCTTCACCCCTGCAACTCTAGATGAAGTCAGCAAACTTCTAGCCAGCTCAAAACCCACCACCTGCTCCCTTGACCCCATACCCTCTCGCCTTCTCCACCCAATCTCTGATACACTCTCTCCTGCACTTACCCACCTATTCAATCTTTCACTCTCTACTGGTACCTTTCCATCATTATACAAACAAGCACTAATCACTCCTATCCTCAAAAAACCTTCCCTTGATCCCAGCTCTCCCACTAACTATCGACCGGTCTCCCTTCTTCCATTCGCATCCAAATTACTAGAAAGGCTTGTTTACAAACGCCTGATCCAGCATCTCACTCACAACTCCCTCCTCGACCCCTTGCAATCTGGCTTCCGCCCATCACACTCGACTGAAACTGCCCTCACCAAAGTAACCAATGATCTTCTATTGGCAAAGTCTAAAGGCCATTATTCCACTCTAATCCTTCTAGATCTCTCTGCAGCCTTTGACACAGTTGACCACACACTCCTCCTTGACATTCTATACTCAGCTGGCATTCGGGACACTGCTCTTTCATGGTTTACATCTTATCTGTCTGACCGTTCCTTTAAAGTTTCCTTCTCTAACTCTACTTCTACTACTTTCCCACTCTCTGTTGGAGTTCCTCAAGGCTCTGTTCTTGGCCCCCTGCTGTTCTCGCTCTATACAACTTCACTAGGAAAACTCATCCAGTCATTTGGACTTCAGTATCACCTTTATGCTGATGACACCCAACTCTACTTGTCTACTCCTGATCTTTCTAATTCTGTCCTTTCCCAAGTCACAGACTGTCTCTCTGCTGTCTCCTCCTGGATGTCACAGCGCCACCTGAAACTGAACCTTTCTAAAACAGAACTCATTATATTTCCTCCAAGATCTTCCCCTGTCCCTCAGATATCACTCACCGTAAACAACACCACCTTTCATTCCACCACGCAGGCACGTTGCCTAGGAGTTATCTTAGACTCTCATCTGTCTTTTTCACCACACATTCAAACACTTGCAAAATCTTGCCGTATTCAACTGCGCAACATTGCTCGAATACGACCATATCTCAGTTCAGAATCAACTAAAACACTGATTCAGTCTCTCATCATCTCCCGCCTTGATTACTGCAACTTACTCCTCACAGGTATTCCAACAAGTCACCTTTCACAACTCCAATCTGTTCTAAACGCGGCCGCTAGACTCATTCATCTAGCTCGCCGCTCAACATCAGCTGCTCCCATATGTATGTCCCTTCACTGGCTCCCAATCTCTTCTAGAATCAAATTCAAATTACTTACACTCACATTCAAGGCCCTTAATAATGAAACCCCTCCCTATATTTCATCTCTAATCTCCAAATACTCTCCTTCACGAAACCTACGCTCTGCTTCTGATCTTCGCCTCACTTCTCCTCTGGTCACTTCTGCCCATTCTCGTCTACAAGACTTCTCTCGGGCTTCTGCTTTTCTCTGGAACTCTCTGCCACAAGCTGTCAGACTTTCTCCTTCCTTCCAAACTTTCAAGCGCTCCTTAAAGACCCATCTGTTTAAAGAGGCCTATTCGATGTACCTTAATTAATCATTGCTGTATCAAAAATGACAGTGTTTATATAATCCTAATGTCTCAATTGTACCCTAACCTTTTAGTTTGTAAACCCTATTGTACTCTGTAATCCTTGTCTGTTATCCACCATTTATTCCCTGTTTGCTATAACTGCAGTAAAGCACTGCGTATCTTGACAGCGCTATATAAATAAATGATGATGATGATGATACATGTATTAGATGCAGCAAGTGGGTAACACTAATGACTAATGCATGCATTCTGCTCTCCACAGCTCTACATGTGTGTGTGTGTGTGTGTACAGGTACATAGGAAACAAAGATCTCTAACTTTTTTTGCATTGGCTTCAACAGAAAGCGTACACACAGAAACTAATTGGACCTTGGACATATGAATAATTGCCTGTGTATGTAGTAAATATCTTTATCGCCATATTTACACATAAAAAGAGTTTTATTGGTATCATGGTTTCTATGAAAGTGCTATGGGGTCAGGATTACTGCAGCCATGTTAAGAGCTATGTTGAAGTCAATTACACTTAGGGGAATATTTATCAAGAATCAAACTTGTTATGTGAGGGGTTTTCTACCACGGATAAACTCAAATTTTGAATGTCTGCATGTTTAGGGAAAAATCCAAATTTCATGTCCCAAAAAATCTCGAATCGATCAAATGTATGCCCTCGAAAACTTGAATTAATTGAGTTTTTGGATAAAAACGAATTTCAACATTCAAATTTTAGATTTTTTTTTATTGTTTGCTCACAGAAAATATAACTGGAATGTGTGAGTTTAGATGCAAAACAAATTTGAATCGTGGGAAAAAAATCCCATTTGATTTTTGATAAATCTGCACCTTACAGCAGGATCATTCCCAGTACTGAACTAAGTGACAAATGTTCAGTTACCTCTGTGCAACAGTCTCACTGCATGAGGCAAACTAAACAAAAACTCAAAATCAAGGGAAGTACAATTCTTCTTTAGGGTCTGGAAGACCATCACAATACAGAGCTATAGAGCTGAGAGTATTTCCTACCACATAACCAAAAACCAACCACATCAAGCAATACGCTAAACATATATTTAGATCTGCTTGCATCCTGGCATTCTAGCATTTAACCTGATGCTAGCCTGCATGAGTGGCACAGGCTAAAAATATGAATGGAAGTGAATTGTCCATTATTTGCAACCATGTATATATCATTCATGAATGAGTTGTAGAAAATCATTTGCAATGAGGTGACAGTTGAGTAATATGTTTTCTCGATGGCGCCACAGGTGTGTTCCATAGGCAGAAGAGTTCCCTGTCAGTTGAAAGGTATTTTGCCACGGAGTAGTTGGCACATTTCTCCCTGAGAAGTGATAAAACTCCAAGTGCCATTGTATTGTATGTGCTTACTCACTGTCATATAGCACTCATTGTTAAATGACAATATAGAGAGCACAATCAACCCAGATTTCTGATAAATAGCTATATGCTTAGCTAACACACCTTCGTCCTGCTTACTTATCAATACTTTTACAATAAACAGTGCTACTTTACTTATCTTTTTCTTTGCTTCTTTTTGTCTCTAAAAAATATGCTGTTTTTTTTTTTTTTTTTATCTTTTAGTGCTCAGAATACCTGATTCACTCCTTTCACTGGCTTCTTGGTTTTCAGAACCAACAAGACAAAGACATTCCAGAGGTCGATCGTGAAGCTCTGATCCAACATGGCTGATTCGTGCAATTTACAGGCCTGTACAGTAGGCCAGTGAAGGAACAACATTTGGGGACAGTAGAATATTTGAATTAACTAAATGATAAAAATATTAAGGATACTTAAATAAAATAAAGCCAAGAAAACACACATACCACAATAAAGCTATGGCCTACCAAATATTCAAAGTCCTCACTAACTATGTTATTTAATGTCAGGTTCCAGTGCCCGTCACTTGAGCTAACCCTCATTTGTCTAATGCTTATAAATAAACAAACTTTGTTAGTAGGCCAAAAAGTTCATCATCGGTTCCTTCATTCAGCATATGAACCCACTGAGTCTTGTTCAAGTTTACTCCGCTGAGATCAGGATCTGTTTGTATGCCTCATGTAATGTATCAGTGAAAGGTCAAGAACTCTTTCAATAAGTGCTTCTTCCACAATGTTGATATCCTAAAACAAACAAAAACAGAAATGAAGAGGGTATTCATGTGCTACAAACTGTACTGAGCATTCCCTCAAATCAAAAATGATGCTTGATGATAAGATCTGCCCTTTTGCAGTGGTCGCCAAATGAGTGGATCTTTCCCCGATATGCCCATCAACGGCACCGGGCGATTGGATTACAATGAAAAGAATGGGTCACCGACTGGATGACGACGCATCAACTTGCTGATGTGGTCCTCGATTGCCAGAGAAATCAAACCTCCCTGATCGATATCTTGGCCAGATATTGATCGGAGAGACCTATCAGAAGCCCCATAAACTGGCAGATAAGCTGCCAAATGGGTCTAAAGGAAACAGTCAGAAGAAGAAGGCAAATAATTAAAAACTATAAAAATGAAGGCCAATTGAAAAGTTGGTAAACATACTAAAGGTAAACGCTTAAAGGTGAACCACCCTTTTAAGCATGTCGCTTTTACTTCAGTATAAAAGGATATCTACTGGTCCTAAATAGGTTTGCCACCTTTTGGCTGTTTTTTATGCAGGCCAGGGTGGGGTCAGGTCCATGACATCAGGGGCAGAGTTGTGATGCAGGCACTGAGATGAGATGGAGGCATGACATTAGGGGGCCACCACTAAGTGAATGTAGTGAGTAGGGTCAGCTAGAGAATGAGCTGAAGAGGGGACTGGAGGTGGGCTAGGGTTGGTCGGAGACAGACTTGGCAAGTAAATTGCAGGTACATTTGTAATATAGGCACAGACCCTGGCTGGCAGTTTACTGGCTAAGCCTAGTAATATACCAGTCAGGTGGCAACCCTATTTCTAAAGCTGTTGTCAGTATTGTAGTCCTTTAAAATATTGAAATAAAGAGATTATTTGTGCTCTTACTATGTAATTCTCATAGTATATGGAGTGTCTCGCATGAAGATGCTTCAAAAAGCTCATTGTATAACTTGAGTCTCCTCCAGGCATCAGGCGACAAATTGGACACACCTAAAATATAACGAAACTACATTCATTATAACCAATCCCGATGAATTTTCCTATACATATCCATGCACAAAATGTAGTGGCTCATAAATGAGGTCTACTTGACTTAACAGTTAACTAATAATAGATAATTGTACTTCAGTATCTCCTCTAGGACGTTCGCACCCCTGTTGGGGAAAGTTAAAAAGAATATTATAGAATGAATATAACGGTACTTGCCACCAGTCTGTTTTCTGTGCTGTGGTAGGTAAAGCAATGTTGCACAAGGCCATCTTCGTCGAATTCCAGCTGACAAAACGGGCATGCAAACATTTCTTCTCTAAAAACAGAAATGAACAGGATATGATTCTTTATGAAATAGTGTCACAGGTGTGATAGCAAAACTGAGATTTTTCTAGCTTCTCGTTTTTAAGATCCATCATGGCGTTACTGCATGAAGGAAATGTCAGAGCACTGCTATTTTCACCTTTGATAATCCAAATGGTAAGTTTGTGGCTAAAGTAGGGCACGCATCAACCCCATGCTGACACCTTTAGTGCCCACTAGCAAAAATCTGGAGAAAAAATACAGCCATTGCTTGCTCAGCTATGTTTAAATGATTGTTGTGCCTAATGAAGATTTAACAGTTGTAACAATAGCCTACAGTGAAGGCTTAGCATTTGTAGCCCAAAGAAACAGTTATGATTAAAAACAGAACCTCTTCCAATCATTTTCATGCAACTGTACCACTCCCAACAAGCTAGTGTGCATTAAGGCTCTTAGGGCTCTCACACATGGGTGATTTTTCATACGCTCCCCTGCGTTGCGATTTCTTCCCTTCAGCCGCAGGGGAGCGCAGAGTAGACAAACTCAATTATTGTGAATGGGGCTGTACTCACACAGACGCATGCATGCGCCGAACGCAGGTGAAATACAACATGTTGCGTCCCACCTGGGTTTGGGGATTACATGCGTCTGTGTGAGTACAGCCCCCTTCACAATAATTGATTGCGTCTACTCCTGCACTCCCCTGCGGCTGAACGGAAGAAATCGCAGGGGAGCGCAGGAAAAACCGCCAGTTTGTAAGAGCCCTTAATGAGTCTAGAAACAGATTCTTCTGATGGAAGAGGTGAATGTGACATGTCGGTGAGATGCATTAAGGTGAAGCAGAAGTAAATATAGTGCAAAGTAATTTCTTTCATCCTTTCTTTAGGGGGTGGTAATTGTCCACGGAATAATTACAGCGGATTATTTGCTGAAGTCCGAATAGGAGATATCATGATGCTTCTGCTTTCAACGGGTGCAAACCTAGCTGGGATTTACAGCCATATTTTCAATAATAAAATATTAAATCAAATTTTATTTGTTTTCGATGTCTTTATTGACCAGCAACAAGTAGTATCTTGGTAAAAGAAAGAGAATTTTAAGAGAAATAGAATTTTTAAGGTCTTCTTTGTGTTGTGTGTTCCTGAAATACAACAGTTTAGGCATATTGTGAAGTGGTGCCTAAACTGTTGCTATTAGCCACCTATGAGAATTGTATAAATTGCAATTGTGTGACACATAAAAGTCCCTAGAAACATACAGCTAATCAGGGCTTGATTTATAATACAGGGCCTGTGCTTGGGTGGCTTTCAGGTGCCTATATGGTAAATAATTTTTTTCTGGAAAAAAACCCTCCCTACTGGCACCGGATACATCCTGACTAAATCTGTCAGTGGAGGAAGGGGGGATATGGAGTAACTGGATGGCCCATGCACAGATAAACGTCTGTACTTAACATGCACCTAGGATGGCCCCAGACCAAAATGCAGCACTAGGGCTAATTCTTAATGGCTAGTAGACCACAAGCAGGAGAGCGAGACCAGTGAATGAACACTTGCTGCTAAGCTAGGAGGCAGTCGGTCATAATGGCTGGCTGGACATCAGAATTGAGATTCTAGTATTTAGTTGTAGACAATGTTCCCTCTAAGGTGTGCGCTCGTGTGCAGTATTTAAAGCAATTATTATTGTTTGCTCTTTGCTTGAGCAGGTAAAAGCTGCAGTCTAAAATGACAAAATTATCCCATGTGACACTACCAAACAAATATGAGTCATAATAACTCCCTTAAAGGAGACCCGTCACCCAAATCCTATTTTATCACATTAGTCAATAAGCTTTAAATACACTATATAAATTATCTTGTTTCCTCCAGTCTGGAAATTCATAATTATAGCAGGCAGGAGCCATTTTCTGGACACTGTTATTAAGGCAAGCCTTGCATCATCTCCAATAATCTTGTTTGTGCACCAGAATGCACAGTGAATTAAACAGTGAATTAAATGGGAGAATGTGTGGAGAGCAGTGACATCTAGGAAGTGCTGAATGTAAAGTGAAAGTAATTGTCTGCCCCGCCTCTATGCCTAAGGCATAGAGCAGAGGCAGACAATATTTGATTGACAGCTGAGATTTTTAAATGAGCTTACAGCAGCTACAAATGCTTTAATAAAGAATAGAAATTGGGTGTCATGTTTAATTTGAAAAGGACTTTTATTATACAGCCTTTTGTGTCTGGGTGACAGGTCCACTTTAACAAAGCAGAGTTTCAAATGCATTTATTTAATCCATTTTCTTAGACCACAACATTTAGCAACCTTTTTAAAGTTATACATACTGTCTTTTTATTATCAATGTTTCCTTCTCGATTAAATGCACACAGATCCTACATTTTATCATCTTTCTTTAAAACATATATATATATATATATATATATATATTCAGTGTTAGCTGTAAAGAAATAAAATGTGTCTGCTGTTTGTCTGCACATGCCATAATTGTGCTATCATGCTAACATATTCCTAACTTGGACCTCCCAAGTCCCAAAGGTCATTAGGTAGTAATTGGGGATTAGCATATATATATATATTATCAGCCTAAGTGAGAATAGAGGGCTAATTCCCAGTGGCAGGTGTGTGTGCACAGGAATGCACCTGTATTTGCACATACTGATCAGATTAGGGACTGTGATCAGTTTGGTGTTTTAGCTTTTAACTACAGTTGTTATGTTAACTATAGACTAGCAAATGGACTGTCGCTGATCCTGCTGCGTGACATTACTCGGAAGAAAAGGAACAAATGATTTTCAAACCTGCAAGTAGTTCTTCCAAGTTCCTCAAGGCGACCATATTTTGTTATGTATTGCTCGCACATGTTTAAATGAGCCCTCATATCACTCAGGCACACCTAAAACAAACAAATAAATAAATAAATACATAGAATATCAACAAAACTGAAAATACAGATAAATATGAATATTAATGAGCCCAGCAGGAATGGCACATTGCACACTACTATGTTATGTTTTCTTACCTTCTCCTCACATTCTTCACAATTCTGAAATACTGTTTTCATCTTCTTCATTATATCCACAGCCAGGGTTCCTTCTGATGACAGGTGAGTGCGGCAGTAAGGGCAGGTGTACGTATTATTCCGGAGGCTAGCTTTAATGCAAGTTTGGCAAAACCTAAGTAATGAAAATAAGATTTATAAATAACATGATCCTCCAGTGGTTTGGGACATGTATTTCTCTAAGAAGCCTGTAGGAGTAAATAACATTTTCTACTAGGTGTTAGTGAAGAATAATGGAGCGCAAAAAAAAATACAAATTTGTGTCCATGTTGTTAATCAGGCTCACGATGCATTTGTACTGTTCTTGCATCAGATTATATCCAGAACACAGTGACAAAAGAGTCATTAACACACAGTTCATCAGTTGTAAGTCACACGCATAGGTGTAGATGCAACACATGAAGAGAGTCTTGCACGTAACATATCTTCTGGGCAGTTGTTAAAGGGGCAATTTATCTTTAAAATGTTATACAATGGCCTAGTCTTAGCTGCTTTTCAATTGGTCTTAATTTTTTATAGATTTTTTTAACAATTTAGCTGCTTCTTTACAGCTTTCACTGGCCCCAGCAGCCAAAAAAACATATGTTATTTAGGGTATAATTATCCAGTACTGGTTTTATTAGACCTGAATTCCCCTTTGCACTAAATGATAACATAAAATAAGGTCTCAAAAAGGCCTGGAGTGGATCATTATCTCCATCATGACATGGGGTTGGTTGACAGCACTGCAATTGTAATATTAGTGTTACTTTTTATTAGTTATATTTCTATCCAGGCTCTCTTCTGTTTATCTTCCAGTCTCTCATTCAAACCGCTTCCTGGTTTCTAGGGTATGTTGGACCCTAGCAACCAGATAGCTGCTGAAATGCCAAAGCTACTGATCAAAAAGCTAAATAGCAAAAAGAAGAATTAAGACCAATTGCAAATTGTTTATATCAGGTTCTGCATCATACTAAATTTAATATAAAGGTAGGATTACCAGATCATATAAAAATGTAGGGACAGGTCCATAAAATCCAGCTAGAAGGGCTGCACTGAATGCAGTCCTGCAACATGCATTTAATAGACTCATTTTCAAGTCATCTGCTAACCCTAGTTAAAGTCGAAACTATCCTTTTATTTCTAGGACATGCCTGATGTTTACTTGTACTATGCACCTTATTCAACAAAGCAGAACTAACTGTTTTTTTTTTATGTAAAGTGTAAGCACTCAAGTGCAAGTGCCTTTGTGAAAAGCATTTGGATAAGCAAAAGCAAAAACAGTCAGCTGTTGAAATGATCTTTATTAGTGTTTTTCATGTCAAAATTTGTTATCTACTAACTGTGCACTGATGGTTTAATTACCCCTTTAAAATAGTTTAAACCTTTAATTGCATTTATTGCTTACTTCAGGCATGTCCAAAGTCAGGCCCGCAGGGCAATTGCGGCCCGTTTTCAAATTTACACCGGCCCTCAGCCTCCATCATGAAATTAATAATATGTGGCCCCCCAGCACAGTGCAATCAGGAACATTAGTGAAATGATCTGCCAACTGGTCTATACTGCTGCCTGTGTGCTGAAGGTGTTAGCAATAGACATGTACTCGAACGTACTGACGTGCTGCTCTCGCATACTTTTTTAGGGCTGAAGGTATCAATAGACGTACTGACGTGCCAATACAGTGAACTAAAGACGTATGCAAGAGCGGTGCGTCACTATGTGCCGTTACGTGTCTATTGCTAATACCTTCAGCACACAGGCAGCAATATAGACCATTTTGTGCCCAAATATTACTGCTACGGCTACGCAATTTCTTGTTTAAATGAGGCACGGAGAATAAGTCCAAACAGACTCCACTTCTTCACTTCTTAAATGCCATATACATGTCCATCTCCAGGAGTGAATGATCCTGATCACAAGCTAGCTACATTGGAATGAATGTCAGGCTGAATGTTCGGCCCTCACACATTTTCACCTCACTAAATCTGGCCCTCGTTGCAAAAAGTTTGGACACCCCTGGTTTACTTAATCAGAAACTTTGTTTTGATGCCTGAACATTCCTAGTCCCCATATTTTAAAGTGGAGACCTAAATGTACACTACCCCTTTACCATTATATTTTCTTCCTATGAAATTCACTATCTGCCTTATCACACCTTGTTGTTTAAGAGAATATGATCATAACATCGAACCTTTCTGACCTTATTTCACTTGACTTCAGCTGAACTCCGTACTTTTGTGGTTACTTGAAATAAAGATGGATATTCACAGCCATTTATTCTGCCAGAAAGTGACTGATTAGACTGTGGCTATAAGTGGGATGGATGTATTTTTCTACAATCAAACAAATCAACTTTGATTGAACTGTGGATGGTTTTAGGGTAGGGCAAAATGAATATAAATTTAATCTCATGAAAATCAAAATATAAATATCATCAATTAAACTTTCTCTATTGTTTCTGAAATAAAGTTATTCTTCACTGTCCCCCTCCCAGCAACCCATTTGATACATAGTTTATAGTGAGCATGGTATCAACAAAAAAAACCCGTGCTTCCCCTGAGTAAACTGCTGCCAAAGATTGGCAGTGATTTATTTATGAGGGGCGTAAAGCGAATGTCACATAGGCGTCTCCCCTCACTCCCTACCTGTCCCCTAATTTGTGTGTCAAGGCAGGCAGTAAGGACAGAGCTGTGCCAGACTGCAGGGTGCAGAAAGTGTTTAAAAGGTGAGCTACAGATTACCATGGGAAGTGACAAGCTGATACAGCAATAGTTAACCTGCCCCATGTGCTATTGGCCTTACTCAGCAACATAGGCCAGCCAAAGCAGTTGTTATTGCATTCCAAATCAATAAATTAGCATCTTAACATCTTTTTAACTACACCTAGATAAGCTAACATTAAGCTAAGATAGTGATTAGATTTGAGATCTCATTGAAGAATGAACTACTATAAAGGTTAACCAGTAGTACAGGATTGTTATGTACTCCTTTAGCAAATGAGCAAGAAAAGTCGATTCTTCCTAGTGACAGGTCACACTTCAAATAAGTAGTTCTTTCATCATCGCAACTTCTGCAGACAGACACTGGGATGGGGAAAGCAAATACAGGGCTGGGAAAAGCAAACAGTCGCAAGCAAATCCATAGCACTTTCTACTTGGAAAGGTGATAACAAAGCGATGCAAAGTATAGGATTATGTAGAACAGGGCTTGATGTTTTGCCTTGGAAATAAAGTTTATGTTTTGAGTTTTACCTTATAAAAATATGTATAATATAAGTATTGCAAGCACAGAACATCTCTACTAGCAGCTATCCAGCACATATGGGTAGATGCAATGTTGCTTGTTTCAGCAGAGATGCCTTGTGCCATTTTAATAGGCTGGTTTTGCTAATTTTATCTTCTAAGAATGCTTCCTTCAAGGCAAAAGAGTATGAAAGCTACCATTCATATTTTGTTTTTCCTTGATGGAAGCAGTAAATATATATTTATTTCCCTGAATTATTTTTCTTAATGTGATAATGACTTAGAGCAAAAAAAGCCACCCAGGTGTCTTGGCACATTTTGGATCAATGCAATTGACACAAATGTATTCTGTCATCTGCTGTCACCAATTCCATCACTAATCTATAGCTGGCCATAGATGTTCAGATTTTTAAAAGATCAGATCCTGATCGTGAGACCACGATCTTCTCAGAACGATCGTACGATTGTAGGAATTTACCATCAACTAAAAAGACCAATTTGCCAGGAAAACAAAGGGGAGCTGTCTGCTTGGCCCTGCAAACATAGATAGATTGCACTGGGACAAAGATTTTTTGACCTGGCCAAAAAATCATAAGATGTACGATCGTTCGAATACCACACGATAATTTCGAAGGATTGGTCGGGCTTCCCTAAAATCGGTCGTTCGGCAAGAAGAATCGGCGCGTCTATGGGGAGCTTTAGGCTGCATTTCCCAGTGACAAGTAAATGGTCTCTGGGAGAGCCGACCTTCCAGCATCCACAGCTATTTCAGCAGACACTCACTTAGGGGCACATATCATATGTATTTGTTCTCTTTGTTTTGATGATTTTAAACCATGCAGTAAAGTTGTGGGCTGTCAGGCTCTGCTGGGATTTAAGCCAGGGACCTTTGGGTTTTTGGCTCGATGCTTTAATCACTGGACCAGGTGAGCAGCCTGTAGGGTTGCTCACTATATGTTACCTGCCTTTTGCAGCCCTAGCCCAGAAGCAGCCTGATTGGTTTGCAGTCAGCCAATCAGGGCTGACTCTGCCCTATTTAAGGCCAACCCTCCAAACACTCCTTGCCTGAGCATTGGTTCCTATACTAGCAGTGTGGCATCATCCCTAGCTAAAGGTTTCATCCCTAGTCTCCTTTCCTTTCCTTGTCTTGCCTTGCCTTACCTTGAACCTTTCCTCCTTACCTTGTTCTGAACATGCCTTGCCTTTCCCTCCCGGTTCTGCTCCAGTCCTGCTTTAACCCTGGCATTTAACCTAATTCTGCCTTGACTTTGACCTGTCCTTGCCTTGCCGGTTCCTGCTTCCTGTTCTGTTCTGACTTGTACCCTGTCCATAGCTTCCCTTTTTGGTAAATTTTACAAAACAATCATAGGTTTTGAGAGCAAACTCAGAATTTTTTTTTAAAATTTTTAACGATTTTATAGTGACTTTTCCTGCACAAGAAAAATTCTTGAAAATGTATTAATAAATAGGGGGAAAAATCTGTGTGGATTTGGTCGGAGTAGTTTTCAGAAAATAGTGAGAACTTTTCGGATTTTGATAAATAACCCCCTTAATGTATAACAGTTATTTCACTTGTTTAGATGCTTGGTAATTTATCTGTGGATTATATTTCACTGAAATTACAATCTGTTAGATTTATTATATTTTTAAAACTTAAATGAGAAGTCATTAACAAGTTCAGAGAGGGTTTTATTTTGTTGTGGTAACGTGATGCTGATTATTGGCTAACTGATAAATGTAAGTATGCAAGTTTTAGAGGAAAAAAATAAAATTGACATCTTGTCATCAGCAATTTGCATGATGTTAAAATCAAGTTGAAAATTAGCATTTTATCAAATTTAGTTTTATACCACAGCATTAAACCAAAATACCACAGATTCCGTCGGATCTGTCGCATGCGACACAACGCATGCGATAAGTCGCAGGCGCCAAATGTTATGGGAGTGATAGAAAAATCATAGGTACAAACTACATGTATCTAACATGACTGTTGGATGCGAAAAGGTTGAGCACTTCAACCGATAGTCGCGTTGTGTGTAGTTTGCACCTGCAATTTTTCTATCACTCCCATAATATTTGGAGCCTTGCGACTTATGTCATGTGATTAGTCGCATCCAATGAGATTCGTCAATGGAGTTCAGCCCTTAGACTAAAGGTGGCCATACATGGAGAGATCCGCCTGTTTGCCGATGTCGCCAAACGAGTGGATCTCCCTCCGATATGCCCACCTTGAGATCCTAATGATGCCCAAATGGGCGGTCGGATCGCGGGGCCGCATCAACGAATAAATGCGGCCGCGATCCGACGGGATTTTCTGTCCCATCCGATCGAGATCTGGCCGACTTTCGGCCAGATCTCGATCGGTGAAGCCCGTCGGGGGGCCCCATACACGGGCCAATAAGCTACCGACACGGTCTGTCGGCAGCTTTTATCGGCCCGTGTATGGCCACCTTTAGGGTAGAACTACACAAGCTTTTTTATCAGATTTTGTGGCTCAGATTTTATCTGATCCTCCATGCAACACCACTCTATGCTGTGCAACGCTGCGCAACATCAAGCAACAAGCTACAAAATCTGATGCCCCTAGGCTAGAATGTAAAGTCGGATCAGATAAGTCGAATGGAGTCTTTCGTCCATGCGTTTACACCCGACAGTCAATATATTTTAATGAGGAAAAAAAGTCTTTCCAACACCATCCGTTTTTTTTTATCTTGTGGGATGAAGACGCAGCATGCAGCGTTCACATCGTGTCGTGCAGTTGTGTCATGTCGGATGGAAGATTTTACATGTAGTTTACGCATCCGATTTTTCTATCAGTCCCATTGTATTTTAACCCACACAACAACATCAGACTTGTAGGATGCATTTTCGCAATCTGACACCATCTTACAAAAGCGCTCATGTAGTTCAGGACTTAAACTTTAGAAAATCATTGCCTGTTACAGGTTACCGCACCAGTGCTATTCTCTCCCTATGTTTGTGTTTTTGCATACAATCTGCATATAAATATTACAATTACACACATGCACCTGTTACACCTGCACACACAGCTCATTTTATCATTTGTGTCAGAGTGAGGAAGAGAAAAATGTAAAACAGGAAATATATCATTGCTGCAGCAGAAAAAGGAAACATGTATTGTATTACCACCAATCCCCAGAAACCAAAGGAAGGAAAAAACATGGATGGAAAAGAGCCCAAAGAAGGTATATATATATAAATTAAAAATTAACTTAATTTACTTAGAAATGCATTTCCATTAAGTTTGCATTATAAAAAGTTAATTTATTAGGGTCTGTGTTCACAAACGGGGACTGGGAAACTTTTTATCCCTATAATACCATATCAGATACATAAATAGCACACAAAGCAGTGAGTAATGATCCCGTGACATCCCTTTCTGGCTTTATCCTTCATCCCAGTGTTCTTCCCTATTGTTCATGTCAGGATATGAGTTGTGTTATTGTTCAGTGACATCATTTCCACACAACATGCAGTGTAGCCACTGATAAGTACAAGGGAAATATGTAGAACTGACTGCTCACTTGTATCCATCTGAACTGCATAATAATGAAGATCGACAGATGAACAGGAATTCTATCCTCCGCCTAAAGTGTTTACATACATAGGGGCAAATTCACTAAGCGGCGAAAATATGCTAGGGCGCCTTCGCCACACTGCGCCAGGCGAAGTTCCGCCAGGGCGCTGCTAATTCACTAAAATCCAAAGTTGAGCTCAGGGAGGCGAAAGGTAGCGAATTTGCGCTAGTGTTAATTCGTCAAGCAAAGCAAAGTTACGGTAAAGGGAAAGTCTCCCCTATTTATAAGTAAGTCAAATTATAGACAAAGGCAAAATGCTGGATATTGCTTGGTGAGTCCATAAATGTTTGAATTAGTTGCAGAATGTCATTTGTGTTTACAATGCTTTATCCACACCCAAGAGAACATGCATTGACTGGGCTTTACAAGCACAGTTATCCCCTAGGTGTAATTGTTTTAGGCAATAATAATGTATGTACTATTTTCATTGTCCCATCTTGGGCAAATTCACTAAACGACGAAGCGCCTAACGCTAGCGTGAATGCGCCAGCGTAGCGCATTTTCGAAAATTCGCTGATTCACTAACGGACGCTGGCGTAATTCGCTAGTGTTGCTTCGCACTCTTATGCCTGGCAAATTTGCGCAACGGACGTAACTACGCAAATTTCAAAAATAAAGAAAGAAGGCGCACACCCTTTTAAATTAAATTACAGGGTGCTAATCCATAGGTGACTCCCCATAAGGGTCTCCATGTAATATGTAACTGCTGCAAGGAATGGATAGCACACCCGATTTGAAAAAGCCAAAATTAATTTATTACAAAAAAGAAAAAAATCTAACAGAAAAAAATACACAAAACCTTAAGGGTCTTCATCAGGGGCACAAAAATTAACAAAAAATCATTAATTAACAAAAAATTGTTAATTTTTGTACAATATATGAATGATTGCTTTCATTTTTATGTATATGGCACCCATGTTTCATTGATAGGCCTGCCAATGCTGGGCATGACATTGTGGGGGGGGACAGGTAATTAATGGCATTCGCGGAAGAAAAATGGGGCAACAGTTTGCAAATCTTTGTGTGCTTATTTTGTACCTATCTGCTGCCTCTGCAATGAAAAAACAAACAACAAAAAAGTTTAAAAGAGTCACAAAACATTCCCAAACTTTGGATCTCTGTTCCTATTGGCAGTGAAGCTGTTTAAAACATATCCCCTTTGTGGCACAAGTAGGTGGCTATTAGTCACATTGGAGGTGACAGTTTAATTGCCGTAAAATAGTGACAGTGGCCACGTGACAGTGCCCTAAAGCTGAAAGAACATAAAAGACTCTATTGAAGCTGCTTTCAATCCACATTCATTCGGACCGAATTGGGGATTCAATTTGATCAGGTCACATTCATGACTAATAATGACCTGTCAGACTGCTGCATGCTGCATTATTACTTTCATGAGGAACTCAACCAGTCAATCACACGATTCAGCCTGACTAATCAGATCACAGTCACAACGTCCTTAGAGTAACTTGTTTAAGGGCAAGTTACACACACTTGTTATATGTGCTACAACAATGGTGAATGGGATGATTTTAAGAAACTTGTTTTACATTTGTAAAGCTTTGGTTACATTATAATACAGAAGTATGAGTATATCCTAGGGTCAGGGCAACAAAAGTGACTAAATCTGTTCATACAATGAAAAACATCCAAGAGAGCAACATCATCCATGGAGCCAGTCAGACAATAACATTATCATTTGCCACTATCATTCTTATCATCAGATTAAGTGTACTAATATTCTCCTTTGTTTGAGCCAAATGAAACTTTTAACCCTGTCCTGTCAGTGAAATAACAGCTATCGTACGAGGGTGACTATTCTGCATGTTCTCTATGACATATGGGGTTACACCTTTGAAAATCCACTCATTTGGTGACCTTTTTGCATCATTTAGGCACCATCCAAGCATGGGGCCAAATCTGGCAGTCAGCAATTGGCCCTGGAGCCAAGAATCTGATACTTCTTTGCACCTATATGGCCCCAAAAGGGGTTTTCATACCTGCTTGATGGACACCTGGCTGTTTTTTGGCCAGGTATTGATCAGACATGGGGATACAATCAAATCGTTCAGGGGCTGAGTGAGCAGCTTTACACAACTTACAAATGAAACAAAACTGCCAACATTATTTTTACATTATGTATTCTATCCTTATTTAATGGCAATTTGTTACAGTGGGGAACAACACTCTGTACGGATGACAGTTTTGACACAATAAAGCACTACTTGTTATACTGCAAAATACTGACCTGCTTATAGACACGGATGCTTTGCATTGCTGAGCAGAACTTGGCCTAGTTACCCCTACAAAGTGTAATTGGTTGAACATACTGAAAACTACATCCAACTACATTTACACTCAAATCCAGGTGCTCTAAAAAAGACATCACACAGAGCACATATTGATGCAATCCATGAAGGTACTTGCAACCAAACACTTCTACTTTGTTGTCAGTGAGTCCATCCTGCCTATTCTGATGAATGGTGTAAAACTGTGCCTATTTATGCTGGGTAAGCCTGGCGCAACTGCCACCCTGACCTTTACGGTTACTCCAGGGTCCCCACAGCAGACACAAAAATGCATCAACAGCACAACTGCATCTATTTTGATGCTGGGAAGCAACTGAAGCTGACAAAACTCAGAGTGGGCCCGCAATTACACTAGAATTATGGGAAAAACATGTCTTTAAGTATAAGGTAAGGCCATTTACTTCAAATGCTCCACTTTGTACAGTACACTTGTGTTTGTAGATGAACCCTATAGTTTTCTCACTATTTTATAACACTGTCAATTTGATATTAAAAAAACATTTGTCATGGTGTCCATAAGGATCAAGTTTGACAAGCGGCAGAGCTGGACCGACAATTATTTGCCTGTGGCTATATATACACACAAATGGGATAAACTGCCAATCTGCTCTGGACAGAACAATGGGACAGCCTGCTGTATTTCCTAATACTTGCAGCCCAATAGAATACAGATTCACCATGTGACCATGCTCACCCAAACTCTGGGGACATTAGGGGGATCAATAGTTGCACTCACTTTTGTCAGAGCAAATCCCAAACTGTTCTTTGATGAAAGACTGTCTTTAAACTCTCTTTTTCATGCTGATGTCACTGTGCATCACACAGAAAGGCTGGATGAATAACTTCAAGTTCGTTACAAATTACCATAGATGGCTCAGACCCAGTTAGGACAAAATACAATATATCTGATGCCAACCAGACTCTATGGGGCAGAATTTTCACCAGTGTCCGTTTCACACCCATCGCAACAAGGGGCAAATACCCTCAGACTGCACCAATTCACTAATATGTGGAGTTTCGTACTGGGCGCCGAATGCTGGTGACTTTTTTCTAGCGTTACTTCGGCAGTGCGAGCAGTTCAAATCGAAGATGCGCTAGCACTCATTTCTGCCTAGCGAAAATTCGCTAGTGATCTGTTTCGCTAGTGAATTGTCGTCTGTGCCTGTTAGTAAATTGGTGATCAGTGTCGGACTGGCCCACGGGGATACCAGGAAATCCCCCGGTGGGCCCAGGTATCAGTGGGACCTCTTGCTTCTAACCATTTAGCATATTTCATGGTCCTTACCTATTCCTTTATGGGGGGAAAATGCTTAATAATGGAAAAATATAGTAAGTAGATATAAAAGACTAGCAGAATAAAGAGGTTGAGAGAGGAGGAATAATAGTTTGGAAAGTGGGCCCACTGTCTATGGTTTTCTGGTGGGCCCATGGCATCCCAGTCCGAAACTGATGGCGATATCCCTGCGGGTGGCAACGCTGGTGAAAAGTCAATAGCATTAGCCACTTCGCTCTTTAGTAAATCTACCCCTATGGGTTAAGAACAGGGGCCAATGAGGCAAGTTGAAGCACTCGCCTCAGGTGGCAGTGCCCCCCTGGTTTGCCGCTCCTGGTAACTAAGAGCTGAATTTCCGGTTTTAAACCTGGGAATTCGGCTCTTCTAGTGCAGAGAGCGAAATTGCGCTCTCTGCACTAGTGACGTGGACCCTCCGCCGACCCCCATCTGGCGCTGAAGGTGAGTGCCGTGGGGGGCGGCAAAAATGAAGGTTGCCTCGGGCAGCAAATTGTGTAGGATGGCCCCTGGTTAAGAAAGCTCTTTTGAGTATCAGCAGGCACACCGCGGTCATTTCACTTATAGAGAAACAAACAATGTGGGACAGACACTTAAATCCATGTCAGTAGCAGACACCCTGTAGCCCAGACCAGGTCCATTTCTCTGAGAGCTGATTAAACAGGGTCAGAGACAAATTAGGACTTAATTCATAAATGAGGGATCTCCAGGCTCAGTTGATGGGAGTGCGGGGAGTTGAGGTAGAACAGCAGCAGCAGTAGGAGCCTAATGATTACAGTGAAAGTGATTGACAACTGTTACAAGATATAAACAGTCCTTTTTACTTTTGTCTTTTTCCCCTGAGCTGCTCGACCGTTGGTAGCACAACCCTGGGCTGGAGGAGGAACAAAGGCTGCAGGATGTACAGAGAGACACAACATATTCACTGGCTTATTTACTAGCGAACACAACAAGCCTGGGCTGCTACTACACTGGCCACACAACTAATATCAGTGGCAATAGCCATAGTGCTAAACAGCGCAATGACGAGACAATAAGCCACTCAGTGACACTCACACATGCCCACAGCGCGTCCTCATCGGTCGGTTCAGCACTTCCAGGCACACGGCGCAGTCGAAGTTGGGGTCTTGTTCGCTCAGAGACCGTGACTTGGCTTCTCTGTTGGCTTCGCTGCTGAGGATGGAGCCCATCTATACCGAGGGAGTTTAAGCCGGGCTGGGTCGGGAAAGTGGCAGCAGAAAGTCCCTCGGTGCCAGTAGGGAGAGAATAGTTCATGAAATGACCAGCTGCAGTCGCATGCCACGAGCTTCCAGGCTCGGCTTCCAACTCCACGACAAGCGCTAACCAATGAGCGACGGAATCTTTTGTTGCGGAGCCGCATGTGCCTAATGCACAAAACAGTAAGTAAACAGGAGGGCTGGAAACTCGAGAAGCAGGCGGACCCCAACGGAATCAGTGTCCTCCCCCTCCATCTGTGCAAAGAAGCGCGTGTAGCTGTCTGACACTGAGAAGCACGAGCAGCGACTGGGCAACATTCTACTGTCTGTGTCTGGGTTGCCGGGTCAAAACCAGCCCAAGTCAACTACAAAACCAGCCCCAAAACTAGCCAAGAGGAGCTTCAAAAGTAGCCCCAAAATAGCACAATATGCTCAGTGAAAAAAAAAGACTAAAAAATAAATGAATACATTTGAAAATATGGCTTTCTCAAATTTTCACTGTTTCTCAAATTTTTCCATGAAGCCAAATGGGACAGATTCACCAGGGACGTACCGACAGAGGGGGGGCCCCATAAGGCCCTAATACATACACACCATTTCAATAACTATTGGTAAAACAAATAAACCTCTACAAGATTTTTGCCCCCAAATTGTCTGAAATGGAGGAAAGTCGCGGGGAGGGGGAATGCGAAAATGCTTAAAGGGATACTGTCATGGGAAAATATGTTTTTTTTCAAAACGCATCAGTTAATAGTGCTGCTCCAGCAGAATTCTGCACTGAAATCCATTTCAAAAACAGATTTTTAAATATCCAATTTTGAAATCTGACATGGGGCTAGACATATTGACAGTTTCCAAGCTGCCCCCAG
The DNA here is from genome assembly GCF_017654675.1 of Xenopus laevis. Lineage (NCBI taxonomy): Eukaryota > Metazoa > Chordata > Amphibia > Anura > Pipidae > Xenopus > Xenopus laevis. Next base: position 97,512,428 of record NC_054382.1, on the reverse strand, counting down.
TCATGTGACTTGTGCTCTGATAAACTTCAGTCACTCTTTACTGCAGTACTGCAAGTTGGAGTGATATCACCCCCCTCCCTTTCCCCTCCCCAGCAGCCTAACAACAGAACAATGGGAAGGTAACCAGATAGCAGCTCCCTAAAGCTGGCCATAGATGTTGAGATTTTTAAAAGATCAGATCCTCATCGTGAGACCAGGTCCGGACTGAGAATAAAAATAGGCCCAGGCATTTCAGTTACACAGAGGCCCGATCAGCCCACACAGGGGCCCAAACAGCCCCCACCAGCCCACTAAATAGTGACTTTCTATGGCACTTCATAGCAACCCCTCTGGCATTTGCCAGAACCCACAGATTGCCAGTCCGGGCCTGTGTGAGACCACAATTTTCTCGGATCGATCGTACGATCGTATGAATTTACCATCAACTAAAAAGACCAATTTGCCAGGAAAACAAAGGGGAGCTGCCTGCTTGGCCCTGCAAACATAGATAGATTGCACTGGGACTGACAAAGATTTTTTGACCTGGCCGATCAATTTCCTGACAGATGTCGGCCGAAAAATCGCAAAATGTACGATCGTTCGAATCCCACTAACCACACGATAATTTCGAAGGATTGGTCGGACTTCCCTAAAATCGATCGTTCGGCAAGAAGAATCGTGGCGTCTATGGGGAGCTTTACACAAGATAACAGCTCCCTGGAAGATCTAAGAACAGCACTCAATAGTAAAAGCCCGACTGAGACTGATTCAGTTACATTAAGTAGGAGAGATAACAGCCTGCCAGAAAGTAGTTCCATCCTTAAGTGCAGGCACAAGTCACATGACTGGAGGCAGCTGGGAAACAGACAATATGTCTAGCCCCATGTCAGATTTCAAAATTGAATATAAAAAAATCTCTCTTTTGAGAAATGGATTTCAGTGCAGAATTCTGCTGGAGTAGCACTATTAACTCATGCGTTTTGAAAAACTAATTTTCCCATGACAGTATCCCTTTAAGAGGGATAAGAGACTGGGGTACAGAGCCTACAATCTGGTAACTCCCGAAATCTATGCAAGTCAGTCCCATTGCATGCTGGGTATTTGTCGTCTTACATTCAAGTTGGCAAATTGTTAAATAAAAACTACATTACCCAACATGCACTGGGAGAGGCAGGCTTGGCACATTAGGGCAAGAAAAAAACTTTGGCTGGTTTCCAAGAACAAACCAGCCAAAGGCCCAAAAAGTAGCCCAAATCCGTACCTTGTCTAGTTTGTACTTTCAAAACCTGCCTGGGCTTTCAATTAGTAGCCCAATTTGGCTGGAAAACCGCCAACCTGGCAACCCTGCTGTGTGTGTTCAATAAGGGACTTACATGTTGCTTTTCCTTCTAGGAGAGGAGACTCTTGCAATAAGTACCCCCTTGTCATCATCAGGGCTACCAGCAAGAGCTATCCCCAGTACAAGATCATATGGGGTCCCTGTGATATAAGAAAACATGTGGGGTCTCCAGCAATGACAGAGACCCCTACAGCTGTAGCTAGGGTTGCTACCTTTTCTGGAAAAAATACTGACCTTCCTATATATTTATCTTTTTTCCCTATTAATAACGTTGGGATCAACCATCATTTTACTGGCCTGGCTGGTAAAATACCGGCCAGGTGGTAACCCTAGCTGTAACACCGATAGCCCATCCCCCCATACTGCTCTGTCCTTTATAACTACTCCAGTAAAGCCAAATATGTCCCACCAATGTGACCCCTTGGCAGCTTTTAAGGGCCTGCACCCATAGATATTGCTTTATAGCTGGAGTTGCCATACAAACAAACATTGTTTATGCAAAATGGGAAAATGACCATGTTGTTTAAAACAATGAAGTATAGGGGAACAAAGTATTAGGCCAGCAGTCACATAGGTACACAGGGTGGAACTCTCTGCCCACCAGTAGCATGGTGCAATAATGAAAGAACATTGTCACCGCAAGCAAAGTCACACCCTCCAAACCAATAACCAAAAATGAAGGAACATTGCCGCTGCACCCAATATACGCCCACATCTTCCCAAAATGCCACTCTTGTAATCTGCACCAGCCATGCCCATTCTTAAAGTCCCACCCAAGCATGGCCCAACAATACAGCACTTCGACTGGCCTTTCATTCTTTGCTTTTTTTTTAACTTTGATGGAGCTGCCATACAACCAAACACCATCTATGAGAAACATGGGGGACCGTTAGGGTTGACACTTTACCTCTTTAAAGCTGGCCACGTATGGAATCCACAGCCTCCATAGCGAATTAGCCATCAATTTAGATGCATGCTGCAGACTGAACTGATTTATGTGCAGCCATGCATCTAAATGAATTGCTAATTAGCCATGCAGCCTGTGGATTCCATATGTATTCGGTTTTAAAGGGGTGAGGTGCCACTCCTAGGGACCCTAGTATTGGCCCATGGGTTACCAGGGAGGTATCCTGGGCAGAGAGCCCTAGCAACCAATAGCACGGCGCCCAATGAAAGACTATTGCTACTGCACACAATGTAACACCCTCATTGTCCCAAAATGTAGCCACAAATCTGTCTCGCCCTCTTCACTAATATTCCCCGCTTCATTGCTATGGGAACTTTGGCAAACTGTCCAGGATCAGTACAAGTCACAAATCAGTGCGCGAGTCCGTGCCGTGCCCGCGCCCCCTCTCTCGCAATGACAGACGCGGAAGTCACATGACCGTCCCGCACCAGCTGATGGGACCGGGCGGAGTTTGTCATAGAGGAAGAAGAAGAAGCAGCAGCAGCCCCAGAGTGAGCAGCTCCAAGCACAGGACAGAGAAGCTCATACATTTCCTACATATTCCGTACAGCTCCTGTGCTTGTCATGCTGCTCTGTGCGCCTATTGTACCGTGATCCGGAGCTCCAGCGTGTTGGCTACAGACGAGTGACAGGAAGAAGGGAACCTTTGCCGGTGCTCGGGCCTGGGATGGCGCAGTGTCTGCTCTCCGTACATGAGTTTCTGCAGGATTCCTTCGTTCCTCAGGTGGCCGCACTTTGCAGCGAGGAGGCGGAGAACTTGGCGCAGAAAAATCAACTCTCTTTCTGTGAGCTGGTGCGACCCTTCTGCAGGCTGAGCTCGGAGGGTGAGTGACAGTCCCCGGCATCCCAATGTCACTTACGTCTCCCACACTGACCCTAGTCTTCTGACACTAGTCTTCTGACACTAGTCTTCTGACACTAGTCTCTCACACTGACACTAGTCTTCTGACACTAGTCTCTCACACTGACACTAGTCTTCTGACACTAGTCTCTCACACTGACACTAGTCTTCTGACACTAGTCTCTCACACTGACACTAGTCTTCTGACACTAGTCTCTCACACTGACACTAGTCTTCTGACACTAGTCTCTCACACTGACCCTAGTCTTCTGACCCTAGTCTCTCACACTGGCCCTAGTCTCCCACACTGGCCCTAGTCTCCCACACTGATATAGCTGCTGCTTACAGAAAAGTCTACTAAGGGGCTGCTCCCTCTTGCATGTCTCTAATTTGCATACAAATCTCATACAATGGGGACTAAGGGGTCACTGCATGGAATTTCTAGTCCTTGTTGTACCACAAAAGCTAGCATTCTATGCACAAGCTGCAGCAGGGCCATATGAACTGCTGAACAATTATAGGTTTTGCTTTATTGTTGGCTGGATAGAGAGAGAATTGGTGGTGGAACACTATCATGTCAGGGGCCTCTTCGTTAGAAATATGTCAAATTGTCTCAGAACTTTTTTTGATATGCAACCCCTCACATCCCACTGACAGCTCAGGGCTTCGGGGTGCTGAGAACTGTAGTTTAACAACAGTTGGAGGGGCTGTATTCCTAGAGCGCTGTTTAATTTTTGCATTGAAATTAGGTCTCAATTGCTCCTTCTATGTCTAGGGTCCCTTGAATGGCACATTTACTGTTTATTCAAAATATATTTTAGGATATCTTGTCATTGTTTTCAAGTTATTTTCCTAGCTCTTCTGCCTCTTTCCAGCTTTCAAATGGGGGCAAATGACCCCTGCAGTTTCTGTCCAAGCCTTCTACCTAGTTATTTTCTAGTGTCTTATTCCAACTGCTGCTTGGTTGCTAGTGTAAATTGGTAACTAGATAGCTGTTGAAATTCCAAATTGCAGAGCTGCTGACGAAAAATCAAAATTTTAGAAACAAGACCAATTGCAATTTATTCTAGTGGTTTTTATACAATGGAGCACTGTATTCAAATATAGCTATTTGCCCCTGGTTTAAAATTATTGAAGCCTGATTACATAACTGCAACTGTATTACCATGGCGAATGAATAATGCAGGATCTTCAGCATCATACATGTGGCTAGCAATGTTGGACAGGTAATAGAATATGTTTAAAGGAGAATTCATCCCTAACATTAAAAAAACCCTTACCCCTACCCTACATAGACCCCCCAGTCTAAGTGTTACCCCGGGCAAATGCCCCTAACGTTTTGCTTTACCCCTCGGTACAGATTCAGGCATCGGAGTACACGGGCGCCATCTTCTTCTCTTCGGAAATCTTTGGAATGAGACCAAAGTGGCTGAAGTTGGCGCCCGGGAACTCCGTTGCCTGAATCTGCACCGAGTAAGTAAAACGTTTTGCCTGGGGTAACACAGTCTGGGGGGAGGAGGGAGGGGGGTCTATGTAAGGTAGGTGGGTGGGGGTTTTTAAACTTTAGGGTTTAGTTCTCCTTTGAAAGAAATAATTTTGTTTATTGGTTGAAGCCATGTGTACGGTATATCTTAAAATCGGTGCTTTAAGGGTGATTTTGTTTTGTGTTTCTAAGTGGACAAGGCTTCTATTACCAATAGTAAATAATACTGTGGCCTCTGTTGTCACGATTGTTTTCCCTGTGCTAGCCTCTAGCTGTCTTTCCTTACTCCCAGGTGAAGAACCTGTGCAGAGCTGTACCTAGTACTACTGGTGCAATTGGTGCTGATTCAGCACAAAGCAATCTAAGCAGTGCATGTGGTTGAGAGGTTTAGATTTAACTGCAAAATGCAGACAACATGATTTGCTCAGGGACTTATTATTTCAGTTCATATTGTTGCTGTGCCGTTTCATGTGTGATATCCCCAAAATTAATTTCAAATTGTAGCAAGAAGCAGCTAAACAGCAGACAGAGCTGTGTAAAGGTTGCTGCCACTGAACCATGTACCAGTTGAATTAGGTTCTCTGGAGTAATAGATCCCCATTTGTAAATCTAGTGGACAAGGTTGAGCGTGGTGTTCTCCAGTTTTATGTGGTCTGCGGCTGTTTGTCATTATCTGGGCCAGTACCACTGTGTGTACAAGGACATTCTGGACAGTTATTGCACTTTATGGCAGTAGTTTAGAGAAGACCCTTTCCTGATTCAGCACCATTATGCCACAATGTCCAAAAGTGAAGGTCATGCAGAAGCAGTTTGCTGAGATCGCAGTGGCAATCAACCCATCGACCCAACACTGATGGAGGAACAACTTCCTATTAATAACTTATGAAAGCGATACTGACACGTTCCTATAAAAATCATAGAAACGTGTCCATATCAAGGAGGTGCTGCACACAAAATATTTTCATCTAAAACGCCCGCAAACCTTTGTTAAGTCGACCCTCTGACACTGCTAACGGATATTCTGCATTGCTTCAGTGACGCATGGCTGCGGGCGGAGTGATCCTTCCATAGGCTGAAGTCCTGTTTTCAGCCCAGCGTCACTGAAACAATGCAGAAGATCCGTTAGCAGTGTCGGAGGGTCGGCTTAACAAAGGTTTGCGGGGCTTTTAGAAGAAAATATTCAGCGTGCAGCACCTCCTTGATATGGACACGTTCCTATGATTTTTATAGGAACGTGTCCGTGTCGCTTTAATGAGATTTTGACAGACAGGTGTTGGGATCAATGTTCCCTCTAATTCCTTCTTGACTGTGTGGGCAAAAAAAATTATTTTGCGCACACGGTTTAAACTTGTGTGCACAGTTCTTAAAAACTGTGCGCTCAGGTCAGAATTAATACAAAATGTTGTGTTTTTCTTTGTGCGCACCACAATTTGTTGTAGTTTCTCAAAAACAGGGCTTTCTTACCCTCATGTGTTTTCTCTGTGTTGCACTTGGTCTTATCCCTGTGCAGATCTATCACACTTTTATGTCATAATGAATGACCAAGCAGTATCTATCATTGGGGCTCATTTATCAACATTGGGCATATTTGACCGTGGACAGTTACCTTTAGCAACCAATCAGTGATTAGCTTTTTTAAGACCACTGCAAGTAGAATAATGAATGCGGCAATCTGGTTGCCATGGGTTACTGCCCATGGGCAAATTTGCCAAGTGTTGATAAATGACCCTCACTGAGTTCTAGAACTCCTGTCCTGGCAAACACTATACTTGCTTGTTTCTAAGTTCGTTTCCTCACAACTTTTCTTTGGGGTATTTAGATGCATTCCTATTTCTACCAAGTGTAGGATTGAGGACCCCAAAAATGGGTTACTCTTTTGATAAAGGAGAGTGAGGTTATTTGGGAGTCATTTTTCTCTCCATCTCCAGGTGCCAGTAGTTGTGGGGTTGGCTCCCATTCTCTGTTAGCCTGCACCTCCCCTTGTAGAATTTTTAGGTGTATTGATAACCTTCTATCACTCACACACAATAACAGGAGAAGAGCGAGATCACAAGGTTTAATTGTATTCTTTGTGTTATTTCATTTTCTTAACTCATGGTAAGCTATTAACATGCCACAGTCTACAAATATGTTTGTGACCTGAGTATTTTTAAGTATATGTGTGTATAAATAAGGCTTATCCTATGCAAGGCTTGCTGCTACATGTGTGTGGCTTTAATGTTGATATTTTCTATAGTACATAAGTCTATATTTCTGGGCAATAGTAGAAGCTACTTAATTCTATGCATAAAATACAGTTTTAGCTTTACTTGTAGTAGAGCTTGCAGTGGCAAGTTTCCACTTCAGTTAGCTGTTTTAGGACTGTCTTTACATTTTCTTTAAACATGTCTTATTTTCAGTTCCAAGACTTTGTGTATAATTTTAGTAGACGATTTTGAATTCATAAGAATGGTCAAAAGGTGTCTTTTTATTCATGTGTTATCATGTCCACCCTTCCTTTGCATGAAGTTTGTTGAGTTTGTGTACTGCCATTATTCAAATAATGCACACTGAACCGTGCACTGTGAAAAAACTGATCACTTTTATAAATATCATCACAGATCATGACTTATTCTGCACAGTACTGTTCTGAGAAATATTTTTGACTGCATTAATGCAGTGCTTGTGGAAAAAGTCTTTACAATGTGATGGGTCCTGTTTGTCAAAGGAGAATCTATTGAATTCCAGCAGTTGTCCAAATTGTAATCTCTAAAATAAACAAAAAAGCAGTGAACACTTAGGGGTATATTTATCAAAGAGTGCAGTTAGAGATCTCCACAGTGCGCAGAGTGAAATACTGCCTCTCTGCATCCATTTCTATGGGATTTTTAAAGGCGCATTTATCAAATGGTGAACTTTCACTATAACCCATTGATAAATATGCCTTTAAAAATCCCATAGAAATGAATAGAGATAGGCGGTATTTCACTCTGCGGACTGTGGAGATCTCTAACTTCACTCTTTGATAAATATACCCCTAAGTCTTCACTGCTTTTTTGTTCTCCCCCAGGTCTTATGGTACATGCTGGATTCTCAGCTGGTATTAAATATATAAAATTAAATATTCTGCATAATTTCTGAAACAATCAAGTGTATGTTCACTATCCCTCTCTCAGCATCTGTTTCTCTTCATTCTGACTTCATGCAGCAGTTGGGTGTCAGATATTCATTGACAGTTACATCCAATATCTTATAGGGGGGGCCTCATTTCTTAGCAGATCTATTAGAGCTCACTCACATAACTGATTCCAGTACAAACAAAATCTAACAAAATAACTGCCTTTTGCACAAATCCTGCGTGTAGAGAGGCATGATATCTGGTGATTTTAATAGAGTGAGCTCTAATACATCTTCTAGGCAAAAGGAGCCCCCCTATAAGATATATTGGATCTAACTGTCAATGATTATCTGACACCCAACTGCTGCATGAAGAGAGAATGAAGAGAAACACATTCTGAGAGAGCAATAGTGAAGATAAACTTGATTATAACAAAAAAGGTACAGAATTTTTAAATGTTTACATGCTGAAGCTTATATAAAATTTTCATTTTTGTGATAGTTCCCCTTTAATGAGTGGCCACTTGGATGGGCCAGCAGAGAATCCGCCATGTGTACCACTAGCCTTTTGTACAGTATAATGATCTACTTTGACTTATTTATTTTAGTTTTTAATCAATTGTTGATTCTAATGTCATTGTTTTTCAGTTCATATGAGAGATCCCAGCAACCAGCTTCATGTGATAAAGAACCTGAAGATTGCAGTCAACAGCATTGTTACTCAGTCACCACAGCAAGCAGGAATCAGGAAAATTTTAAACGATGTTGTCTCAGCTAGCCAGCCTGCAGAGGGTTTAGCACCAAATGTCATCACTGCTGGAGATTATGACCTGAACATAAGTGGTATGTATTTTTCTGCTAATTAAAGTATACATTTTCAGTTTATTATCCACTTTGTAAGTTTTCAAAGAGAAAAAAAATGTTATTAAAAGACACCAAAAATAATAACAAGCTATAGTTAACAATGAGACATAACATTAGCCATACACGTGGTACAAAGAATAAGGTACATAAAAAGAAGAGGTGCACTGTCCATTGTAAAATGTTCGTGATTTTGGTCCCTGCTGGCTGTCTAACAAATTGGATTTTTTACTTTTCTTGTCCTTTAGATGGGTAGGTAAGCTGGATAGTTTTATGGTAAAGTATGTCGGACTGCTCCTGTATTACTCTGTATGAGATGTACATCAAATTTAGAACAGGTTGTTCTGCGCATTAGAAAGCAATATGCAGCAAACATGGTATTCTGTCCGCATTGTACATAATCATGGATTTACATACCTGCTTTAAAGGAGACATTTTGTGTAAAAAATAAGAATGTACCAGTGCATTATAATCATTTAGATATAGAAGAATTGTGCTTAAAAAATTAGACTTTCAGTGGGAAAGAGGAGAGCACTCAAACGCAGATTAACTGCTTGTGATTAATATTTATTTAAGCTGCTGTACACAACATGTTTCGGGCTGTAGTTGCCCTTTCTCAAGTGTGCTTAAAAAATGTAGTACTTCTGGCTGATTTATTGAATATTTCTGCAGAAACCCTAATAATCCCTCCCTTCTCTTCCACTTCCTGCTCCCTGAATTCCCAGGATGTGCAGGGGGAGCCGACGGCTCTCAGCTCACTGCACTGTAGGACAGGAACCAATCAGCAGCTAGCAGGACCTGATCGGGAAATGAAGCAACACCATATATTACTTATAATTGCCTACAAAATTAGGGTTTTTTCATTTATCCTATATGTCTCCTTTAAGGTTTGTATGTGTAAACCAAGGAGGGGTAGAAAATTGGATGACTGATCCTTGATTTCCCTAGGACTCAACGTTAGATGATAATCATATAATGTTTATTTTTTAGGCATTCCTGACTGGCTTATTTTAAGGTTTTTTTTTTTTTACTGTGCTCATTTGCCTTGCTACAATGTAGCCAATCAGAACTTTCATATGTAAGCTAAACAGTAATTAAATATCAAAGTCAGCAGCTAAAGGAAAAATAAAAAGAATTGTATGTAAGAAACATGGGCCATTTTGTATTTGTCTTGATTTTAATGGATTTTCTCCATATTCAAAAGCAATACACGCACCCCCCCCCCCCAAATATAGACCATACCTCATGTTTTGGCACTAAAGTAATTATTATAAACATGATTTAGGGCAGGAGTGCCCATACTATACTAATACAAAGTAGTAATTGCTCACGCACACCTGTCTGTGTAGATAATTCCAATTTCCTTGGTGCACAGTGATAGAGGTAACCGGCAACCTCAAATCTGATACTAAGAAAAGGCACACTGGCACACAAGCTGTGAATGCAGGTGAACACCTTGCAAAGTTTTATTACCGGAAGTGCAACGTTTCGGGGCAAGCCCCTTTGTCAAGCATGCTTGACAAAGGGGCTTGCCCCGAAACGTTGCACTTCCGGTAATAAAACTTTGCAAGGTGTTCACCTGCATTCACAGCTTGTGTGCCAGTGTGCCTTTTCTTAGCATACTATACTAATGCAAGGTCTACTTTTAGCGATGTTTGCCCATTATGATCTCCATCCATAATAGGATTGTTAGCATTCTGACAATCCTATTATAATGAATTTATATTACTATATTTAAGAAAAAGCTATTTTTATGTAACCTTAACATAATAATTATCTGAATGAAATAGGAGGGTGATTTAGACAAGCAGTTTGTTTGTTGATCTGCTGATCCTCAGCTAAAGGTCTACTGGTGGATCCCTATCTTCCTTTTGGACACCCCTAATTTAGGGTTTACAAAAAATCTGTTGGTGTGTGCATGGGTGTGTTTATTTGCTTGGCCTGGTTTGTGTATAAAGTAATTTAGAATTAACCCATATATGTTTTTTATTGCATTCCTATGGAGTTGGTAAGTGTATTTAGGTCATGTCAAGGATAAATCAGTGGATCCTTAGTTAACATCTGCAACATTTCACTCCTGCACAGAGAACTTTCTTCATCTTCTGCATTTTGTCTATATGCAGGTTATCTTTAAAGGAGCAAATAGGAACCAATCTGACCCTTTGATGCTCTTCCCACTTGATATTATATCAACATTAAGGGGCAGATTTACTAAGGTTCAAATGGTAAATTGGTAAATTTGATTTTAAAAATTTTTTTGGGTCAAAACTCAACAAATTTGAATTTTAAACCACCAACTCTAATTTGAATGTGAGATTTATCACAACTCGACTCTGGAAACCGTTCTAGTTTGATACTTCGCCACCTAAAACCTGACAAATTCATGTAGAAGTCAATGGCAGAGGTCTGTTGAACCATTTCAAGATGTTAAAAGCCTTCCTGACATTTTTTGTTTTTTTATTTTCAATTCAAATTCGATTTGGATTTTCAGGTCATTCCTATTCAAATGTTAGCTGTCCGAGTTTTTTCTTAAATAACCTCCCATTCAAGTTGTAAATACATTCGACTTTATTAGACTTTATTAAATTCACATAACTTCGAAATTCTATCTTCAATAAATAGCCCCCTAAGTAACCCCAGAGTTGCTGTGTGCATCTTCGCAACTTCTCCTCTCTTACTGTATATGCACTTATATAGTTATTTTACATGCCAAGCAGTTTTAGGTTGTTGTAGTTTTGTTCCTTGAAATCATATTACTTGCTTTTTTTTTCCTCACTTTTTTTTTAATTTACTGTTTTGATTTACCCAGCTAGTTTAATTACACTACTCATCTAAATACTTTATTGAACTCTGTTAAAATAGTAAGTGACAGTCTAAGGGCAGGGGCACACGTACAGATTCGGGGAGATTTAGTCGCCTGGTGACTAATTGCCTCTTCTGTGGGGGGGACAATATCCCCGAACTGCTTTCCCCCTGACTTCCGCCTGCTATAATGAGAAAACGACATCGCCAATGCACTCGCGGCTCTTCGATTTCCAAAGTCGCCCGAAGTTGCCTCACGAGGAAGAGGCGATTGGTCGCTATGCGACTAAATCTCCCCCTATCTGCCTGTGTGCCCCTGCCCTAAATATTCCTCAAACAAGAAATACATCTCTTGGTGGCAAATATATATTCTTTATCTCTCACTCTCTCCCCTCTGTAGAGGTCACCTCTGAGAAAGACGCCTTGGAAGTAGCTTGGAACTCATTTATTATTAAACATGTTATTTACTTATTTCCTATAAGAGTCTATTTAAAAGTTTATTCAATACTATTTTGTGTTGTATAGTGTTTAACATACTACCCCGAATTTACATCATGAAAGGTATAGAAAGAGCCTTTATAAAAAAAAACAAAAACATTTGACATCTCTGTTATATTTTGGTGTTTATCATGTGCATTATGTAGCCCTTTGTTATCTCCTCAGCAACAAGTTTCAGCATTATAACTGACTCTATAGCTTTCACCTGCCAGTGATGAAAGTCCCGACCATACCTGCCTCTGCACATTCATTCACATTAGTAGGCGGCATTATTTAGGGATCGGGTAACATCCTAAATGATAAGTTATAGTTGAACATCCCTATTTAAAAAGAAAATGGCATTTCATTATTTCAGAGGTTTCCAGGTAATGTGGGACCTACCTATACACACTGTAAAATTTTTAAGAACGGAACATCACATGTGTAATGTACTAATTCGATAAGAATATTGACAGTAAAACAATCTAGTGCCTTTGCTGCTTCATGTAGAAGGAAAATTGTATATAGCTCAGGACCATACTTTTAAGGGAACAGTTCAATGTAAAAAATAAAAACGGGGTAAATAAATGTTTCTAATATAATTAGATAGCCAAAAATGTAATGTATAAAGGCTGGAGTGACTGGATGTCTAATATAACATAATATAACCCTGCTTTTCAGCTCTCTAACTCTGAGTCAGCGACTTTAAGGGGGGGCCACATGGAACATAACTGTTCAGTGAGTGATCCTCAGCATTCAGCTCAGATTCAAAAGCAAACTGTTATGACCCATGTGGCCCCTCCTCAAGTCAATGATTGGTTACTTAGAACAATAATAATATTATAGTTTAGGGGGAGTCCAGTTTGCCAGTTCACACAGGGCAACAAAGCTGTGTGTTTAAATGAATGGTTACTACCTGGTAACCAATCAGTGGAAAGTGAGAGACCTGAAAGCAGGAAGTGTGTTATTTTACACAGCATATCTATTTACCCAGTTTTATGGTTTTAGGGTCAGGCCACACTGGGTGTTTTGGAGAGATTTGGTCGCCTGGCGACTAATCGCCTCGTTTTTGCGGCGACCAATCTCCCCAAACGCCTTCCCTTACTCTGTGCCGGCTAAAATGAAAAAACACATTGGTTTTACCACCAGCGATTCACACATTGCCTATGGGAAAGCTTTTTACTAGGGAGTGCAGGAGATTAGTTGCCCAGAGAAGCAGCGATTTATCAATAGCGAGTAATCTCCTGGTGTGTCACTGCCCTAAAGCTTCCTTCCCGCTATTTTGTTAAACAGTAAATTGGAATTGGTATGAATAGTGCTATATTTTGAACTATCTATTCTGGAGATGATCTGTTTTCACAATTGCTGTATTTATTGCATTTTCTCCTTGCCACATTTTCAACTAAAATATTACTTGGTTAGTTTGCTGCATTTCATAGGTTTATCATACCTCTATCCACAGACTGCAGCCCCATGCAACTTGAGATACAGCACAATCATCCTCATCTCAACTTCAGGTTCTGTCCACTCTGGCCTTGCACTGTTTCCACTATGGAAGTCTCCAAACCCCCCCCCCCCCACACACACACACACTTTCCATAGATTCTGTGAAAAACAGAGGTTACTTGACCTTCTAGAATCCAGGACTTTACATTAGATGAGGAAGGGTTTGAATGACTCTGTGAGCCTAAGGGCAGTTGGAAAATGGTTCCAACGAGTCCGGGTCAGACTATATCATAGTTTCCTTTTAATCTGTGGAATCATGTATGTCTGTATACAAAAAAAAATGCTAACACTGTACTAGCTAACATGTTGCAAGGGAGGATAAGTACAGTTGACAAAGAGACTAATTAAGTCCCCACCATATGAAAATCAAGTATAGAAGACAGTGTAGCCGCTAAAAGTTCTAAAGCACTAGACCAGAGCGCTTAAGTTTGTTACTTTCAAATTTTGCTGGAAAGTTTTCAGGCTACTCTTAGTTGAAAATACTGTTATCACTTTATAGAAATGTGACTGTAACCTTGCTTTAGTTCTAGAAGTATCTGCTGTGTAGCCAGTCTCCACACCTTGCTGCAGATTTATAAAAGTGTGAATTTAGAACTCACCACAATGAAACTCACCCTCTTTCTATTCATTCTATGGGATTTTTGAAAGCCTATTTATCAAATGGTGAGCTCCAGTGATAAATACGATTCTAAAAATGTCACAGGAATGAATAGAACACGGGTGTGTTTTTCTGTGGTGGGTTTAATCTCACATTTTGATATATCTGCCCCCCTTGTGCCTCAACCTCTGTTCTATGTAGATTGTACACAGGGACCTCTCCACCTGTTATTGGTTGTTTTTGTATGTAATCTTGTATGTTCAATGTGTACACCCATTTACTGTACAGTGCTATAAAATATGTTGGCACCTTAACTAATAATAATGAACACTGGAGGCAACAGGTAAAGAAAGTCATTATGACGTTTCCCCCATAAAGAAATGCTTAGCAACACTGTCAGACCAAAGAGAGCTTGTAGAATACGAAAGAGATTGCAGTGTTTCTAAGTCAACTAAACATATACAATTCAGTTTAATCAACTCATGACACTTACATTTTTAAAAACAACTGAAATTTTAAAAAATGTATAATATTTTTTTTTTCACTTAAACAATACTTTGAACGTCGTCATACAATATTCTTTGTAGCATGAAAATGTCTCCACTGTTTGCTCATGTATAGTGTTTATATAGCAGGTGTTGTAGTTTTAATGTTGAAATGGCTTTGCCTTAAAATGAACTTTTAGCATATTGTAGACAGCAGTATTCTAATGCCATTTGCAGTTGGTCTTCATTTTTAATATTTTGTACCCGTATAAGATTTTTTTTTTGAAAATATTTAAATTGTGCTGTTGTTAGGCTTAGAAGGGGCACTCTGGGCGATTCAGGGAGATTTAATTGCCTGGTGACTAATCGTCTCGTCTTTGAGGCGATCAATCTCCCTGACGCCCTCCCTCTGTCTTGCGCCGGCTATAATGAAAAATCGCCTGCGGCATGGCACACGCGGCACTTCGTATTCTGAAGTTGCCTCACGAGGAAACTTCATTCGACTTCTGAATACGAAGCGCCGCGTGTGCCATGCCGTAGGTGACTTTTTACTATAGCTGGTGCAAGATAGAGGGAAAGCGTTCAGGGAGATTGGTTGCGGCAAAGAAGAGGCGATTAGTCGCTAGGTCGACTAAATCTCCCCGAATCGCCCATTGTGCCCCTACCCTAACAACCATGCAGCAGTTTGGAAATAAGAAAGACCTGACTAGACAGATAACCAATAAACATAAAAATATAATTGAAACCTTACTGGCAATGCTTTATTTATTTTTAGTGGAGGGGTCAGAGACCCTGACAAGTTAACATTTTCTGTTGCAGACCAAATAATAATTTAGAAAAACAAAAACCAGATGAAATGTTTTTTTGGATATGTCCATTGTACTAGATTTAAAATCGAACTGCCCCTTTATATAGTACAGTCCTCTCTCCCATATTTGTCTATATTCAGGCTTTAACTTGCAGAATTACTTAAAGGGCTACTATTCCATAAAAATGTTTTGCAGAATTATTAGTGTTAATTCTGTTGTATATATGCAATAAAAATATCTTTCTAAGCTGACTTTGTGCACTGTCACACTAAAGCTTCTTTAATAATAACACTTGGGAGAAATATAGGATGTTGTAAAGAGACTTGAGAACTGCAAACCTGACACAAGCTAGGGCTGAAATGTCAGTAACACCTTTATATAAGATAGCTGGAATCAAATCAGAGGAAAAATAATCCGTTTACGTTTACCTACAAGGTGAACACAAAACATAAAATAAAAACAAAGGTGTAGTTGCCCATTAACAACTTTACAAAACATTACTTTTAGTAATCGTAAGATTTTTATTTCTGGTTTTCTAAAATTTTTTTAAAGGAATTCATAGATGCCGGCCTACTTTAATACTCCATATAACAGTGATTCAGAGTAGCACTGTGATTTGTGTGCATCTTTGGTTTAATTGTGCTAATTCTAATCATTTTATTTCTCTTTACATGCCTTACAGCAACTACAGCTTGGTTTGAGTCTTACCGGGAAACTTTCTTTCAGTGCATGCCAGCTTCTGACCATGAGTTCTTAAACCACTACTTGGCCTGTATCCTTCATAATGCAATATAATAAAGTGTGTGCTTGATCAGTAATATCAATAATGGATACCTGGAAATTAAATTTTTCCTTCAACTCATGTTATTTCATAAATAGCCTTTATTTAATTTGTGTTAGGGCATTGCTATGGGTCCAACCTTCAAGACATTTGTATCGAAGCATTTTTAGTTTTCAGATTTTTTTTCAATAGAATAACTGGCAATTGATATCCCGATAAGGTAGTAAAACTTATGCGAGGTATGGTATTCTTTGCACAAAGTACAATAATATGCTAAGCTCTGTAAAATATGTCAAATTAGGTAAAATGGATGTTCTTGAAATATATCTATAGTATGGGACCTGTTATTCAGAATGCACGGGACCTGGTGTTTTCTGGATAATGGATCTTTTTGTAATTTGTAATCTTCATACCTTAAGTCTACTAGAAAATCATGTAAATATCAATAAAACCCAATGAGTTGGTTCTGCTTCCAATAAGGTTTGGATATATCTTAGTTTGGATCGAGTACAAGGTACTGATTTATTACTACAGAGAAAAAGGAAATCCTTTTTAAAAAACCTGAATTATTTGATTAAAATGGAATCTATGGGAGATGGCCTTTCTGTAATTTGGAAATTTTTGGATAATGGATCCCATACCTGTACTAATGGATTCAAGGCTAGCTGTGGTTGGTATTTATGTCCCACTGAGCCATTTTTCTCAGTTTATCATCTAATTTGGGAAAATGTAGGGAACACATTACATTATAGTTGCAGCCCGTTGTTTTTACTGACACTGTAAAGGTTTTACCTCAAACATCTGCAAATTGATGACTTTTCTTTTGTAGCTCTGATCTAGCATGTTATAAAGTACCAGCCCAGAACTTCAGTGGCACCATAAAAGTAATGATCCATACCTCCGAAGTTATCCACAGGAGAATCCCATCTGGCTTTTATGTGCCAGTAACATTTCACATGCTCAGTATGGTGTGGCCTGCTGGTGAAAATCTAAGCAAACGTTATAATCTACACCCATGTTACCACAAGACCATATCCACATTAATTGTGGTAACACACCAAAAAGACCAAATAGTTGGTGCTGACTGCAGGGTTATCACTTATCACTCATATGTGAAAAATGTAAAGTCATATTAAGACATAACCTTAAATCCATATGCCTCCTCCTCCCCTGCCAGTAACGTAACTATGGGGTGGCGGGCCTGGGTGCAGATCGTGCAGCCAAGCCTGTCCACCCCCTCCGGAAACTTTTTTTTCCCGCTAGCATGAACTGCCGGCGGCCTCGCAAGGGGGTGTGGGCCCTGGTACAATTGCACCCGTTGCTCCCCCGGTAGTTCCGCCACTGTCCACTGTGGTTAACACAGCTCCCCCAGCACATGATTTATCACCATAGGGGCCCCTAACAATTATTTTCAAATGATAACAAAACCCCAGAACAAATACCAGGCGGTTATGTTCCATCGGCAGAGCACACACAGGCAGAGTATGGCACACACAGGGAGCAGTGTGGGTAGTTTCAGTCTGGGTTTTAGGTGTGAACAGTACAGGCCTTTAGGGGCGTGAACAATAGAGGTGTCACAAGTGTGAACAATGCAGGGGGATTACAAGTGTGAACAATGCAGGGGATTAGAGTAAAGTCAAACCTGGTAATTTAGTCACCCGGCGATTTATAGCCTCTTCTTTGGGGCGCCTAATCTCCCCGAACTGCTTCCCCCTGTCTTCCACCTGCTATAATGAAAAAACGCCTGCGGCATTGCACTTGCGGCGCTTCATTTTCCGAAGTCAGCCGAAGTTTCCTTATGAGGCAACCATATAAAAACCATATAACCATATAAAAAACGAGGCTGAAGGCCATACAGGTCATGGAACTCCAAGGTAACTTGTAATATCCTCATATTTTGCAACTGGGGGTAATTTATTTATTATAATACACAAGTTTCAGTGAGTCATGTGACAGAAATGACATCAGAACTCACCGATTATAACTGATGACATCAGAACTCACTGTTTATAGTCATATAATTTACAAGATTTTCATGGCTCTTGTGTATTATAAGGATGTAATATACAGGATATTCATGGCTTATGTGTATTGTGTAAAAAAAAATAAATTAATCCTTTTAAATATTGTTTTATCAGTCAGGGTTCCTCACATTGTAGTTGTGAGATGTACAAAGTGTCATACAGTGTCTTTTTGCTAACATACTATGCTCTTCAAGTATGAAATTGAAAAACTGTTGGAAAGGGTTACACACTGTGAATGCATAGATAAATGTTAACATTTCATCTCTTTGGCTTATTAACCTGAACAAGCTTTCTCAGGCATGTTAATAGTTTCCTCACATGAACCGGAGCCTTTGGAACAGTTCCTTAAGTTGTCACAAGAGCAACACCGGATTCAGCACAGCACTGACTATTCATATCCAAAATGGTTTACACCCAACACACTGAAATATTATGTGCTGATGCATGATGTCAGCACTGTGGATGAGCAAAAGTAAGTACAAATATTTTTTTTTTTTTTTTTTACATTTTTATAAAACTTGGTACACTGGACTGAAACAAATGGAAATTATTAAATATTAAATTGTCATACAGTGTAGCCTTATGATGGCCATTGAACTAATCAACCTATTACAAGAAAAACCAAAACCTGTACATATATTCCATTTCTCTTCTGTAAGACAAACTTGTGCAGCTAACTTGCTGTCACCTTAATTTCAGATATTATTTCTGTCTTCACATATATGCCTGCTAAGACAGTAATAAACATGGTTTAGTCAGACTATGGGGCAGATTTATCAATGGTCGAATAGTAAATTCGATTTTTCAAGTGTCAAAATTCACACATTTGAATTTAAATCCCCCTATTTGCATGTAAATTAGAATGTGAGATTTATCACACCTCGACCATGGAAACAGACCTAATTTGAATATTCGCCGCCTAAAACATGCCGAGTTCATGTACAAGTTAATGACAGAGGTCCATTGAGCCATTTGGAGATGGTAATAGCCTTCCTGCATTCAAGGTTTTTTTTCGGGAGAAAAATCGATTTGTACGAATCAAATCGAATACAATTCGAATTCTCGGGTTGGAACCATTTGATTAAATATAAAACATTCAATATTTTTTCTTAAATAACCTCCCAGTGAGTATATTCAAATAAAAAAAAACAAATTCACATCAATTTGAACAGTTATATGCGACTACATGCCCAGTAGCCATTTTAACTACTGGCACATGGGAAGGTTGTTTTTAAATAACCCTTTGTTATACACCATTTTTATTTGAGTATTTTTTGTGTACCTCTTGCTAGCAAACAAGCACAATAGAGGAGATCTTGAAGGCAAAACTGTTGCTGTGTATATTTAGTTTATGTAACTGTAAACATTTCCATTGATCATAAATACACCACAGTTCAAGCTGAATAAGTTATAACCGAGTAATAGGTAATGTCCAATAAGTTCGGCAGTGGCTCACTAGGTATTTTCTCAACCTGTGTTGTAATATAGGAGGACAAAAGTGCGATCTTCAATCTTCTGCTCAATACAACTGACAGCGTTCTTTCTGAAATTAAATAGTCTTTCCGTTATATTCTTTTGCGGGGGAAGGCGGATGGGCATGGGTCAAAGAAAAAGAATCTTAGTCCCATTTATAATTCAACAACCTTATACGTTTCACTGCTTATTTTATTGACACCTTTTATTTTATCTATAAAGGGCTGATTCAATTTATGAGGAAATGATACAAAGATATGGATCTCAGGGATGCTATTTGTTAAAGATAAACTCTCGAACGTCCAACAGAGCAACAGATGAACAGATTCCAGATCCATGGAGCCAGTATCTCCAGAAGAATTGTATTCAGAATCAGGTGTGTTATGTGGACAATAACAAGTGCAAACCAAATCCTGTGGATTGTTGCTCCACCTGCCACCAAGGAGTTCATAGTTTATTTCTGATTGGATAAATAGAGCCATATACAAGCAGGAAAGCAGTGTGCAGAAAGCAAGAAATAGGTACGGCCGGCCATTTTTTTGCACTCTACTGCACGTGTTCTTTCTACAAAAATGCAGCTGCAGGTCTCCGTGCTCAGAAACACAGAGACCTGCAGCTGCCCAATGAATTCAGTGTTGCCTATAGTCAGCAGCGCTGTATTCATGAGGGGGCACCAGTGTGTCCATGCTCTCACCACCTAATTTGCATGTCATTCAGATGCGCAAGTAAGGGAGTGGCACCCCCAGCAGGTTAGGTGGTAAGAACATGGCTGGCCTGCAGTAGTACAGTGCACTTTTGCCAAGGGGCATATAAAATTCCCCCAAAATGTACAATGTTTAATTACTAGTCATTACCTGTAATGCTGTTTTTCCAGTTGATATTGCCTTTGCCTATGCAAACAAAACTTTTGCCTAGCTTGAATTATGTAACCTGTTTGTTTGTTTTTTGGGAACTGTACCATCATTTAATTTGAATAATTACAATTTAACTTTTCTTTGCCTGGAGCAAAGTAAAACATGTATTATTTTCTTCTCAGGATCCTAATGAAGCTGGTTTATATAGCAGTGCACCAAATAAGAATGCAGAACATGTGATCTCTGTGGATGGATTGGAGAACTCTATGAAAGGTTAGCTTATGAAAGTAAATCTGGGTCTTGCAACACTGGAATGCTGCAAAACGTCTCTTAGATATTTAACTCTGAACTCTCCCAAATTATAATCATGAAATTGCAGCCCTTATCATATTTCTACCATATTAGGGACCACTATCTCTCTGGCTTTATATCTATCTTTTGCTTATTCATGTATCAATTAAGTAAAATCATTTTACTGTGAAGGTTCTTTGTCCTCTACATCTATTCTGACTTCTTATCCCATAACACCATCCTGTAGGTCATCTAGCGCTCACTGCACAGAATTTTGCTGTCCTATAAGGAGCATTAGCGTAAACATGCTATAGATCACCGAAAATCTAATATCTCAGCATCTACTTGCATTTTTTCATGTTGCAGTATAATGGGCATGCTCAGAAGCACCGTTATAAATACATGAATGTAGCAAATATTGGTTCTTATCATGTTAATGATATAAAAAGTGCTCACCTCTAAGGCTTCTCGCTTTATGCAGTGATTAGCACTGGGTAACAACGCGCTGTCCTTACTGAGGGTTCATATCCACAGTTCATATCCACAGCTTATTTCTGCATCTGCACAAGTGTTGGCATACTTATTAGCATTTAGCCACTTGCCCATCAAGATGTAAATCACATAGACAGCAAGACACTCTGTATGGTTACCTTTAGTTATTTGAGAAAGCCCCTTGTATTTGTCCTTCTATTGACCTAAATGGTCATCATCTGCATTCTGCCTGTGCTTCAGGCAATTATCACTCAGAAATGCAGCATCTCCTTACCCAAGTGAACTAGAAGGGTCCAACTAGTTTCTACTTATGTTACTTACTGGTTAGGCAGTTATGAGCATTTTTCTACCTTACCACTAAATTGGAAATTGCACCGACAGCAACTCACTGGCAATTGCACAATTTAATTTTCCAGTTGGATTATTTCATCTTAATTTATTTTCAGTGAAGAGACTTTCTCAATATATCTATTAGATTTATCCACTTATTCCAAACCCCCATATCATTGCATCTCTGTGAAACAGCTTCATTATAATTTAAAATTCCATACAGTGAATTAACATCTGCAGATTTTACTTTTTTTTCCCAGTCCCACGCAGTTTTTTCCCCCTGGAATTTACTCCAATTTTACACAGTTCCCTGGAAAATTTAAAATGATTTGAAAGGGTTCTACATACTGTAGTATCATAGAGCCCTGTCCAGCTGGTTTGTTTGCAATAAATAAAGGATACTTGTATGGGAAGATTGTATAAATGTTGCAAGAGTAAAATATGCTCTCTTTTTGGCAGATGTTTTATCGAATAACTTTCAAGTTCACCGACTTCAGCTTGATCACATGAATGACTGCAGTGGAAGTTTGGATGGACTTGATAACAGCAGAATTCTTGGATCAGTGAATGATACAAAGAAATCAGGTGCTGGTACCCCTCATGGTACATCTTTGACTCTTACTGACCATGACCGTATTAGGCAGTTCATACAAGAGTTCACATTTCGAGGGCTCTTGCCCCATGTAGAGAAGACAATTCGACAACTGAACGACCAGGTCAGTTAAATACTATAAAAAATATTGTTATCACCCTGCCATACAGATGTTCTTTGTGCAAATTGTGCTGAATTGTAGAACGATGTACAGATTCACCATCTGCAGCAAGATGTTCTTGCAGGTCTTTGGAGGTGATCTTTGGATTGTCTGTAACCATTCTCACAATCCTCCGCATATGCCGCTCCTGTATTTTTCTTGGCCTGCCAGACCTGGGTTTTACAGCAACTGTTCCTGTGGCCTTCCATTTCCTGATTTCATTCCTTACCTCTGAGATAGCTTTTTGTAGGCTTCCCCTAAACCATGATACTGAACAGTCATTGTTTTCAGATCTTTTGAGAGTTGTTTTGAGGATCCCATACTGTTACTCTTCAGAGGAGGGTCAAACAGAAGCACAACTTGCAATTGGCCACTTTAAATACCCATTCTCATTATGGACACACCTGCCTATGAAGTTGAAGGCTTAACAAGCTAATCCAACCAATTTGGTGTTGCCAGTAATCAGTATTGAGCAGTTACATGCATTCAAATTAGCAAAATTACACGGGTACCCAAATTTTTGCACAGCCAGTTTTTCACGTTTGATTTTCATACAACTGAATACTGCTTCAAATTATAAATGTATATTTAAATTATTCTGAGAGGGGTTCCCAAACATTTTCATATGACTTTATGTAGGATATGCATGAACTATATCTTGCCAAGCAGTAAGATGTGTTTTTAGCAGAATTGTCATGAATTTTCATAGAGCAAAGATTAGTTAGAATAGATGCTCTGCAATATAGTCTGTAGTACAGCCTTGCAAATTAAATCATACACAATGTATACAAACTAAACTATACATATTATAATCACAGTGCATTTCTTGTCTTCACATTTTTTACCCATATTAGTGGGATCTACAATTATGAGTGGCTTAATAATGTATGTATCTTCTTTTTAGCTAATATCCAGAAAAGGACTGAGCCGATCGTTATTGTCTGCAACCAAAAAATGGTTCAGTGGTAGCAAGGTACCAGAGAAAAGTATTAATGAATTAAAGAATACCTCTGGACAGCTGTAAGCTTTTAAAAATATTTTTTTAAAGCATTGCATTATAACTTATCAGATCATGGAATGCTCCTCTGATCACTAGCAAATTCATTTCTCCTTTACTATAATTATGAGGTTGACCTCATTTAGCCAGAAAGAGTGAGGTGCAAGTTTAAGTGCTATTATGCATGCCCATCTGAAACTCACACTATCCTAACTGTGCATGACTGCACTGGAATACAGAAGTAATAGTTATGAAATAAATGTTTATGTTAAAAGAGTATAAATGAACATCCTCTTTTTATGCATTGCACTTTTCACAATGGAATCTTGTTTATTTATAGGCAGAATACTAAACTAAATTTACACAAGCTATACAGGTATAGGATCTGTCGTCCGGAAACCCCTTATCCAGAAAGCTCCGAATTACGGAAAGGCCGTCTCCCATAGACTCCATTTTATCCAAATAATTCAAATTTTCAAAAATGATTTCCTTTTTCTCTGTAATAATAAAACCGCACATTGTACTTGATCCAAACTAAGATACAATTGATCTTTATTTGAAGCAAAACCAGGTTTATTTGATGTATAAATGGTTTTCTAGTAGACTTAAGGTATGAAGATATAAATTACGAAACATCCATTATCTAGAAAACCTTATGTCCCAAGCATACCTGTATAAACTATTATTGTCATATTGACTGTAAAGAAATGTTTGTGCATTTGAGGGCTAAAACAAATCTGTGGGTTACTTTTTCCTTGAGCTTTCTTTTTTTATCGTTTGGATCCCACACTCGCCTTATTGCATTAAAATCCAATCTGTACAGGATAGACCCTCCCTTTGTAGGGTAAAGTGTGTGTGGCCTTGTGCAGTTCCAACATACTATAACCAGTGTATTAAAACAAACACCAGAATATATAACCTAAACACTACAATATATACACGCAGCAGCATAATGGCAGCATGGTGCACCAGTGAAATTATGTTGTTTTGGCAAGATGCGTTTTTTTAAAAATTCCTGACGTGGTAATATATTTATAAATGATTACCTAGTTATATGAGGACATAATTACAAAAAGGCTCACTAAAGAAGACACTTGTAGCCCCATCTGTAAAGATTATTGATTCATGGAATACTTCTAGGCCTCCAATTGTGTGTTGTATTCACACACTCAACCCATAACTGAAACAGACCTACTTTGATGCTTGCAAGCTGTAAGTTATAGGGTGAATGGACTTGAGGGATCTTGATTACCAATCTTAATGTACAGGACCAAAAGGATTAAAGATAAATCCAAATTACTGATTTAACAAATGAGAACAAATACAAAGTGGCCAACCATCATAAGCACCAGAAAAGCCATCAATGTCCCATGCATATTTCCAAAAATGTAGCAGTAAATGTACAGCTAAAAAGACTGTGGAAAAAAGATGTAAGGCTTGCTTACATTTGTTATGCTTTGCTTCATCACTTGCAATAATGTGTTAATTACTTTTGAACATAAACTTGCTTCATACTTTCATTTATCCGATTATATATTTTTATATAGATATCCACCAGAGGCGCCTGAGCTCCAGATTAGGAAAATGGCAGACTTGTGTTTCTTAGTGCAGCATTATGATCTGGCATACAGCTGCTACCATACAGCAAAGAAAGACTTCTTAAGTGACCAGGCAATGCTTTATGCAGCAGGGGCACTGGTAAGGAATTAATCACTGTTTTAAGGCTGCTTGTTTATTGTGAACTTTATTTTCCCATTGCGGTATAGGTGTATAAACCTTTATGATTTTTAATGTCGATATATTTTATACAGCCAAATTAGCATCAGCAGCTCCACTGTACACCTTTATTTCGATAATATCGATTTAATCTATTTGTACTTCTATTAGACTTCAAGCCACAAAAATAAATTATTTTTCATATAAAATTAAGGAGCTTTGTTGCCTGGCACTTCAACAGGACATAATTCTGCAAAGTTACAATTATTAATTTCCCAATCTTTACAAAATGTTTACATTGTGTTTAATGTGACTATTCCTCAAAACAGCACAGTTGAAATACTTTATTAATTTGCTGACACATTGTGGTCAGTTATTATGCTCCATATTGCCAGTTCCCTTTCTATTCATCTGGTTGGCCAGCAGGCTCAACTACACAATTTATTGAAATAAAAAATTCATAGTACAGTGATCAGCCCTACACGTTTCAACCACAAAGTGGTCTTCATCAGGGGGAAAAATACAAGTTTGATAAGTTTAAAAAAGGTAGAACAAATTTTCTATTCATGAAGGTTTTATACCTTAAGTGGGCCATAGTTACTAAGGATGCACCGAATCCACTATTTTGGATTCGGCCGAATCCTTCATGAAAGATTTGGCTGAAAACTGCTTGACTTGCAGTGCAAATTAGGGTCAGTGTTTTGAAAAGTCAAGCGATTTCCTTTACCTTCCCTAATTTACATTTGATTTGACTGAATCCTGCTGAAAAGGGCAAATCCCGAACCGAATCCTGGATCCTTAGTAGTTACCAGGGCCAGACACCCTAGCCAACCAGGCTGGCAAGTTCCACCCTCCCTCCCGTGTGACGGGGAGGGAGGGACAGCGATGGAGGGGAGGGTATTGGGAAGGAAGGGAAGTAACCGAGAGGTGCGGAATAGGGGCAGACAGAAGACAATTTTAGAGGTAGCTGGCCAGCAGCCCCCTATTATTGTGCCCTAGGCAGCTGCCTCTTCTGCCTACCCCTAGTTCCGGCCCTGGTAGTTACCCAGCTGGGGATTACTTAGAAAGTGTGGGACTATATAGTGCGGACTGTTATTTGCTTTGACCATTATGTCTTTTAAATTTCTTCCCTGTTTGTAACAAACATAGGACTACCCTGGCATTCTCCTATAACAGCATAGGCCTGAATGTGATTCCAGTGTTCAATATGTTTAATAAAATGATAGTTGTATATTTTGTGACAAATACCTTTTTATCACGGTTTGTGTTCTGCCTCTCCATATTCTCGTTTACCTTAATGATTGCCTGTTCAACAATATCCTAAGTATATCTTCTCTCCAGGAACCTTTCAGCAATGGACTGGAGCGAGATTTTAAGTTCATGCGGTTCTGACTTAATGTGATTGACTCATTTGGGAGTTTTGAATAGAGCGGGCAATCTGGAGACATTAATGGGCAGCCTCAGATAGATTTGCACCTTGCTATTATTAATTTGGGTGTGCGACTTCTAACCCTATTTTGTTTGTATCTCCTTTTAAATTTGAGGCAACCAGAAGATTTTCCAAAAACTGCTGAGTTGGCCAGTCTTATAGTTTGGTGAAGGTCTAACTTATGTGAACTCCGGGTTGGACTAGCCCAGGAAAAAATCATAATGGCCCCCCACATGAGCCTGGCGAATGCGGTTTTCTCCTGCTGCCTTAAAACCCTGACCCACATTTCTACCGTATCTTCAGTTTTTAATTACAAGTGTGCATGTAATATAAAGTATACCAGCAGATGAACCTTCCCACTTGTCCTTTTAAATATATAATCCATGTTTTTTTTTTTTTTTTTAAGGAAATGGCAGCAGTATCTGCTTTTCTTCAACCTGGTGCTCCCAGACCATATCCTGCTCATTATATGGATACTGCTATCCAGACATACAGAGATATTTGCAAGTAAGTAAGCAAGCCATATCCGTGACTGTAAAAGACATCATATTTTTTTAAATATCTCTTAATCTTTCTCATGTACATTAAGTGGTATCTGGATAGACTGATATTTTTGCAAAAAATGTTTAAAGAAAGGTTCTCTCTGTAATTACATGGCAGCTGGATGTAATTGTAAATAATATTTGTTATAATTCCTTGAAATTATATTTCATGGATTTATCATAAATGCCTTGAAATAACATTATTTTGACAGACCTGTAAATGACGAAAATACCAAATATACTAGGTAGAAATTGAGTATCTAGAAGATATCCTAGTGCATGAAAATAAAAGTACAGTGGAACCCCCATTTTACGTTTTTCAGGGGACCAGAAAAAAATGGTGGAAAATCCCGGAAAATGTAAAATCAGGGAACTGTATTTACATAAAATGTAGGTGTGATCACAAAACAGTGTAAAATGAGGGAAAACTTAAAATCAGGGGATGTAAAATTGAGGTTCCACTGTAATAGACAGGGAAATTATGTAGCCAGTTTCGCAATAATCATGGTCAAACATTTAAAGCCACACCATGTGTGTGGAGATTCCAAAGAAGTGTGTATTCACCATTGGAGCTAAGTGATGGTCAAGTTATTTTACGAAATGTTCTACCTTTTATGATTAGGCAACTTGCTTGAAATTAATAGAAAAATGCAAGTTTTCCATGATCTTTCAAACTTTACACAATTATGATTTACCCATTCACAACTTCTCAAAATCAAAATTTGTGGCAAGAATCTTGGGAAAGAGAATCTTGTGTAAGAGGTATTGTGTAAAGTAAATAATAAATGGATAAAAGCTCAGTTACTCCTCTATTGCTGTGTGTTCCATAGCTTCTGTTCATGAGTTACCTGCTATATGTAGCTTTGTGTCTCTGAAATTGTTATAGCAAATGGGCTCAGGTTGAAACCAAAGTGGGCTTGCCCTGTGGTTCAGAGATGTGTGTAATGTCTTAAATATTGCTATTCCTCAAAGCATTTTGGCAACTTAACTGAGCAGTGTGAACAGTTTTGTAAAAGAAAAATGGCCAGTTATGGACATTATATGCTAGATATTATATACATGTTATGTCAAATTTGGATTTGAAGATAGAACTCTCAATTAAAAAGATATTATATTATTAGTTATGATTTATCACTGTATAATCTGTATGTTCTCGATCCTAGAAATATTATTTTGGCAGAAAGGTGTGTGCTGCTGAGTGCTGAAATTTTAAAAAGTCAAAGCAAATATTCAGAAGCTGCTGCCCTTTTGATAAGACTGACAAGTGAGGTAGGTGATTTTACTTGTTATCCTGAGTAATTATAAACTCTGTTTATAAAATGTGATTGTGCCAATGCTGTTGCCAGCCCATTTTACCCCAACCATCCATTACCAGAAAAACTTTTTTTAAAAGTCAAATTAACTAATTTTATCAATATACATCAGAATTGTGGAGCTCTGTCAATGATGAATGTGTTCCTGTGTTTTTTTTTTTTCCTTTGGTAAAGTATTCTTTTTTCATCTTCTGTCATCTAGGATTCAGATCTACGAAGTGCGCTACTTTTAGAACAGGCAGCGCATTGTTTTATTAATATGAAGAGCCCAATGGTGAGGAAGTTTGCTTTCCACATGATTCTAGCTGGCCATCGGTTTAGTAAAGCAGGGCAGGTAAGTTACACTTTTGTCTAACTTCATGAGTTTAATGAAATTAACCAAACAATACCTTGTTTTTGATCCAAACTAATATGTAATTATTCTTTATTGCCAACAGAACCAGACTATTGATTGTATTTAATATTTACATGATTTTCTAGTAGACTTAAGATATGAAGATACAAATTACGGAAATATCTGATATCCACAAAGCCCCAAGCCCTGAGTCTTCTGGATAACAAGTCTCATACATGTATTACCTTGCTTTAGGGATGCATGGAACCGGATTCAGCTGAATCCTGAGTTCCTGGCTTAAAAAAGTTCTGGTCTAGTTTTCAGAACTCTAATGGTATACATAGAAACAAAATAGGAAACACTGGCACTCAAGGCAAAAGAACTGCAGGGTTACCCCTTCATGTTTATTAGTGCGAACATGCAAGGGGCTTCCCCTGAAACATTGCAACTAAAAAACATCAAGGGGTAACCCTGCAGTTCTTTTGCCTTGAGTGCCAATGTTTCCTATTTCTACTGTATTATTGGAGGTGGCCGTACCCTCCTACATTGTCCAGCAGAGTATGGGTTAAGGGTGTGCGTTGCTTCACCTACTTCCAATATATTGAAACAAACATCATGTGACTGTGGAGCTAGCTATTCAGTGTGCTGTAGAGATGTATTTAAGGTCAGATGTAAGTAAGCTTGCTACATACCGTTAGAATGAAGGCCATGGAATTCATTTGCAATGTGTACCCAAGTGATTTCTCTGTTCAAAATAAGCACATCATTTACTAAGTGTAAGAGGGAGAACTTTAATATACTCTTGTCATAGCATTTGTGTTTTAACTTTGGGTAACAATTTTGTAACCTTGAAAATCCAATTTTGCATTTCAGAAAAAGCATGCGTTGCGCTGTTACTGCCAGGCAATGCAGGTATACAAAGGGAAGGGATGGTCCCTGGCAGAGGATCATATTAATTTTACTATTGGTCGTCAATCATTCACCCTTCGTCAGCTTGATAATGCGGTCTCTGCCTTTAGGCATATTCTAATAAATGACAGCAAGCAGCCTGCATCACAGCAAGGAGCATTTCTTCGAGAGTATTTATTTGTTTACAAGGTATCAGACCTTTTTGTTACATGTAATTGCTACTTTATTTTACTGTAATCCAGGTAAATCAGCCATGGATTATTTATTGTTATTTGCTTCTTTTCCAATTTAGAATGTATGTCAACAGTCACCAGAGAGCCCTTTACCGCAGCTTCCTTTACCATATATTAATAGTTCATCCACTCGAGTCTTTTTTGGGCATGACCGACGGCCAGCTGAAGGTTAGTGATCTGAAAATGTTGTTGGCAACGCAGGAGAATTGTTTTTCACATGACAAAAAATGTTGACTGTAAGAACTAAAGCTGAAATACATGTTGGGAGGGAACACTTTTCATAATGTGAAAGTAAAGGAGTGCGCCCCACAGGGTATGGTGCCACTGCTCTTTTATAGATAGCAATTTGTATATGCGTACAGTCTGCATAAAATTAAAATTTACTACAGTATGGTAGCTTTTAATACCTACTTAGAGGTTGAATTTAAAAAGAATATTAATTATACTGTAATTTGTGTGTTCCACGTATAAAAGGAAAATGGCCAATCTGGCCCCACCCCCTTATATTATAATTTTCTTTTCGTGATATTTAAATTCCATGTTTAACCAGCTGATTCCCTTCATTAAACGGACCTATGAAGCAAGAGGTACTCAAAAAGAAAACATTTTTGACATAGTTTGGAACCCAATATGACTGGAATGCTTTCCGTTGTGTACTTTGTACTGGTGACACGATACTCTATTTTCTCCTTTGTTTTGATGTTCTTGAGTACTTTTATAATAAATAAATAACATTTTTAACCAACATTTACCGTATATACTTGAGTATAAGCCATCCCGAGTATAAGCCGAGGTACCTAATTTTACCTCCAAAAACTGGGAAAGCTTATTGACTCGAGTATAAGCCTAGGGTGAGAAATGCAGCAGCTTCTGGTAAGTTTCATTCAAAAAATTTAGGGTTTCTGCTCCCATTGGAGGTGCCGGCGTCTCGTTTTTGGACACCGACGACCATTCTTGGATGCCGGCGACTATTCTTGGAGACTATTCTTGGACGCCGGTGACTATTCTTGGACGCCAGCGACTATTCTTAGACGCCGGCGACCGTTTTTGCGCTTGACCCGAGTATAAGCCGAGGTAGAGTTTTTCAGCATATTTTGGGGGCTGAAAAACTCTGCTTATACTCGAGTATATACGGTAAGCAATACTTAATTTTGACTGAAATCATATTGTATAAATTGAAAACTGTTTCAGGGGAAAGACTTCCATGTTATTTTGAATGTAAACTTGTGGAAGATGTGTAGATGTATTATTAAACACCTTTAAGTTTCTTTAACTGGAAAAACACACAGTTGCCATGTAATGTTTAGTCTTAACACATCACACAGTATTTATTTTTTTCATGGTCCATGTTGGTACTGGAAGTACTTTTGATTTTGATGTGCTTCGATTAAATAAATATATTTATATCAATTTGGAAAAAAAGATTTTATTTCTTCAGTAAGCAGCCTTACATAATCTCATAATCAATATTAATAAGAATGTGATCTGGTTTTAGCGAGGATACTGTATCTAAACCTATATAACAGAAAAATAGGAAAGCCATATCCTCTTATTTTGTACAAAGCTGAAATAAATTATATTTGATAATATTAATTCTACACCAGTACTCCCAGTTCACACTGAAAAAAGGCTATACAGTTGAACCACCATTTTATGTTTTTCAGGGGACCAGAAAATAATTATGTTAAATTGGGCAAAATGTAAACAGATAAATATGGTATGCATTATATATTTGTGTGAATACCAAGCAAAAAATGTGTAAAACATGGGAAAACTTAAAATCAGTGTATGTAATATTTAGGTTTTGCTGTGTTTACCAGATTTCTGTAGTTGGGGTCAATAACGACATGTTCTAATGTCTTAATTTCCAGGGGAAAAGCAAGCAGCAACACATGTGAGTCTTGATCAAGAATATGATGCAGAATCATCTCAGCAATGGAGGGAGCTGGAGGAGCAAGTTGCAGCTGTAGCAAACAGAGGAGTCCTACCATTGAATTTTCAAACAACACAATATTGTTTAAGCAGCAATTCAGATAACTCAAAATTTCCTCTCTCAGTAGTTGAAGGTAACTTTTATGATATCTAAAGATACAAATGTTTTTATTGGTGATTGGTTTTGCAGACAACACTACAGGACACATTTTTTAAAGACTCTACTAGTGTAAGCACACGTTTTCTGACCAAAGGGTGTGTGGTTTTTCTTGTATCAAAAGCAAGATATACCACAGCTACCAGTTTAAATGAAACTATATTGAGAAGGAATTTTCTTTGCATGCACTGTGCCCCAAGTATATTTTACTATTTCCATGAGGAAAGTTAAATGGAAAGTTGACTTACTTTTGTTTTAACAGAGCCGATAACGGTAGAGGTGTCTTTCAAGAATCCATTGAAGGTTCCACTTTTGTTGACAGATTTGTCTTTGCTGTGGAAATTTCAACCAAAAGACTTTAGTGAAAAGCACAATGGAGAAGTGAAAGAAGCAATAAGCAATGAAAGAGATTTGGTCCCAAAGGTTGTACTTCATTTTGCTTTCTTCTCATTGATGGTTACATTTATATGTGTGGATCAGCAATTTGCATTATAACTGAGCTCTTGAAAACATTGTATGAGAATTGTCATTTTCCTGGGAGCTATTATTCACTGAAAAGATAGATTACATGTGTTTTCACAGAATTTGAACTTAATGAAACTTTTCCAAAATACTTCCATAGTATTTTAGGCAATTATATACTAGTAGCATGTACATTTTCAGGAAATTGTATAGTCAAAAACAAAGAACCACTCCATTTTTTTGATCACTAAAAATTAAAGCATGATCCATCTCCACTTTAGGCTAATAGGCACTTGTTTGATCAACCGCAATCAGTTTTCAGCGATGTCACTGGTAACAAAAAAAAAATCCCAATGGTCTTAAAGGATTTCATAGCCCTCAAAGGAATAGAACATTATAGAGATAAGTCTGATGATTGTTCTAGTGCAGTGATCCCCAACCAGTAGCTCAACATGTTGCTCCCCAACCCCTTGGATGTTGCTCCCAGTGGCTTTAAAGTAGGTGATTATTTTTGAATTCCAGACTTGGAGGAAACTTTTGGTTGCATAAAAACAGTTGTATTGCCAAATAGAGCTTTCTGTATGCCAGTCCACATAGGGGCTACCAAATCACAGCCCTTCGTTCTCATCCTCAGGAACTATTTTCATGCTTATGTTGCTCCCCAAACCTTCTCACATTTGAATGTGGCTCACAGGTGAAAAAGGTTGGGGATCCCTGTTCTAGTGCTTTCAATATTAGGCTCAAGAGATGATCCTTGTACAGTTAAAGGAACAGTTTAGTTTAAAAAATAAAAACGGGATAAATAGAAGTGTTGTTCTGGCTATTATATTTGACATCCAGTCAGTCCAGCCTTTATAGATTACATTTTGCCTACACAGCCTACCTGTTTACCCAGTTTTTATTTTTATACTGAACAATAACAGGAGTGATATTTTTGTACAGTATACATTCTGCAGACCAGATTCTATAGAAATAGATTTCATAAAGGAAAAGCATAACCTCTAGGTACTGAAATATGACTTAATTAGTCAGTTTTGCTCCCTTAGATCTTGAATGGTTGAATATAAAGTTCTGTAATCCTATTATTGCATCGGATTAGACAGTTCTCCATGTAGCAGTCTCTCCGCAATACGGAGCACCTTATATTAAACTGGTCCAGATTTCACAACAGATACCTAGAACAATTAATGATTTACCATGACATTTATTTAATTTATTAAACTCCCAACAAATGCCTATTGCTGACTGGAACAGACGTGGCACAAATCGTAGTTACATGGTAGTTTAAAGATGTAAGAGAATGCCAGAAATACATTTTCAGGTGCGTGCTGAAAATATATACTGTGTATTGGGTTTTTTTGCTAATTACATTAGGGTCATTGGACCCGGAAACTCATCTTGCATTATATAACATATTCAGTTGTTTTCAAGTCCTTTAAGATAAAAGTAACACAATCTTTCTTTTTAGGGTGTAAGTAGCAATGATGTAATTGGAACAGAAGAAATAAGTGAATTTTTTATTAACAGTGAAGAAACAAAAATTGTAAGTAGAGACTTTTGGATTCTTTCTGTAAAAATATCTTCTAACATTGTTTGCCTTTTTATTTGAAATAAAGGTTTTTCTTTTAATCTTTCAATTAACTTTTAAAATTTTTTAATTTTTTGTGGTTTTTAAGTTATTTGGCTTTTGAATAAGAGACTGGAATATTAACATGAGAGGGCCTGACCCTCATTTATAAAGCTGGAAAGAGACAGAAGAAGAAGGAAAATAATAATAAAAAAAAAAACTATAAAGCAGACAAAAGTCTTGTACATGCATAGGGGATCAACACCTAAAAATCCAGTAAGAGTAAGACCATGTATTCTTTGACTGCAGTTCAATTTAAAAATGTGACTATATATTACATATAAAATAGGCTAAACACTTTCATTGTTTATTGTTGTTTTGACGGGAACCTAAATCTTCCCTGTAAATTCGATTAATTTTTCATATTATTTTATTTATACTTTGCAAAGCTTTATAGGGGTAGTTCGCCTTTAAGTTAATTTAACCACCTAAGCCACTTTTCAATTGGTCTTTATTATTTATTATTTGCCTTCTGCTGCTGACTCTTTCCAGCTTTCAAATGGGGGTCACTGGCCCCATCTAAAAAAAACAAATGCTCTGTAAGGCTACAATTGTATTGTTATTGCTACTTTTTATTACTCGTCTTTCTCTTCAGCCCCTCTCCTATTCATATACCAGTCTCTTATTCAAAGCAGTGCATAGTTGCTAGGTTTGAACCCTAGCAAGCAGATTGCCAAAATTGCAAACTGGAAAGTTGCTGAATAAAAAAAGCTAAATAAATAAAATACCACAAATAATAAAGAATGAAAACCAATTGCAAATGGTCTCACACTCTCATACTAAAAGTTAACTCAAAGGCGAACACCCCAGTTCTAGAAATTTCTTTTTTTTTTTTTTTTTTGCTTGTGGCCCTCTTCAATTCGGGGTTTAATATAATACACAATCCTCCATATGTAATCAAAAGTACTAATTAAGTAATTAAAGGAGCTATAGTCCATAGCAAGATATTTGCTTCTAAACAGTTAAATGCCTCCTGCTGATTGTTTGCTATGGGTTACTGCTCCTGAGCAAAGATAGTGCCTTTTATTATGTTATCTCTTAGGGCTGTGTTGTACATTGGCTGCTGTCATCGCCCTACAGACCTGCATGTGGTCACTATGTAATCCAGTTGTTGGTCTGTTGGCTACATAAGTGGAAAAGCCCAACTAAATGGGACAAATCTACTTGTTTGCGCACCACCCCTCTAAGAGATCGCCTTTTTAATGATCAGCTTAATTTACAGTTCCAAATTCATTAACTATTATTATTATTAAGCTGTACTGGCTGCACCACAATGACCTGATACTCTTATCTAAAATGATATGATGTAGTAAATATTGTCATGTAAAATAGTAAGCACTGACTGATATTTGTTTCCTTTTTAAATTTGTAACTAGAATCCATTTAGTTTGATTATACTCCTTTTATTCCACAGGCAAGACTAAAACTGTTTCCTAACCAGACTGGAGAGCTGCATATTCTCGGTGTTGTCTACAATCTTAGCACAGTTCAGAGTTCCACTGGTGTGGATGGATTAGCAAATACAAACAGTCTTTCAGCAGGTAAATTCAAGGCAAAGTTTTGCATAAGCCTGTGAGCAGTGTATTAACACAGTGTATTACCACCATATTTACTTTCATAATATACATGGAGGCTGATTTGTTCTGACTGAGGTCTTCCTCATAGGCAGTGAAGGAACTGTACTATCTAATAGTCAGGACTAAATTGCACAATACAATTTCAATGAAGAATGCCTTGGCCCTGGTACATACTCTGTCAAATATTACTCCTATTTATAAATGCAAATATGAAGAAAGCAGTCAACTTGAATTTTTTTCTTTTGTTGAAATAATATATTATATAAATAGATATTAAATGATAGTCATAAATAGTTGTCTTTTACCTGGTTTTATTCCTTCGGATAAAATGATTTAGTGTGGCTAAAAATAAAACTCCATGTAGAAATGAAAAATTGTCTTTCTTATTTGAATATTTTTCTTTATTGCAGATATGAGAATGTATATATTATGTTCAGCGTTTGTTCATTATTACTTTTCCTGTCTCATTGTGATTTATTCCACACAAGTATGAAGAGCTTCGACCTGTAGATAACCCTTTTGCTGGGTAGGGTGCTCAAACAGTGAAAGGATCACCTGCCTGTGATCCAGAACATATGTAAGAAACCAGGTACACTGTGGCACACCAGACGTGGAGATTTAGTGAATCAACATTTCTTTATTGGCCCCAAAAAGTAGATACATGTAAGGCAACGTTTCGGACCCCACTGGGC
Organism: Xenopus laevis; assembly: GCF_017654675.1. Classification (NCBI taxonomy): domain Eukaryota; kingdom Metazoa; phylum Chordata; class Amphibia; order Anura; family Pipidae; genus Xenopus; species Xenopus laevis. The sequence goes on along the minus strand of NC_054382.1, from coordinate 97,476,268 downwards.
CCTTTCTCAAGGCTTGAGAAAGGGCCCAGTGGGGTCCGAAACGTTGCCTTACATGTATCTACTTTTTGGGGCCAATAAAGAAATGTTGATTCACTAAATCTCCACGTCTGGTGTGCCACAGTGTACCTGGTTTCTTTCATTGTGATTTATTGTGAATTAAAACCTTTTATTGTTGATTTATTTTCACTAAAATATAAACACAGTTTCTTTTTATTTGAAATGTGATCATCATATGGATCTGCACATATTTTGAGGTTCCTTAATGCTCTTAAGCCATAATCTTTTACTTCTGATCTGAGAGCAGCACTATCCTTTTTAATTTCAGGTAAGTTTATTTCAAATGGAATGTCAGTGAGGGGGCGTCAGGAATTAGAAATACAAGGTCCTCGACTGAATGGTACAAAAGAGGAAAAGACATCAATTCAGTATGGACCAGATCGTCGGTTGGATCCAATAATTGCACCACAAATGCCTTTACTAGAGGTAATGGTTGTTTTATTTCCAATTTTACATTATCATCATCTGGTTATTTGGTCAGTGCTTTAAAGGAACAGTAACATCAAAAAATAAAAGTGTTTTAAAGTAATGAAAATATAATGCAGTGTTGCCCTGCACTGTTAAAACGGCTGTGTTTGCTTAAGAAACACCACTATTGTTTATATAAATAAGATGCTGTGTAGAAATGGGGGCAGCCTTACAAAGGAGAAAACGCTCAGATTACACAGCAGATAGCAGATAAGGTATGTCGTTCTAATGGTGTTATCTGTTATCCATTAGTTAACCTGTGCCATATAGCCGTTTTTTCAATTTCCGCCATAGCTCCATAGCAGCTTGTTTATATGAATTATAGTAGTGTTTCTGAAGCAAACAGATCAGTTTTACCAGTGCAGGGCAACACTACATGATATTTTCATTACTTTAAAACGCTTACATTTTTTGACGTTACTGTTCCTTAAACTATGCCTAAAAGGAAGACCAAAATAGTTATGGTTCAGTCATGCTCATTAAGGTTTTTTAAGGCTATAGATTCCAGGGGGCAAATTCACTAAGATTTGTAGTTCTTCGCCGCACTTCGCCAGGCGTATTTTTGCCAGAGCTATGCAAATTCACTAAAATCCGAAGTTGCGCTCAGGGGAAGCGTAAGGTTGCGACGTTGCGCTAGCGTTAATTCGCCAAGCAAAGCGAAGTTACGCTAGCGATGCTTAATTTGCATACGGCACCAGATTGAAGTTACAATGGAGGTATATGAAGCATCACTACACAAGCCTGGGAAAGCTTCAAACAGCAAATAAAATTTTTATTTTGCCCTACACATGTGCCCACTGTATAGTTAAGGTGCTATGAGTTAGCAAATGTAGGAGGATAGCCCCAAAAAAAAATTTCGATCTTTTTCAGCCTATCACCCATAAAAAAAGAAAAAACGCCAGCGTTTTTTGGGACTTCGAAAATTTTTTAACTTTTTTGGAAGCAATCCCTATCTACTCTATTGCACTTCGCCTGGTCTGAGGTGGCGAAGGAAGTCTGGCGTAAAAGGTAGCGTTCAGAAAAATGCGCACTTTAGTGAATTTGCGTAGTTACGTCCATTCGCCAGGTGTAAGGGTGTGAAGTAACACTAGCGAATTTACGCCAGCGTCCGTAAGTGAATCGGTGAATTAACGAAAATGCGCTACGCTAGCGAATTAACGATATCGTTAGGCGCTTCGTCCTTTAGTGAATTTGCCCCCAGGTGTCTAGGCACCACCGCAGAGTGAACGAACAATTTCAAAATACAGATCAACACTACGGGGGTTATTGATTAAACTCCGAATGCCAAAAACCCGAAAAATTTTAGTGGAAAAAAAAAAAACACAAATTTTTTTTTTTATTATACCCAAGGAAGGAAAAACTCTGAATCCAAAGATCCAGCATCTCAAAACTGCAGAGGTTGCATATAAGTTCGTGGGAGAAGTCCCAAAGATATCTTGATTTGCACTGGGTGTTTTTAGGCAAAAATCAGAAAACAAAAATCACAAAAAAAGTTTTCAGGTGGAAAATCCGAAAAATTCATACGATTATTTAGTTTTTTTATGATGTTTTTTCCTGCACAGAAAATTTTCAGGAAAATGTATTGATAAATAAGGGGAGAAAAAGTGCGGATTTGGTCTGAGTACTTTTAAGAAAATAATGAGATAAATTCAGACTTTGATAAAAGGGCCTCTATATGTTTCGGACCTAGCCCTTGCTGAAGTGTCACACTTGAAAAAGGGCTTGGCCTGAAACATTTACCATACCCACACTGCTAATAAAATAACACTTGCAGTTTGTTAATACTGCCTCACAGCTAGGGATGCACCAAATCCAGGATTCGGTTTGGGATTCAGCCTTTTTCAGCAGGATTCGGCCGGATCTTTTTGCTTGACCAAACCGAATCCTAATTTGCATACGCAAATTAGGGGTGGGAGGGAAATCGTGTCACAATTTTGTCACAAAACAAGGAAGTAAAAATGTTTTCCCCTTCCCACCCCTAATTTGCTGCCATGTAGTAATTATCCGTATTAATTACCAATAAGCCTTATATTGTGATATTTATATTCTATGTGTACTGTATATTGTGAGTGGGTCCCTAAGCTCAGTAACTAACAGCAGCACAGACAGTGTCGGACTGGAATGCCAGGGGCCCACCAGAAACATTAGACCGTGGGGCCACTTTCCAAACTATTATTCCTCCTCTCCTCACTCGACCTCTTTATTCTCCTAGTCTTTTATATTTACTTAGTCTATTCTTCCATTATTAAGCATTTTTTCCCATGAAAAATTAAGGAAAGACCATGAAATTGGCCACATAGTTAGAAGCAAAAGGGCTCACTGACTCCTTTCCTGATATCCTGGTGGGCCAGTCCGACACTGAGCACAGAGCATCTGCTAAAGGCCTGTGGTTGCCTTGGGCTGGTACAGAAGCCCAAAACATAATGTACAACATTTCTAGCTACTTCTTTAGTTAAACTTTAGTTCTCCTTTAAAAGGAGTCCTAAAACCAGGGCTGGACTGGGGGTAAAAAGCAGCCCGGGCAAAAAAAATCAAAGCAGCCCACATGTAAACACACGATGTCTTGTAGACATCCACTCATATATTGGGGTAAAACTGCAAAACAATATTTACATAAAGAGCTGCCTTTCTGACTTAAGTGTAATTCATGTAAAATATGTTAAAAATTCTGCAGCCTTGTGCCTTTATATGGTCACAGAACCGCTTGGACTTCTAATATCCCTATACTACAGTACAGCATCATTAACACTATAGTGTAATTTTTAATTAATCGAATTAAATGCAATGTCTCAAATGACCCCGCCTCACAAAACACAAAAATACCTGCGCAAAGCCCACCTATGTCCACTTACAGGTGCAGACCCACGTTTATCAGAGCACGAGTCACATGACTGGGGACAATATGTCTAGCCCTATGTAACATTTCAAATTAAACATAAAAAAAAATCTGTTTGCTCTTTTGATAAATGGATTTAAGTGCAGAAGTCTGCTGGCATAGCACTATTAACTGTAACTGTGTGTTTTGGAAAAAAAAGTTTTCCGTTTAAAAAAAATAAAATATATATATATATATTCATCCAGAAAGATGTGTGCAGTCCACTTCTTAATAATCCATTTGTATATAGTAAAAAACAGTACATACAACAAAGTGCAGCACCCTAAGTGGAATTTAAAGACTGAGAGTGTGCGGACTGTTTGGATATATATATATATATATATATATATATATATATATATATATATATATATATATATATATATATATATATATATATATATATATACTAATTTTACCTTTCCTATCTCTCCTCTTAAACCAACCAACTGTGAACTGAATAAAACAAAAAAAATACACTTTATCCTAACATAAAACAAAAGAACAAAGAATGATACCGGTGGCAGCAGGGAGGCAAAGTGGGCAGCAGGGCCCTTCAGGACTGGAGCCCTCACATTAGTTACTCCACTGCAAACTCCAGTCCATGCTGACCGTGCAGGGACACACGCAGCAGCAGCACGGGAACTGAGAGGAGTGGGAGGGTTCAGCCACAGCAGGAGAGAGAATAGAGGTGCGGTCCTAGAGCCCGCCGGATGTAGAAAGTAAGTTACTAATTAAGATTAGAGCTCAGGAGCGAGCGGCCCACTAAAAAAAAATAGAGAGCGGCCCCACGGGCATTTGACCGAAAAGACAAATGGTCAGTCCGGGCCTGCCTAAAACTGTAGCAAAACCTATTGTATCTGTCTAGTGTTTGCCTGATCAGTGTGCACATATTTATCTTTGTGTTGTCTTTATTATAGGTGTTCTTCATAAATTTCCCCACTGGACTGCTTTGTGGAGAGATCAGGAAGGCGCATGTTGAGTTTGTGAATGTGAGCAAGTGTCCACTCACTGGACTAAGAGTCGTTTCTAAAAGACCAGAGTTTTTTACCTTTGGCAGCAATACAGAAGCACTGACCCCTCTAAGTCCAGCAGCCTCAATGAACTGCAGTGCTTATAAGACTGTTGTCACCGATTCTACCTCTAGGTGTTCTGTGCTTACATCTTCTGTTACTCCATCAGATTTTGGAGTGGGTGGGGGAAACCAGTCAGATGTTATTGATATTCCCCTCACAGACTCTGTTCTTGCTCCTGGAGCATCTGTCCAGCTTCCATTGTGGTTACGGGGACCTGACCAGGAAGGAGTTCATGAAATAAACTTTTTGTTTTATTACGAAAGCACAGAAAAGCAATCGAGAATGCGGTATGGATCTTGTTTTCTTCTATGGCTGGTGATCATACTGGGGGGAAGGGGGGAAAAAGTAAAAACTAACTAGGTGTTCTTACTATATTGGGCATCAGTTATCTGTTATAGCTGAGGCAGAGCAAACGTTTCCGTACAGTAGAGCTGGTGTAGTGCAGTAAGACAAAGAATGAAAACAAATTGTTTATTTTGCATGATTAAAGATGTAATTTCCAATATAACTTCCCTCCTCTCTGACTACTCTTACTATTTCACAACTGTATCAAGAATCCGCTGTCCTCCAGCCATGACTCCAGTTCTCAGTGGTTTGCACATTCTGTGATTAAAGGGGCTGTTCACCAGTCAAACACTTTTTTTCAGTTCAGTTGGTTTCAGAATGTTCACCAGAAATACTTTTTCCAATTACTTTTTGACCATTTTTCTGATATTAATTAGTGATGAGCGAAATTAATAGGCAAGTTCCGCAGATAAAATGTCGCCCATAGACACTGATGGGTGAAAAAAATTATTGCACCGCCTCGCGTGTCAAAAAAACATAATTGTTGTCCTTAGACTTGATTCATTTCGCCAAATTGTCGCCATTTTGCTAATTTTTGGCAAAGCAAAACGAATCATATTCGCTCACTAATATGGAAGTGTAAAGTTTCAGTTTTCACCTTCTAAAGCAGTTCTTTTTGAGGGGGGTCACCGACTTAACTGTTACATTTGTTATCTTTGTCCCTGCTGAGCTGAAACCATGAGTTTCATAAGGGCAGCTGTTAGAATTGATAATATAGTTGCTAATATTCCACAGATACTGCTGAGAAATGTATCAACTAATTGCATCAACTAAATGTAGCAAATTGTAATCGCTCAGATGCTCTTGGATCACTGAGCTGTCAGACTGAATCACTAGACACAGGAACTTACGCGTTTCATACCGAAGTGCCGAGTACAGGGGCAAGAAACGCATACGTTTGCACACCCACTGTTAAACTGTTCTCACATTGGGTGTCACAATAAAGCCAAATTGTTATTAATATTAGCGTCTTCAGTGTGGATGTGACGGTCAGCGCTCATTGCGTATCTGAGTATCTGTTTGGAGTCTTCGGGAAGAAGTAGCCGAAATCTCACGAGAGATGTGACCCGCCATGAGATGCTACTTGCCTGGATGAGCTCCGTCATTACCTCCTCTTTACATTTACCGGGATAGGAACATTAAAATTTAAAGGACGTCAACCCAAAAAATACATAGTTGTAAGCAATTTTGCAATAAACATTCATTATACATTTTCTATGGTTTTTAAGTTATTTGTATTTATATTGATAATGAAAGCAGCGTTTGTCTTTCCCTTTCTACTCTCTGCCCTGGTGGCTCTGGCTTTTGAAATAATGTAACACAAGACAGACCTGTCTTATTGGAGGAGACTGATGTTTAAAAGTAACAACCAGGAGTTAAGCAAATGCTGCTTTCAATAGCAATTATATTTACAAATCATTTTTTGGGTTGACATGTCCTTTAAACTTAAATTTTGGTAAACCGGTAAAAAATAAATGATGAGAAGAAATAGAAAAAAGTCTTTGTTTATGGTGAACAATCGGTAAACAACTCAACTGAATAAGATTTAACCTGAGGAAAAGAAGGATAATAACAAGTATGCAAGGAATTGTGGGAACTGTAGTGTTGGCTGGAGGTTTCTGATCCATTGTCTCGTAGTCATGGCAAGTTAAGAAGGGAGTAGGAATAGAAATTGTGTAAAAATGAAACTCTTTTCCTTATCATTTAAAGTTTTTAGCATTGTCTGATTTTAGAACTATCAGTTGATTCTCCAGGCGAAACGTTCGTTGGAAGAACTTTTAGCATTTGGAAAACGGAATTGATTCCTAATCTTGATTTTAAACAAACCTGTGGATATCGAACAACCTAACCTTACCTGACCGCATTTAATTCTCAGATTCTCGTTTTACTACAAGGCACTGAGGGATTTGGCAGCAGTTTCTTGGGACTTCTCCACCTCTATACTTTTTTCATCTTCCTACTTATTTTCCTTAAATGCAGATTTTGGTATTTTTTAACGAATTTAATTAATTCATTTTCTAGCACCTACTTAAACTTTAACTTAAACCAATTTTTAATTACTTTTAAAGGAGAAGGAAAGCTCCAAGACAGTTTATTGCCAACAGATTAGCCACAATAGTGCAAGCTAGAACGCTATAGTTATTCTGCAGAATGCTTTACAATACCTGAGTAAACAGCTCTACACATTGTCTCTGTTTGTTTAGGATAGAAGCTGCCATATTAGCTTGGTGAGACATCACTTCCTGCCTGAGTCTATCCCTGCTCACTTACAGCTCTGAGCTCAGATTACAGCAGGGATGGGAGGAGGGAGGGGGGGAGCAAACTGAGCATGCTCAAGCCCTGCCCTGGAGGTTTATGCTGAAAACAGGAAGTCTGATACAGAAGCCCATGTGTACACAATAGAAGGAAAGAAATGTTGTGTTTCTTTTGACAGAGGACTCAGAGCAGCATTACTTTGAGGGTTAACTGGTGTATTAATATAGACCTTTCTGATAAAGCTTACTTAATTTTAGCCTTTCCTTCTCCTTTAAGTCACTGGCAATCTGAGATTGCAATCAGTATTAGCACTTGCACTTTAAATGAATTAATTTGAGTGGTGCATAATTCAAGGTTTAGATCATCATATTCATAATTAGTGAATTAAAATGTAATTGGCACATAGCACTTTCAAGCACAACGCTTAATTAATTTAGCACAAGCACTTTAGTAATTCAATTCTGCAAGTAATTTTGTATGCTATCAATTAATTACCAATGAACTACATATAAACATATAGCACTGTCAGTGGGTAGAGATCAACAATTGGTTAGGTGGTGGAAAGAGGTTTTTTTTTTTACTATTTTCCTTATTAAAGTGAGGGATAATTTTGGTTAAAATGGTAGAACGAAATGCCATGGCGCGCATAATTGTTGCTTAATATACCTTTTGTTTTTATCTTAAATTGTTTTGATTGGAGTATTTGTCTTTGTAGGCATCGGCTTCTGCGGCACACTGCAGTTATATGCACCAGTAAGTCCCTGAATGTTCGAGCATCCGTTTTCAGAAGCAATGCCCTGGAGGATGAAGAGAATGAAGGTGGCAATATGATAGTATTTGTGGATGTGGAAAATATGAATACAGTAAGTATTTCTTACAGGCAAACTGTCATTTTTCAATCTGTGTTACAATGTTCACTTCCAACTTTAAATCCATTTTTGCTAATCATTTTTTCATTGTCTGCATTTGATAAATATCAACTGTATTGATGCAGTATGGTTTTCACATCATACGTCTATTTACTAACTGAAAGGCACGTGTTTCATGCGTGGTGCACACTATGTAGCAGTGGTTGAGCCTCAGTCTGTTTAAAGCAGGATTTTGTTTATTTAGAGGATGCCCTGTGGTATATTGATATTGTTATAACAGACTTAGTTTTGTTTAAAAACCATATTAATAAAGCTTTGTTCATGATATCATAAAGACATATTACTTAAAGGGGAACTCCACGCAAACATTACTTTTTGAAAAGTAAATATAATTTTAAGCAACTTTGCAATATACATCAATTAAAAACTATGCAGACCTTTCATGATTTTTAATGGTTTGGATCAGTTCCCTAAGCCTAACCTCCTGCTGATTGATCTGTCTGACTACTTTGCTGAGCTGGCTGACTACTGTTACTTTGTATCAACAGCCATCTGTCCTTAGCCTGCATCCTCCAAACCCTACAATTCTCTGCACACGTGATTTCAATAAGGAATGGAACATCACAGTGCAATGCATTGTGGGTTATGTACGGTAGTTCCTGCATGCTGTCTGTAAGATGTGGAGAAGTTGTTACAATTTGTAACATCAGTGTTTTAGTCCCTCCTTCCCTGCCAGGATTTCATATGATGCAGAAAGAGAAGAACTTAAACTGCTGGATTGCAGCATAGAAAATTGCATTTATTCAAACCTTTTGAAGAAACAGATAACTGGGATGGATATATTCGGGGTTTCTATTTTATGTGGGCCTCTTTATCAGATTTTGATTTGGAAGCAGGAGTTCCCCTTTAAGCACATAATTTTGCTATTTTTGTGATTACAATAAGAATTTTGGTGCCTGTTTTATTTTTGTTATGGGAACCATCAAGTAAAGTATACCAGTTCTTTATGAAAACCGAATGAAAAACAGGGGTGCCAAAAAAGTAGTAGACCTTTAGCTGGTGATCAATAGATCTCAAGACACGGACACCAAACAGCTTGACTAAATTATCCCTCTGTTTCAGTCTTCTTATTCAGATATTTATTATGTTATGGTTACACAAGCAATAATTGTTTGTTAAATATAGCAATATACAGGTATGGGATCTATTATCTGGAAAACCATAATCCAGAAAGCTCTGAATTATGGGATGGCTGTCTGCCATAGACACCATTTTATCTAAAATAAAAATAAATAAATAAAAGTATTTTTTTAAATACATCTTTTATCTGTGGTCTCAGCAAACTCCTATTACTTACTTGTCTTGATTAGTCACACTTTATCTCTCTGTGTCTCAAAAATGACATTCAGCTTAGATTTGGGGTGCCAGTAGACTGGAACATAGATATAAATAGTTCCCTTGTCTTTTACTCAATCCCTCAAACCGGGCAAACACAGCAATTGGAGAAGAATTATCTGTGACCATCATGAGTGAGTAACATTAGTCTGGGGTGGAAGGGTATTCGTATGTGTTTCTTGCCGATTTCAAGTAAGGAAGCATCCTCAATAGGGCCTGAAACTGTTGCTACAGAGAAGTGGGTCAACTGTTAGTTGACACAGACTGGTCTGAGGTACTTCTGGCAAATACATTTAAAAAAATACATCATAAATTACGTTACAAAAACGTACATTTTAGAAAATAAATTTAATACAAATAGAATTGAACGAAAATCATTTATTTCAATAATGACTTGTTTAATTTTAGAGTGAAGCGTGTGTAAAAGAATTCCATGTAGTGCAAGTATCGAGTAGCAGCAAGACCTGGAAGCTCCAGAAATCCATCGATCCAACAGAAGACAAGGGTAAGTGGCTAATTTACCATCATGTCACTGGGGTCATTTTCTGTGCAGTGCTCCTAGTATTAAAATGAGCTTCTACTGAAAACCAGCTGAGCAACTTATATGAGTTAGTATCAACAAGTAATTGATTGCTTCCAATTCAATATACGTAATGACTTAAGTTTTGGCTGTATACTGTATTCTATTTTTTTGGTGTCCTTGGTGTAGGATATAATTCCTTTCATGTAACATCACTACCCTAAATAACTTACTGTAGGAGGTGCCCCATGCTTATTGATTAGTACATATCACATAGAATAAGACAGTTAAGGCATTAAAGTCCAAGAATATAGTAGAATCAAATGATCTTTTAAGTATAATGCCTGTATACCTACAAGCTAGGTTAATATATTCTTTATAAGAACAAATGGAATATCTTTAAGGGGGAGGTTCATGTTTTGGACAATAAAGCTAATTTAACAGCCCATGTCATAAAAAACATTTTTGTACTTTATCTTTATTACTTAAAATGTTTCCTTTCAGAGATACATACCATAGAAGCTGTGGATCATCTCTGCAAAAACTCTCTCAGTTCTCTTCTCTGTTAAGTGATCGTGGGACACACTCTGTGTAAGAGATGCTGGCTGCCAAATAAGGAAGTTCAGGACTGGGGGTTGGATGACTTTTTAGCAAGTGAGGGAATACAGGGTTATGGAAGATAGCTCTTAGTACAAGTTGATCCTGGGACTGGTCCAATTGCCATCTTGGAGTCAGGAAGGAATTTTTTTTCCCCCTCTGGCAAATTGGAGGGGCTTCAGATGGGTTTTTTGCCTTCCTCTGGATCAACTGGCAGTTAGGCAGGTTAAAAAAATGTAAAAGGTTGAACTTAAAGGACATGTTTCTTTTTTTTAAACCTAACCTGCTATGTTATTATGTATATATGCAAATGAAGCAGGAGAGAGAGAGAGAGAGAGAGCATGTGCAGTGCAGATTCAGTCCTGAGATTCCTTATTCGGCAGCCTGCGTCTCTTACACAGAGTGTGTCGCCGATCCCATAACAGAGAAGAGTAGGAATGCACCGAATCCACTATTTTATAGTCGGCCGAACCCCCGAATCCTTCATGAAAGAAACCCAAATCCTAATTTGCATATGCAAATTAGGGGGTGGGAAGGGGAAAGCATTTTTTACTTCCTTGTTTTGTGACAAAATGTTATGGGATTTTTCCTTCCCGGCCCCTAATTTGCAAATTAGAAATCGGTTCAGCCAGGCTGAAGGATTCTGCCGAATTTGGATAAAATAGAGTCTATGGGAGACGACCTTTCTGTAATTCTGAGCTTTCTGGATAATGCATTAAATAGTTGGTGCAGAGTAGTATTCACAATCTGTGAGACAACCGAGAAACACTGGGCTATACAGTTATGGGATCTGTTATCCAGAATGCTTGGGACCTGGGATTTTCTGGATAACAGATCTTTCTGTAATTTGGATCTTCATACCTTAAATCTACTAGAAAATTATGTAAACATTTAAAAAAGTCCAATTGGCTGGTTTTGCTTCCAATAAGGATTCATTATATCTCAGTTGGGATCATGTACCAGGTACTGTTTTATTATTACAGAGAATAGGGAAATCATTTTTAAAATTTGGATTATTTGGATAAAATAGAGTCTATGGGAGATAACCTTTCCATAATTCTGAGCTTTCTGGATAATGGGCCCCATACCTGTGCTGGGAAAGGGATTTCAATGATGGACCATTACCTGTGCATGTGCAGTAAAATGTGATTAAATGTGCTTAAATGTGATTCAGCAACTACCAGATAGAAGAAGCTATGTGTCCAGGTCATGCTTTCTTATGGTGAACTAACACAAGTGATGAGCAAATTGAGAGCAGTGTTTTTTTTTAATATATAATTATACATCTTTGGTTTGAACAGTTATGCTTATTAACTGGACAGAGAATGAAACATTAGTATTCCCAGTGAAGCTCATGGCAATAAGATGTAACATTCTCCCAGGAAGGAACTGTTTTGCAAATGTTACAGTTCTTATGACAAACCTATAAGCTTCCACTTCACTGGGTTTTACCTATAAAAGCCAGTTGAGGATTCACACACAACCATAATATTAATATTTAGCTGTGACAAAGGAGACACCACCTTTTATGTACAGTATTTCTGGGAATAGTTTCAAGTGAGCCCATTTTCATGGAAATCTTATATGCTACTGACCAGATTGGACAGAGGGTCAAGGTAAATTACTGTTGCAAGAAATGACAACCAGTGAGTACAAACTTTCTTTAAACAAACTGCTGGAACTTCACAGTACAGTTGTAAAGAGCTGGAGCTGTGCTGGTACTGTCATTATAACTATCACTTACTTGTATGGGCGCCCGCACATAGGGCACTTGCCCCCCCTGGACACGCCTTCATTGTGTGAAGCAGAGAGAGGGAGGGGGGAGACCCTGGGATCGCTTTTTAGGACATCCTCAGGCGAAATCGCTGTCCTGTATGCAATCTCCTATGCCAGAGGAATGCAACGTCGCCTGCTTTTTCACTCACCCATCCTCAAAGGCAGATGTCACACTTCCGTCCTGGGTCCTCACTCTTCCCTCCTCAGCCGTCCGCTCTTACTCCTCCCTCCTGAGCCATCAGCTCTTACTCCTCACTCCTCCCCATCTTAGCCATCCGTCCTGGGTCCTCACTTCTCCCTCCTCAGCCATCAGCTCTTACTCCTCAGTAATGCCTATTGGCTAAAAGAAATGGCATCACATGAAAAAAAACAGTAGGTTAAAAAAACAAGTAAGTATAATCATGGTGCAGGGCTGAATATGTGCACCCTGAGGAGTGAGGAGCAAGAGCTGATGGCTGAGGGAGAAGCGAGGACCCAGGACAGATGGCTGGGGAGGGAGGAGTGAGGAGCAAGAGCTGACGGCTGAGGAGGGAGGAGCGAGGCGTGACGTTTGCCTTTGAGGATGGGTGAGTAAAAAAACTTGCTATGTCGCATTCCTCTGGCTTAGGACAGCGCATGTAGGATAACGATTTCCCTTGACGATGTCCTAAAATGCGTTCCCTCATGCCCCCTCCCCGAAAAATTTTCTGTGGACACCTCTGCTTACTTGCACACTCTAACAATATAATGCTGCTGCATTTCTAAAAGTGCAACTATGGAGAGCGTTGCATTATTTTAATCTTTTCTTTTTGTTTGTATCCTTCTAGATGCTAAATTAACCAGCAGGGAGAGGACCAAAATGTGTTTTAAAGCTGTAAGATGCAAATCTTCTCTAGGTAAGGCAAACAAATACAGTATTTTACAGTATTTTGACTACATGCCAATGTGACTGATTCAATATACTCCACATGAACTGGCTTGTAGGGCCCGTTGTCAATAAAGGAGAAGGAGTTTATCTCCAATAGATTTGCCACAATAGTGCAAGCTATACCACTATAATTATTCTGTAGAAAGCTTTATCAACAGCTCTAGAAGTTCCCTCTGTTTGTTTAGGATAGCAGCTACCATATTAGCTTGATGTGACATCACTTCCTGCCTGAGTCTTTCCCTGCTCACTCATAGCTCTGGACTCAGATTACAGCAGGGAGGTGGGAGAAGGGATGGGAGAGAGGAGCAAACTGAGCATGCTCAAGCACTTGCCCTGGAGGTTTAAGCTGAAAACAGGAAGTCTAATACAGAAGCCCATTAGTACACAATAGAAGGGAAGAAATGATGTGTTTCTTTTGACAGAGGACTCACAGCAGCATTATTTTGAGGGTTTACTGGTGTATTTATATAACCTTTCTAATAAAGCTTACTTAGTTTTAGCCTTTCCTTCTCCTTTAAGACAGTTGCTGATTCTCATCAAAGGAACCTGCATCTGCAGTCAGATTCTATTTAGAATGGCATTCACGTGCTTTGGAGCTATCTTGATAATGGATTTCTAGATATAAATCCCATACTTGTAATATCGCTAGGCATATTGCTGTTTTCATTTGTTTTTCTTTTTTTATGTCAGGTTCTGCAGCACCAACAGAAAGATATACATTTGGTGACATTGTTTTTGGAGGTGAACAGGTATGACAATATTTGTAATGGATAATGGAAAATTTTAAATCTGAACAGAAGTGAAGCCATGCATAGAATATTATCAACATTATCACTGCGCAGTTCTAAATGGGTTCTGGAAAGACTGAATAGGTTTATATTATGTTGATCTAATACCAGTTGGAGAAACCCTGCTCAATTCCTTTTCTTTAGTACAACCTCTTGATGCATCTTTTTACTTCAAAATACATTTATGTTTCTCTTTTGCATTTAGCAATTTATGAGACACTAAGGGGCAGATTTACATATGGTCGAATATCGAGGGTTAATTAACCCTCGATATTCGTCTGCCGAATGTAAATCCTTCGACTTCGAATATCGAAGTCGAAGGATTTACTGCAAAAAGTTCGATCGAACGAAAAATCGTTAGATCGAACGATTAAATCCTTCGAATTCGAAGGATTTTAATTAATCGATCAAACGATTTTTCTACGACCAAAAAAAAACGTAGAAAGCCTAGTAGGGGGTCGAAGTTTTTTTAAAAGAGACAGTACTTCGACTATCGAATATTCGAACAATTTTTAGTTCGAATCGTTCGATTCCAAGTCATAGTCGATGGTCGAAGTAGCCAAAAAAAACCATTCGATATTCAAAGTTTTTTTTATTCTATTCCTTCACTCAAGCAAAGTAAATGGGCCCCTAACCGTTTTTTCTAGCTTAGGAAACAGCCAACTTCCTTTTTTTTATTTAATTCTGGCCCTTTTAGTGTGTGAGTATTTGTGTATGTTTTTTTGTGCAAATTGAAGAAATCTCGGCAAGCACTCCGGACAGGATTGGATAAAAAGTAACATCTATCCTGGCGCGTTTCGTATCGTAAGATATCGTATCTTACGACACGAAATGCATCAGGATTGATGTTTTAATTAGCTGAAATAAAGTTACTTTTTATCCTATGAGTGACGTCCAGAGTGCTTGCTGAGATTTCTTCAATTTGTACAGACACCTCTTGCTACGGGTTCGGGGCGATGCACCCAGGCCACTCGGTTTATTCGGTGAGTGCATTTTCCCTTCGTTGCGAGTTGGATAATTCACAAGCGTGGGACCTGGGGTTTCAACACCCAGGTCAGAATACTTATGGGGTGAGCCCTTCTACCAGAGGGGCTTTATTGCTACATTGAGTTGATACATATAATGTTATAGCCAAAGCTCTGATTTAGTAGCAACCTGTATTTACAATTTCAGATTGAGCTGCTTTCAATTTCTGTATGTTTTTTGTAAACTTGTGAAAAATACCTTTTCTGCAGTTTAGTATTATTATTACATTTTATATTAATATTGAATAGTTTCCAATACCCTGCCAAAACAGTTCTTATAATAAATATATGTATAATGCATTTATATATTGTCCTGTGGACTGACAGCCGGCTTTAGACTACAGTCATGTGAATATTTGTGTACAGCTGATTGCTTTTTCTTATTTGTTTTTTTAGTGTTTCATGAGACATCTGTATTTCTCTGTTTACCTCCTGTAGATCGTTAGTTCAACTACTCCGTGTGCAGATTTCTTTTTCCAAAGCTGCTTAAGTCGACCTCTAGATAAAAATCAGGCTTCAAACGCAAATGGGTCTGGAAAGTCAGCAGTGGACAAGGCTGTAAGGCTGATACAGAAGTGCAGTGAAGTTGATCTAAATTTGATCATTCTGTGGAAAGTGAGTTCAAGTAAATTGAAAGAAGAGAGCAAAATAAGCCATGTGATAGTTATGGTACAAAGTTAAAATTGTCCTGTGTCATTGAGTAAAATGTATAAAATTCAGGGCCTGTAATGATATCCTTAGTAATGGTGCAATTACATTGTTCCAATTAATACATGCCCCAGTTTGTCAGCTAGTCATAATATGCTGGTGGCAAGTGCCATAACACTTCCCACCTACTCACAAGTACCTACTCCTTTTCCATAAGAGGACCAGCACATTTGGCGGTCTGGAGCAACTTATTTTAGTAAGACTCTGGAGTGGACTGATGGCATTTGGTCACTTGCCCATATAAAGTATAAACGTGCGTTTATTTGATATACTGTATATATGGAGTAAATGATGGAATAGATTAAAAAGGCATCTATTGTTTCTCGTTAGATAAGGCATACCAATACAACATTGATTAAACAACTGTTAGTAGACTGCCATTCACCATCATATACATTTTATAGGCTTATGTCATTGAAGATAATAAACAACTTATCTTGGAGGGCCAGAACCACGTGTCTCTGAGTACTGTTGGGGCAGAAGCTTTATCTTTCCCTCAGAAACAGGTAAATAGCACATATGACAACTGTTTAAACGAAACCCTAAAAATGAATAAGGCTAAAAATGCCATTTTTTATATCTTGAACTTATTGCGCCTGTGTAAAGTTTCAGCTTCTCAATAGCAGCAATGATCCATCTTGGAAAGTGTCTGTGACACTCACATGCTCAGTGGACTCTGAGCAGCTGTTGAGAAGCTAAGCTTAGGGGTCGCCGCAAATTATCAAGCAGAAAATGAGGTTGGCCTGTAATATAAGCTGATGCTACAGGGTTGGTTGTTCTGATGGTAATTGCACTGGTTTCTGTGCTGCCATGTAGTAATTATCTGTATTAATTACTAATCAGCCTTATATTGTGACATTTATATTCTATGTGTACTGTATATTTTGAGTCTGTCCCTAAGTTCAGTAAGTGACAGCTACACAGAGCATTGTATTAGAAAAAACGGATGATACCCTTGATTATTAACTTCCATTTTAAGCACTTGATGGTAGCTGAGGTCTGATTAGAAAATCAGTGTAGCCAAATAATTAGGGATGCACCGAATCCAGGATTCGGTTCGGGATTCGGCCTTTTTAAGCAGGATTCAGATTCGGCCAAATCCTTCTGCCTGGCCGAACCGAATCCGAATCCTAATTTGCATATGTAAATTAGGGGCAGGGAGGGAAATCACGTGACTTTGGTCACAAAACAAGGAAGTAAAAAATGGTTTCCTCTTCCCACCCCTAATTTGCATATTTAAATTAGGGTTCGGATTCGGTTCGGTATTCGGCCGAATCTTTCGCAAAGTATTCGGGGGTTCGGCCGAATCCAAAAAAGTGGATTCGGTGCATCCCTACAAATAATTAAAATAGAGGGGAAACCCCACTTCTATCAATTACAATAACAGGTTTCTAAAATGTTACTACAGTGCTAATTCCACATTCAACCAACCACGGGAATTTAAGGATCAACACAATAACTGTGCAACAATCAGAGGTCAGCTTTCACTTAACATAAAATTTCTTGTTAAAGTGCTTTGTGCAATTCTTACAATTCATTAAATCACTGTTTGCCAACAATTTAATTGGTGCCTATTAATCAATTAATTTCTAAAAAAAACAATTAATTGTTAAGTATAAAGTGCATATGTGAAAATTCGCTAGGAATTAATTAGAAGACTTGATAATCAATTAATATAAAGTGCTGTGCCAATAAATAGGAATCAAATGAAAATTCCCAATCGATTATAATTAGTAATAGTGAATTTATTAGTAACCATTAAATAAGTATTTCTCAATCAGCTCAAATTCATAGAGGGATAGTAGGAAAAATGAAATGTAAAGAGGTGTTGTCCCATAAACTGCTGCCTATAATCTCTGGGACACCACAAAGCTGTAGAAGACAGGGCAACCGGGACTGTGGTCTTGGATATTTAGCTTGCCCTAAGCTGTAAGGAAAACTAGCTAAGACCTAAAAAAAACACAAATCGTCTGCCCCCTTAGAGTTTCAGTGCAGGAGAAGACGAGGGGAGAATTGAATCGAGCGATGGATTTAATACGCACCACCCCACTTGACCAATTCCCAATTAAATATCTAAAATATCTAAGCTTTAAAATCAAAGTACTGAGCAGAAATCTGCCAACGCGCTTTGCTAGTTTGGCTTTCTCAAGGCACTTTATACTTAACAATTAATAGTTTTTTTAGAAATAAATTGGTTAATAGGCACCAATTAAATTGTTGGCAAGCAATGATTTAATCAATTGTAACAATTGCACAAAGCACTTTAACAAGAAATTTTATGTTAAGTGAAAGTTGACCTCTGATTATTAAGGAGATTAAGATGGTGTTGTTGCACAGTTATTGTTTTGATCCTTAAAGGGATACTGTCATGTAAAAACATGTTTTTTCCAAAACACATCAGTTAATAGTGCTGCTCCAGCAGAATTCTGCTCTGAAATCCATTTCTCAAAAGAGCAAACAGATTTTTTTATATTCTGACATGGGGCTAGACATATTGTCAGTTTCCCAGCTGCCCCAGTCATGTGACTTGAGCCTGCACTTTAGGATGGAATTACTTTCTGGCAGGCTGTTATTTCTCCTACTTAATGTAACTGAATCATGGATGCACTCACTGTATAGGTATGGGACATATTATCCCAATGCACAAGTCCAAGGGTTTTCTAGGTACTTTTTTGTAATTTGCATCTTAAAGATAAAAAAAAACATTTAAACTTTAAATAATACTAATAGGATAGTTTGTTGTAATCAAGTACAAAGCACTATTTTATTACTACAGAGAAAAAGGAAATAATTTTAAAAATAAATGTATTATTTGTTTAAAATGGATTCTGTGGGAGATTGCTATCTTACAGAGCTTTTTTGGTATCGGATTTCCAGATAAGAGATCCCGTGCCTGTCTTAGAAATTTATTTTTGAAATGATGTGACTACCAGCTGGAATGTACCTTACGCGCGTCTCCTCTATTAACTTGAGAAAAATGTGCAAAGCTCTGAACTCGTTTGGCACATGATGGTTGTCTAGGGATATGTGTCCATAATTGAAGGTCTTTATTTTTCTAAATTCTTTATCTGACTAAATTCAGTTTTCAGACTAAACACTGACTATGTATGCATGTCTACCTAGGAACAGCCAGAAATGGTTCTCTTGAAATTCACTCGGTCTGAAAATAACGCTGCACTTGTTACACCATCACCAGAACAGTTTTCTAACCTAATAAAAACAAGTCTTCACTACCCAGAATCTTTCAGTCATCCATTCCATCAGAAAAGGTAAGTTTTACTGTTACTCACTTCTCTCCATAAAGCAGAAGATTACTTACCTAGTTGACACTGGGGCAGTGCAGTAGTGCAGTGCTTAGCACAATGGCCTTACAGCTCTAGGTTCAAATCTGCAAGGACTTGGTAAATTCTCTCACACACTAAACACATACAGGCAGGTAAATTGGACTCTAATTAACAAATGCACAAGGGTCTGGAAAGTCAGCAGTGGACAAGGCTGTAAGGCTGATACAGAAGTGCAGTGAATTTGATCTAAATGTGATCATTCTGTGGAAGGTAAGTTCAAGTAAATTAAAGTTCAAGTGAAGTAAATTCAAGTAAATTGAAAGAAGAGAGCAAAATAAGTCACGTGATATTTATGTGTCATTGGGTACAATGCCTAAAATGTAGAGCCTGTAATGATATCCTTAGTACTGATGCAATTGGTCACAATTAATACATGCCCCAGTTTATCCGCTAGCCATAATATGCCAGTGCCATAGCACTTCCCACCTACTTACAAGTACTGCCTGCTTCTTTTCCACAAGAGGACCAGCACATGTGGCGGTCCATTTAAAAACCTGAAGCCGAGCAACTTATTTTAGAAAAACTTTGCAGCAGACTGATGGCATATGGTCACTGTCATTATAAAGTTGAAGGAAATGGGACAATATGATGGGCCAGTAGTTTATTATTTATTTCTCAGATTACCTCTGCTGCAAATGGATAGATTTTAGGGTAGAACTCCACTCTGTGCTGCGGTTTCATCCGACAGTCGGATAAATGTAGTTCTTACCTGCGATTTCTCCTTCACTTCCTTTATCTTCAGGACATCCGACACGTTGCATGGCGACATGTCGGCTCGATCTGCACCATGGAGTTCTACCCTAAAATCTATCCATTTGCAACAGAGGTAATCTGAGAGGTAAAAACTACATTTATCCGACTGTCGGATGAAAACGCAGCATTTTCATCCGACAGTTGGATAAATGTAGTTCTTACCTGCGATTTTTTCTTTCACTTCCTGTATCTTCAAGACATCCGACACATCGCATGCGTTTTGTCGCATGGCGAAGTGTCAGCCCGAGCCGCACCTTGGAGTTCTACCCTTAGGGGACCGATTCATTAAGGGTCGAATATCGAGGGTTAATTAACCCTCGATATTCGACTAGGAATTAAAATCCTTCGACTTCGAATATCGAAGTCGAAGGATTTAGCGCAGATAGTTCGATCGAATGATCGAAGGATAATTCCTTTGATCGAACGATAAAATCCTTTGAATCGAACGATTCGATGGATTTTCATCCAACGATCGAAGGAGTATCCTTCGATCAAAAAAAGTTAGGCAAGCCTATGGGAACCTTCCCCATAGGCTTACATTGACTTCGGTAGCTTTTAGATGGCGAACTAGGGGGTCGAAGTTTATATTTAAAGAGACAGTACTTCGACTATCGAATGGTCGAATAGTCGAACAATTTTTACTACGAATCCTTCGATTCGTAGTCGAAGGTCGAAATAGCCCATTTGATGGTCGAAGTAGCCCAAAAAAAACTTCGAAATTTGAAGTTTTTACCTTCGGATCCTTCACTCGAAGTTAGTGAATCGGCCCCTTAGTGTTAGGAACCACAATGTTTATTTTCAGTAGAACCAATGCATTGCATTGCATACAGGCAAAGCTGCGTAGTCCACATTAGTTCAGTAACAGCCCTACCTTATCCATTCAGAACATTTCATAAGCCCTCTAACCTTTTACGTTCCCACAGATGATACTGTTCAGGAAAGGAAACATGCCAAAGCTGTATAGAACAAATAAACTTCTTAAACATTTTATACATTATAAATATATGTTTTGTGTTATAGATGGGCCTGCTCTAAGCAACTTTTCATTTGGTCTTCGTTTTTTGGTGGTTTTGAGTTTTTAGTCTTCTAGTTCCTTTCTGTGGCCTTTCTGACTCGGCAAAAAACAGTAAATCAATGAAAGTGGTATGACGTTGCTACAGTGGCATGCCTGGGAGAGGAAAATATGAAATATACATCCTATTAGCCATTTACATTGATACTTGTATGTATGGAAACTGATTTGACATTTCTTTCTTTCAGTCTTTGTTTAGTTCCAGTGACACTTGTGCTTTCCAACAGTTCTCAAGCTGAAGTGGATGTTATTGTTGACCTCAGGCATAAGGCCAGAAGGTAAGTGTGTAATTCTGACATTTTATTGTATGTAGTCACACTTCTGACGTATATTTGTGTATAAAGACATCATCTATAAAATAAGAGTGTAATGTTAAGGATGGAAAATACATAAAAACATCTCTCCTCTCTAGCAATGTTTGTGTGTGTGTGTTTCGAGAAGGACATATTTGTACTTATTTTACAGCTTTTCTCTTGGGCAGAAACACCATGTGTTCCAAATACCGTGTTGCTTTTGCAGAAAGTAGTATGATGGAGTAAGCAGACAACTTACTCAGTGTCAGACTGGCCCACTGGGATACCAGGAAAACTCCCATGGGCCCAGTTATCAGTGGGCCCAGGTATCAGTGGGCCCAGGTATCAGTGGGCCCTTGTGCTGCTAAACATTTCGCCTATTTAATGGTCATCCTCTATTTCTACATGGGAACAAAGAGGATTAATAATGAAAGAATAGAGAATAGTATGTAGAGAAAAGAGACTAGAAGAATAAAGAGGTTGAGTGAGGAGAGGAGGTATAATAGTGAGGAAAGTGGGTCTCTGCCATCCCAGTCCGACACTGAACTTACATGTTTGAATAATATTTCTGGGGGTGCTTCAGATCCTTATGTGGTTGGAAACCTCATATCACAATCAGATTATTCTAGGGGCTCTTATATGTAAGTTGTGCACACTCATAGATGCAAAGTTACAACCATTGACACAAAACACATTTCCACTTCTAGCTGTGCATCCATCTCAAAGCTTAAAGGGGTGGTCACTTTTAGGTTAACTTTTAGAATGATACAGAATGAACAATTCTAAGCAACTTTTTCATTGGTCTTCATTATTTATTTTTTATAGTTTATACATTATTCACTTTCTTCCTCGGACTCTTTTCAGCTTTCAAATCGGGGGTCACTGACCCCATCTAAAAAACAAATGCTCTGTAAGGCAACAAATGTATTGTTATTGCAACTTTTTATTATTTATCTTTCTGTTCAGGCCTTTAGTATTCATATTCTAGTGTATCATTCAAATCAGTGCATGGTTGCTAGTTTAATTTGGACCCTAGCAACCAGAATGCAGAAACTGGAGAGCTGCTGAATAAAAAGCTAAAACTCAAAAAACACAAATAATAAAAAATGAAAACCAATTGCAAAATGTCTCAGAATATCACTCGCTGCATCATACTAAAAGTCAGTTTAAAGGTGAACAACCCCTTTAACGTGCACAAAAGAAGATATTTCTCCACTCTTTCCTTTCCTGACCCTAATTTGCATATGCAAATTAAGATCCGGTTGTCAGGACTGCCCGGTGGTCTCTTCCTTCAGCCAAGATGGCAGCGCCAGTTGAAGCCAGTGATGTCACGCGCTTGGCTCGAAATTCAAAGTTAAAATCCTTCCGGGTCATGGGTTCAATGCCCGAGTATAGCATTTGTTTTGAACATTCCTGGGTGTGCTATAATTCCTGTTGAACTGATCTCTGGACTTTGACCCTGCCTGATTATCTACTTTGCTGTTTATCTGCCTGCCTTTTGAACTGTTGCCTGGACTTGGATACGATTTTGCCTGAACCCTTTTTGTACTTTGATTTTGGACTTTAACCCTATAGCTTCCTCCTTGGTCCTGACTACTCCCCATTTGGAGCCGATAGGCCCCCTGACACCGGTTTCGGTGTTTGGCCAAATCTTTCACCAAGGATTCGGTGCATCCCTAGTTTCAGATAGTTCATCAGAAATAAAGACTTTGTGTAATGACTTTCTATTTGTGATTGTGTGTCTAATTTTTCAATCTGGGAGGGGGGTCGCCTACGCTGTAACTGTACTAAATTGATACATTAGTTATCTGTCCCTGCTGAGCAAAATCCTTGAGTTTCATTACAGGCAGTTGTTAGAATTGATACAATAGTTGCTAATATTCCACAGATACTGCTGAGAAATGTATCAATTAATATAGCAACTAAATTTATTAAATTATAACAGTTCAGAATCTGCACTTGGATCACTGAGCTGCCAGACCGAAACCCCAGAGACAAGAACATTAAACTTTAAACTTCAATTTAGGAAAAATAAAAACAAGTCAACTGAAAAAGCTGTTTGGAAAGTGAACAACCCCTTTAAGTGTAGCAAAGCTAGGTGCTGTGATGGGTGTTGAATTGTAGAAAAAAAACAGTGATTTTTTTAAAAAAAAATTACATTTTACAGCTGGCAACCTAGAAACCTATTTGTAAAGGAGCCCTAATGTCTTTCATTTTTCTATTCTCCAATCATAATTGAGCAAGGGTTTTATTCATGAATTTGTTAAATGTCTCATCCCTGTGTGTTGACCTCCATGGGGCTCATTATTAAAGGAGAAACAAACCCTTAATTTAAAAAAAAAAACCCTACTTTATATGGACCTTCCCCCCCAGCCTAGCTGCTACCCCCTCCAGCGGAGTTCACGGCAGCCATCTTCAGCAATCTTCGGAATGAGACTGGCGCTTCGGAAATTTTCATGAGTTTCGGTGCATGCGCAGTTGTCGTGAAACAGAAAATTGCTACAACTGTGCATGCCCCGCTCCGCCGGTCTCATTCCAAAGAATTCCGCTGGACTGAATCTGCATGGAGGGGTAAGTAAAGAGTATGGGGCATTTGCCTGGGGTAGCAGCTAGGATGGGGGGTAGGAAGGGGGTCTATGTAGGGTAGGGGTTTTTTCATTAAGGGTTTGTTTCTCCTTTAAGTTAAAAAGGACATTTTAGCCCTTTAAGGGTGAACAGCGGGTATAGGAGAACTAAAGCTAAAAATGAATATAGCTATGAATACAGTTTTTTTTGCACAGGATACTAAACTGTACCAGCAGTGAGGTTCAGCATCCCTTGAATAGTAATGATCCAGGCCTTCAAAGGTGACACTGTGAGATTTGAGCTCAGGGATCGTCAGAAAATCAAGTCTAAAATTAGATTCATCTGTTAGAGAAACTGATGCTACAGGGCTGAGTATTTCACTCTGATGCACAATACACTGGTTTTTGAACTGCCATATTTTTGTGAATCTGAACAAAGTAACAATTATCTTTGTATTGTGACTTTTATATTGTGTTTATACTGTAAATTGTGATTTGGTAACTGACAGCAGCCCAGCATGTGCGTGAATGGGCAGAAAAGAAAATGGGGAGCTACTTTCAAAGCCCAAATATTCACTGTTGCAGGGACTTAGAGAAATAACCCTACATGTTTTTATTTCAATGCTATAACTGTGAATATGGCTCCTTTGTAAAGGAATAGTGTTACATAATCTCATGCGGTGGGTTTAATCATCCCATTTACTCATAACTGTTGTTAGTAGAGCAGTCTCACAATCAGAAATGATATACGTTTGATTTCTTTTCAGCCCTGAAGCACTAGAAACCCACGGTTCCTTTACCTGGCTAGGGCAAAGCGAATATAAACTGCAGCTGAAGAGCCACCAAGTCTTTACTTTGCACCTCAAGGCTTGTTTTTTGCACACGGGAATTTACAACCTTGGAACTCCTCGGGTGTTTGCAAAGCTGGCCAACCAAGCCACCATGTTTGAAGCGAATCAGCAGAGTTCAATGCCGGCGCTTATTGTTATCAACAACGTCTGACTGCCTTTCTCTCCATCCACAATGGGAAGGAATGAATCAGATTAATGTTCGATATACTGGCTTGTCTTGGAATAAAGGGATGAAAGTCACGCCTCCTTTAATATCCAACATGCAGGAGATTCCGTAGGAATCTATAGTAAATTAAATATTGTCAGTTTCTATATGCAAGATATTTGGAACTGACAAATCAGCTGCCCATGTCATTTATTTATACAGAGTATTACTTTTAACCCTGCCAAGGTTTAGCGGTGGATGCATTCCTTACACATGTACAGAGAGAGAATTAGAAGTACAACAGCTCTTATTTGTTCTTTAACTTCTGCTATGTTTCAATTTGCCGTTAGTTTTGTCATTTCTACTCTCCCCTGACAGGTTTGTTCTAGAGACGCGTTTAGCTCCGGGTCTGCAATTCGGCAAACTCTCTAAGTGATTCTCAAGCCCAACAGAGAGATTCATCTCAATCCTCCTATTTCAGAACTTGTCGGAACTGAGCTATTGACCTAATTATTATTTAACTCTAATGATTGAGTTGATCACCTCAATATAATGAAAAATATGCTTTTCAATAACAATGTATTATATTTATAACAAATGTATTGTAAATAGAATAAAACATACGCCATATTTGCTGTTCAGAGACTTTTCTTGCATATAACAGACCGTGATATATATACTATTTGTTGCTTCATCCTGCTATCGATTTGACAAATGTATATAAAGACATTAAGAGTTTTAACAAGTCTGTGAGTAAACACATGTAAATATCTCTTACCTTTGTTAATGACTTTCATTAGCAGTTGCCTCTTTTTGATTCAGTAACCTTGTGTCTGTGAGGTTTTGCAAGCTATTCTGAAATGTATCCAAAATGCTGGACTGTACATGATATTGCAGTACAGGTATGGGACCTGTTATCTAGATTTCTCGGGACCTGGGGTTTTCTGGATAACGGATCTTTCCATAATTTGGATCCTCATACCTTAAATCTACTAGAAAATCATGTAAACATTAAATAAACCCAATAGGCTGGTTTTGCTTCCAATTAGAATTAATTATATCTTATTTTGGATCAAGTACAAGCTACTGTTTTATTATTACAGAGAAAAAGGAAATAATTTTTAAAAATCTGGATTATTTGGGTAAAATGGAGTCTATGGGAAACGGGCTTTCTGTAATTTGAAGCTTTGTAGATAAATGGTTTCTGGATAACAGGTCCTGTACCTAAAAACCTAAAAACTCATCACCAAATAAACTCACAGAATTGCTACTTCAAAATAAGTTTGAAGTTGAAAAAACCAGCTTTCCACAATTCCTTGTGTCACTATTAAAGTTATAAAACATTGTTTTTTCCATTCAGAGTGTAACCTATCCCGACACCCTACCTATTTAACATCCTCTGGAAAGAATTATGGAAATAAAGTGTTTCCTATAGCCATGAATGAGCTTTCTACATCTCTCTAATGATGGACCACAGTTCTTTTGCTTCAGGATCTGAAAAGGAAACCTGTGATTTTCAGATGCTTCCACAAGTGTTTGATAGGATTAAATCTGGTATTTTGTCTTTAGCTTTGGTGCTTTCAGAAGTGTTCTTTGGGTCATTGTCCAACCGGGAGACCCATAATCTGTGAAGGAGTCTGAGCTTTCTCACAGCGGGTTCAGTATTAGACACCTAATGCCTTGGCAATATGATTTCGTGATGCCTTGTCACAGACTCAAGCACCATCAGTGAACCTCTGTCATGTTCGACTGTAAGAATGTTGGTTTTTTTTCTCTTTGGAGACTTCTTTTTTCCCCCTATTAACAAAGAGAGATGCTGTCCAGAAAGCTATTGTTTTGTCTCACCTGTCCACAGAAGGATTTTGGCTTGTTCTTTGTGTGTTTTATGAACTCATGTCAGGCTTTATTATACAGTTGTGTTCAGAATCATCCCAGTGTGTTTTAAAAAGTGAATAACGCTCAAAATCCTTGTAATAGCTTTTATTTCCATAAAACTGCTTAGTAAAACATGGGTATATGCTACCCTGAACTTCAATCATTTATATTATTATTTATATTATAATACACAAAAGCCCTGAATATCTTGTAAATTATAAACGGTGAGTTCTGATGTCATCAGTTATAAACGGTGAGTTCTGACTTCATTTCTGTCACATGACTGAAATTTGTGTATTATAATAAATAAAGTACCCCCTGTTGCAAAATATGAGGAAATTAGAAGTCACCTCGGAGTTCCATGACCTGTATAAAAATGGTCATTAAACTCCTCGGTAACTTATAATATCCTTATATTTTACAAGAGAGGGTACTTTATTCACTATATATCATATACCTGTAAGTGGAGTCTCCAATACTGCTTCTTCTGCCAAATAACATAACATTTCCAGATGTATGCAGCCTGGCTTTATTTTAAAGGGCTCACAAAATTTCAAGCATCACTGTGTCTGTGTGTATATATGTATATATATATATATATATATATATATATATATATATATATATATATATATATATATACACGATTCGAACGATTTCAGCGATCAATCGATGTGTAAAGACTTGGAAAAATGGTCTAGAAGGTCCACATAGCACTTCGGCAGGTTTAATTTGGCAAACTATTGAAGGCAAAGTTTTTTTAAAGAGACAGTACTTTGATTATCGAATATGCGAACAGTACTTCGATTATCGAATATCATCATCATCATTTATTTATATAGCGCTGTCATGATACGCAGTGCTTTACTGCAGTTATAGCAAACAGGGAATAAATGGTGGATAACAGACAAGGATTACAGAGTACAATGGGGTTAGAAGGACCTAGAGATTAGAGTTTACAAACTAAAAGGTTAGGGTACAATTGAGACATTAGGATTATATAAACACTTTGTCATTTTTGATACAGCAATGATTAATTAAGGTACATCGAATAAGCCTCTTTAAACAGATGGGTCTTTAAGGAGCGCTTGAAAGTTTGGAAAGAAGGAGAAAGTCTGTCAGCTTGTGGCAGAGAGTTCCAGAGAAAAGCAGAAGCCCGAGAGAAGTCTTGTAGACGAGAATGGGCAGAAGTGACCAGAGGAGAAGTGAGGCGAAGATCAGAAGCAGAGCGTAGGTTTCGTGAAGGAGTGTATTTGGAGATTAGAGATGAAATATAGGGAGGGGTTTCTTTATTAAGGGCCTTGAATGTGATTGAAAGTAATTTGAATTTGATTCTAGAAGAGATTGGGAGCCAGTGAAGGGACATACATATGGGAGCAGCTGATGTTGATCGGTGAGATAGATGAATGAGTCTAGCGGCCGCATTTAGAACAGATTGGAGTTGTGAAAGGTGACTTGTTGGAATACCTGTGAGGAGTAAGTTGCAGTAATCAAGGCGGGAGATGATGAGAGACTGAATCAGTGTTTTAGTTGATTCTGAACTGAGATAGGGTCGTATTCTAGCAATGTTGCGCAGTTGAATACGGCAAGATTTTGCAAGTGTTTGAATGTGTGGTGAAAAAGACAGATGAGAGTCTAAGATGACTCCTAGGCAGCGTGCCTGTGTGGTGGAATGAAAGGTGGTGTTGTTTACTGTGAGTGATATCTGAGGGACAGGGGAAGATCTTAGAGGAAATATGAGTTCTTTTTTAGAAAGGTTCAGTTTCAGGTGGCGCTGTGACATCCAGGAGGAGACAGCAAAGAGACAGTCTGTGACAGAAAGGACAGAATTAGAAAGATCAGGAGTAGACAAGTAGAGTTGGGTGTCATCAGCATAAAGGTGATACTGAAGTTCAAATGACTGAATAAGTTTTCCTAGGGAAGTTGTATAGAGCGAGAACAGCAGGGGGCCAAGAACAGAGCCTTGAGGAACTCCGACAGAGAGTGGGAAAGTAGTAGAAGTAGAGTTAGAGAAGGAAACTTTAAAGGAACGGTCAGACAGATAAGATGTAAACCATGAAAGAGCAGTGTCCCGAATGCCAGATGAGTGTAGAATGTCAAGGAGGAGTGTGTGGTCAACTGTGTCAAAGGCTGCAGAGAGATCTATAAGGATTAGAATGTAATAATGACCTTTAGACTTTGCCAATAGAAGATCATTGGTTACTTTGGTGAGTGCAGTTTCAGTCGAGTGTGATTGGCGGAAGCCAGATTGCAAGGGGTCGAGGAGGGAGTTGTGAGTGAGGTTTGGAAATTTGGATGCGAATGGAAGAAGGGAGACCGGTCGATAGTTAGTGGGAGAGCTGGGATCAAGGGAAGGTAAATGTGGCAAACAGCTGCTGTGGTTTGGAGGACATAGTAGATATTAGAGATAAGAGAAGTATTGTTCTTTGGCTAATGATAGAGCTCGGTTATAGCAGGAGAGCATGAATTTGAAGTGGATGAAGTCAGGATCAGTTTGTGACTTTCTCCACCGTCGCTCAGCTGATCTACTACATCTTCTTAGGTACCGAGTTACACTAGTGTGCCAGGGTTGGGGTTTAGCTGGCCGGCTGTGACAGGTGGTAGAAGGTAGAAGGTAGAAGGTGCAAGGGAGTCAAGTGCTGTTGAAAGGGCATCGCTATAGAGAGAAGCTGCCATATTGGGACATGGGAGAGTATTAATATGAGATATGGATTGTGCTGATACTGATGATAATTGTTGTGGTTCAAAGGCATTAAGGTTTCTATACGTGTGGGTAGAGAGAGATGGTTGTGAAGGTGCAGATGAAAGCAGTATCTGAAAGGAGAGTAGATGATGGTCAGACAGAGGGTAGGGAGAGTTAATTAAGTTGGATGGGCAGCATGAGTGGCAGAATATAAGGTCAAGAGCATGACCCTCGATGTGGGTAGGTGAACTATACTATATTCGAAGTCGTAGTATCCTATTCGATACTTGAAGTATCCAAAAAATTACTTCGAATTTAGATTTATTTTTTTTTACTTCGAAGATTCCCTCGAATTCATTTCGACCCTTGATAAATCTGCCCCTTATTGTACGCGCTGTGTGCACTGGTCTCAAAACTGTATAAGTGAAACAAGGTGCCCCCTTTCTCAGGGAAGAAAGCGTCAGTGCAGTGTTGTAACTACTCAACGGTGGGCCCTGGTACAGGATGGACACCTGGGCCCCCCTATCAGGCCCTCCCCCCTTATGAATCACGTGCCAGAGTGCAGGTGGAGTGCACACTGTAATATCTCCCCATGCCCAGCCGTTTCCGGCGGGTCCAGGTGCAATCACACCCCCTGCACCCTGAACTGCTCTGGTTACAAATTGTTAGGAAACAGTTCTAACGAGCTGATTGGGTAGAAATATATTTAATACATTAATGTTATTTAAATAAATGTGTGTAAAATGAACGCACTGTAGAATCCTGCAAGTATCCAGTCAAGCAGAACAGTGCCTGACCCGGACCTGCTGACCAGCAACCTGACCCACCACCCGGTATGTTCGGCCTACCTAGTCCCGCTACCGAGCCCACAAATATATTACGTGCCTTTTAAAATGTAAAAAGCTAATTTGCTGACATAAAAAAGTTTACTTAGAAAACCCATGGAGCCCAAAAAGCACGGGCTGTGCTGTGTTACCCTGTCAGAGGGTAACAGTGGATTCAGCACTGTCTGTTTGGAATTGATATTATGTAAGGATTGTATGTACTGTTAATAAATTCAGTATTCTTAAAGGAATGTTCAGTGTAAAAATAAAAACTGGGTAAATAGATAGTCTCTGCAATATAAAAATTGTTTCTAATATAATTAGTTAGCCAAAAATGTAATGTATAAAGGCTGGAGTGACTGGATGTGTAACATAATAGCCAGAATACTACTTCCTATTTTGCAGCTCTCTTGGTTTCCACTGATTGGTTACAAGGCAATAACCAATCAGAGACTTGGGAGGGCACATGGGTTATAACTGTTGCTTTTGAACCTGAGCTGAATGCTGAGGATCAATTGCAAACTCACTCAGCAGTTATGTCCCATGCAGCTCCCTTATAGCCACTGACTAACGCAGAGTTAGAGAGCTGAAAAGCAGGAAGTTCTGTTCTGTTATATTAGACATCCAGTCTCTCCAGCCTTTATACATTACATTTTTGGCTGACTAATTATATTAGAAACATTTTTTATTTATTTTGCACAGCTTATTTACTCAGTTTTTATTTTTACACTGAACTGTTCCTTTAACATATCTTATATACGCGTATATATGTGATCTTTTTCTGCTCCTATTCTCTGGGCTACATTTTGTATTTCCCTAAAATGTCAGGTAAATGCAAGAATCAGCTTAGCTGGAGGTGAAGACAAAACTGAATATACTGTACCTCTGGGGGCTTTGCACCGTTCGTGCTTGTGTCTGGGGATAATTAATAATTGATCCCTAAAGCCAGGTTAATTAGCTCTTTAAAAATGAACCATAACATGTGTGAACAAGATAGGAACCATAGGCTTTATGCTTCACTGGGGCATGGACTAATGTGAATGTGTATAATCTCTATAACGTACTGCAGAATATGTAGGCGCAATATAATTTAAACAAAAAAACACGTAGCTACTCTATTTTGGTATGGTTATAAATACATTTTTCCACAAGATGGCACTGCATTGGAAAACAACAAATCTTTGACTGCAAAATTATATATCACTAGAAACACAAGTGTAAGTATAATATCTGACCATTGTTGCTACAAAACGTTTAATAATCATTCTGATTATCAAAACCCCCTCTATATTTTGCAGTGCTGTATAAAGAGGGATTTGGCATCATTTCCTGTGCTCATTAACTTATACATTTGCACATGTGCAGGAAAAAAAATCAGATATTAGTGTCTATTATACTAATTGTGCTGAACTGATTAAAGCTGTGCTCATATATATAGATATATATATTAGGGATGCACCGAATCCAGGATTTGGTTCGGGAGTCAGCCTTTTTCAGCAGGATTCGGATTCGGCCGAATCCTTCTGTCCGGCCAAACTGAATCTGAATCCTAATTTGCATATGCAAATTAGGGGCAGGAGGGAGATCATGTGACTTTTTGTCACAAAACAAGGAAGACATTTTTTTCCCCCTTCCCACTCTAATTTGTATATGCAAATTAGGATTCGGTTTGGTATTCGGCCGAATCTTTCGCAAAGGATTTGGGGGTTCGGCCGAATCCAAAATAGTGGATTCAGTGCGTCCCTAATATATATATATTTCATACCATCAAATCTTTTATCCAAAAAGCTAAGAAATGTGGGAAGACCATCTCTCATTAAATCCATTTTAATCAAATGATTCTATTTTTTAAATATTATTTGCTTTTTCTCTGTAATAATGAAGCAGTCCCTTCACTAAGATATAATTCATTCTTATTGGAGACAAAACAAACATGGCCACTTATCTGATAAAACCCTATGTCACAAGAATTTATATGGATAACAGGTCCCATACCTGTATCACAAAGTATATTAAGATTGGGGAGTGGAGGGAGGTTGAAAGACCTCAATACAAACAATTAAAATTCACATTAAATGGAATAAGTAAGCTAAGGAATAGCATTTTACAATTGGGGTGCCAAAAGTTAGGCACCCCCAAGTGACTATATATACTTACCTGACACCCCGGGCCAGTGCAACGATCAGCAGAAAACCGCACAGGCCCATGGTTTTCTAGCGAGCACAACGGAGAGATCCTCTTTTGCTTCATCGGTTTTCAAATTTCCCAGGGCAGCCGAATGCGCAGTAGAGTGAAATAGACAGCTTTTCCATTAAAGTCCGGCTTTCCGATCTACGGCGCCTGCGCAACTGCGAGAAGACCCGAAGAAGCAGGAAGAAGATCTCTCCATGGTGGTCCCTAGAAGAACCCCTGGGCCACTGCAGTTTTCTGCTGATATGAGTATGAGCTGGTCTGGGGTGTCAGATAAGTAAAAGTATTCACTTGGGGGTGCTTAACTTTTGGCACCCCCAAGTATAAAATGCTATTCCTTCTCCTTTAAGAAGTGAAGCATTAGCCCAGAGTAGGAGGTTGTTGATTACATTCACTGGGGTCCCTAACAAATTGCCCCCAGTGATTTTGGGTTTATTTTTTCTCAGTAGGATTGTTTTACCATCAGTTTAGGTAAGTGCTAATCAGTCAATAATGAGAAATTGCTTTTTACAAACAGGATATTGCAGGAAATAGAATCTGCTGTATTTTGGAGATTTCTGGATAAAGTTTTCTTTCTTTCTGTAAATTCAGATGCTGTGGAATATTTTGCATTCATATTCCTCGTTCATAAATTGCAATGGCTAACTAGCATTACCCGTAAGGGGTTAACCCCGTTTGCGTATGCTCCTGTGTGCCAGTTCCTCTTTTCGTTTCTTTAACTAGCATTACCTAACATTAGTGGAGGTGATTTAATGAACCTTGTCTTGCACCTGATAATTTCATCTCTTTTGGGTAAGTGTTGATATTATATCCTTGTTCCTTATTATATGTATTGTGTTGCTTCTGCATAAACTGTGGGATTAGTTCTTTCTGACAGATTGTTTTACTGGCACAATGTATATTTATGGTTATAATATTTACATTGACTCAATTCCATGTCTAATAATCAACCTCCTACTCTGGGCTAGTGCTTCTCTTCTTTACTAAGCTCACCAGTTCAATGCACTTTATGGGGCAGATTTATCAAAGGTTGAGGTGAATTTTCAAATTGAAAAAAAATTGAATTTCGAGCTATTTTTGTGTACCTCGACTAGGGAATACGGTAGTCCAAATTCGATTCGAATTTGAAAAAAATGTGAAAATCGAAATTTATCATGTACTATCTCTTTAAAAATTTGATGTCGACTATTCGCCATCTAAAATCTGCCGAATTGCTGTTTTAGCCTATAGGGGGCCTCCTAGAACCTATTTAGAATCAGTTGGTGGACTTTGAAATATCAAAGTTTTTTATTTTGGGAAAATGCGCTATTACTTCGATTCGTACGATTCGAATTCAGCCGACTACGGATCTATTTGATCGAAAACAGACCTATTCGGCCAAAAAAAAAATTTAAACTTAATTTCAGTTGGTCTTTTTGAATTCAAATTTCGAAGTTTTTCAGATTCGAAAATCGACCCTTGATAAAAATGCCCCTATATTGCACCAGCATCTTGCTACCTGCTTCCAATATCTTCTGTTCCACGCTGGCTGGCCACATGCACAGTAGAGAAGGTTTTCTGTACCTCTTATGTGGCACATGCCCAGCTATTTTCAGCACAGGCAATACTGTTTTATGCCGATGCCCAAGGCCTTATTGTTCTTTCCATTCAGACTGAGATGATACAGAATTCTCAATTTTCCATCATACAGTGTTAGGTGGGAACCTTGCAGCCAAAGATAAATTCAGTGAATGGACACAGCAGTGTAAAGAGAGATACATATCAACACTGAGTGGTTCTGGAAAGACTCCAGGCACTTGAAGCACTTAGGATACAATTTTATTGACATTGTTAAGTTTTCATTGGCTTCTTAGCAAAATGAATGAGCTCTTGTAAATAAGAGTGAGGAAGAGATTAACTCCTTGGCAGCCTTTGTATACACGAAAATGTTCACTTGTATATTCTATGGAAATGGAAAGCCAACACATAAGGGTAGGACTCCACGAACGATTTTGAATAAGATAAGAGATAGAATTGTCGCATGGGGTCGCAGCATTGATCTGACGCGACACGACTGTCGGATCAACGCTGCGACAATTCTATCTCTTACCTTATTATGCGACAAGTCACATGCATTTTGTCGCAGAGGGTTGGACCGTGACAAAATCGTTCGTGGAGTCCTGGGTAAATAGATATGTGCAAAATGAAAAATGTTTCTAATATAGTTAGTTAGGCAAAAATGTAATGTATAAAGGCTGGAGTGACTGGATGTCTCACATAATAGCCAGAACACTACTTCCTGCTTTTTTAATATAAAAGATATTTAAAAGTTTAATATGTGTTTGTGTTTTTTTTTTTTTTTCGTTCTACACTAACAAATTTTTTACTAACAAAAATTGATGTTACTGATCCTTTAACAATTCACATAGATAACCAGTTCTGTCATTTTAGGGATTCTTTGCATACTTGCCCTGAGCTGCCAATCAAAGCAGACAGCTGAACCCTGCAGCAAACAGCTACGGTATAGCCCTAACACTGACAACCAAAACAAGTTTGTTGAATTCAGTAAAATGATATAGAAATGGGAAATGTATTATGCATTATGTGCTGGTGGGACCACAAGGTACTGTTTATATTTATAGGATTTTTTTTTTTTTTAAATATAGGAATTAATTTAATTTAATTTAATTAAATGGAGTCTATGGCAGATGGCCTTCCAGTAATTTGGAGCTTTCTGGGTAATGGGTTTCCGGATAATGGATCCCAAATCTATGTTAGGAAGGAGTTCAGACAGGTGGGTAGGAAGCTACAGACAAGTGTTATCCACTTTTCCCATAGGGGCATCTGTCACCTTGCTTCACATATCCGAAATGTACCGAGGGTGCAAAATAACAGCAATATAATATCATGTGAAATTGCACCAACAATACTTCTCAGTCTGAAAGACATTGTTACTGTTGTAGTGTGTTATGGTTCATGGTAGGGTAACAGGTGAGTAGAAGAATATTTTTATTGCAATGGAAAAATGAAACAAATCGCCGCTGGGTTTTATACAACTATGAGCTGCTGGTTAGAGGAAAAGCTGCAATTAAAAATATAAAATATTATTTTAGTATTGCAGATATGAAAATAAAATAGGATCTTGTATCACATGATAATGAAGCATGGAGTTATTTCTAGGAATAAGGAATGTTGTAGAGCAACTTCAGGAGAATATGGGTGTTTTAAGGAATATTCCAGGGGAGAGAGAAAAGGTCATTGAACAAAAGTGACCTGTTTTGGATAGAATGTACACAATAACTAGGTGTTAAAGGAGAACTAACCCCTAAAAAAGTAATATGGGAATGCCATAGTTTATATACTGAATGTATTGATCCAACCTAAAGGTTCAGTAGGGGTCATAGCAAATCATCATGCAGAAAATGAGGTTTGTCTATCATATAAGATAATGCTACAGGGCTGATTATTAAATGCTGATGCTTATTGTGCTGGAGTTACCATTAGCCAATAAATAATTATTTACCAATCAGTCTCATATTGTGACATTTATAGTAAATATATGCAGTATATTGTACATTGGTGTCCATGCTCAATAATTGATAGCAGCACATCCTTATGCCCCAGGATGGTTCAATACCCATATTAGGTGATTGGGAACTTATCTGATTTCTGATTTTAGAGTGTTAGTTCTATGGGTGTAGTTCAAGGTGGCTAAAAATGCAAGCAGCACTACATACACATAATAGTACCTGCCTACAGGAAAAATCCAATTATGTGCCATTTACAGTTGAAGAGGATCTGCAGTCTCCAAAGCAGAACTTATTACAATACATTGCCTGCAGTTCAGATAAAATTGTAGCCACATAGCTAGAGAGCCCCTACATCAGAATAAATACATATAGAAAGACCCACAGAAAGTTGAATCCATTACACTACACTGCATTTAGCCCAATAAACTCAACACTTACAATTACACATTATTACACATTTTAGTCAGGGGGTCCCCAATGAGCATAAATACTATACATTGTGCCTAACAGGATTTTGGGGAAGTGATATACAAGAAGTAATACCTGCCTTCAGCTAACAGAATAAATACAGAGGAGTTGAGACTGGGATTTAGTGGATTGCCTTGGTGGAGCAGCAACAGGGGCCATGATGGGGTTGACTTTACTGGCCCATGATGGGGAGGTGGGAGTGGGACCAAGAAGGGGCAGGACTATGGTGCAAAGGGGGTGAGGCTATAGTACAAATGGGGGTGGAGTTGGGGTGCTGGCAGCCAAAGGGGAGACAGAATTGGGGAGAAAAGGGGTTGTTAGAAGTAATGGATGTGGAGTGGAGTGAATAATCTGGGCGGATCAAGGACGGGCCAGAGGCAAAACAAATAGGGTTTACAAATTTACCAGCAAGTACAAAGCCAGTAAATTTGTAATTCCTGCCCGTCTTGTATTTTATGAGCTATTCTGATGAAACACTGGCTGGGTGACAACTCTCCATGCACATACAAGCACTCTCATGCTGAAGGGCTTATGAAGGGACTGCCCCTCCCTAGCTTGCATGTCTGAAAGACTCAAAAGATAGGGGATGGCTACAGAGTGGCAGTAGGGCTACGTGCCGCCCTCCTCCTGCCTAGGGTTGCCACCTGGTCAGTATTTTACCAGCCTGTCCTGTAAAAATGATGGTTGATCCCAATGTTAATAATAGGGAATACAGATACATGTATAGTAAAGCTATTTTTTTCCAGAAAACGTGGCAACCCTACTCCTGTCTCATGAATGCAGTGAAGCTGGAGGCAGGCAGTGCTGTTGTTTTCATGGGGGCAGCATGGGACGTAGTGTGCAAAGCAATATTTGCATTTCCACTCTGCTTTCCCAATTATAACCAAGCTCTTTATTCTGTTTCAGATTCACAATCGAACACACAGGAAGCAGTTGCTTTTCCCTCTTTTACTCACACTAAGCGGAACCATGGCATCTGTTTCCTAAGGTGTGATAGACAGCGACAATGACCTGTGTCAAATAAAATGCCAGAAAAACGCAAGAGCAGGCTTACTAAAGTGTGATCACTTCTGGCACTGCAAATATTTCGGCGAACATATACATTATATATGGTATTCATCCCAGGGTACTAAATGAGCTTAGATCTGTGATTGTCAAACCATTTTACTTAATTTTTCAGGATTCATAGCGGTCTGGCATGGTGCAGAGTGACTGGCGTATTGCTAATGTGGTGCTGCTATTCAAAAAGGGATTCTGTTCTCAGCCTCAAAACTATAGGCCAGTTAGTCTGACGTTATAAGATACTTGACTTCATAGCAAATAATAACACTATGAGTTTGTGCCAGCATAGTTTCAAGTGTAACAGATATTGCCAGAATACTTTAATTGCCTTTTATGCGGAGGTTAACAGGAACCTTAACTCTGGGATGGCAGTGGATGTGATTTACTTAAACTTTGCTAAAGCATTTGATACAGTGCCACACAGAGGGTTACTGGTTAAATTAGAGAATGTTGGCCTGGAACATAGTATTTGTACCTGGATAGAGAACTGGTTAAAAGATAGACTACAAAGAGTGGTGGTAAATGGAACATTTTCTAATTGGACCAGTGTTGTTAGTGGAGTACCACAGGGCTCTGTACTAGGTCCCTTGCTTTTCAACTTGTTTATTAATGCCCTGGAGGTGGGCATTGAAAGTACTATTTCTATTTTTGCAGATGATACTAAATTGTGCAGAACTATAGGTTCCATGCAGGATGCTGCCACTTTGCAGAGTAATTTGTCTAAGTTGGAAAACTGGGCAGCAAACTGGAAAATGAGGTTCAATGTTGATAAATGCACGGTTATGCACTTTGGCAAAAATAATATAAATGCAAGTTATACACTAAATGGCAGTGTGTTGGGCGTTTCCTTAAATGAGAAGGATCTAGGGTCTTTGTAGATAACAAGTTGTCTAATTCCAGGCAGTGTCATTCTGTGGCTACTAAAGCAAATAAAGTTCTGTCTTGCATAAAATGTTGCCTCTTATAGATCTCTGGTAAGGCCTCATCTGGAGTATGAGGTGCAGCTTTGGGCTCAAGTCCTTAAAGGGATACTGTCATGGGAAAAAACATTTTTTTCAAAATGAATCAGTTAATAGTGCTGCTCCAGTAGAATTCTCCACTGAAATCCATTTCTCAAAAGAACAAACAGATTTTTTTATATACAATTTTGAAATCTGACATGGGGCTAGACATTTTGTCAATTTCCCAGCTGCCCCCAGTCATGCGACTTGTGCCTGCACTTTAGGAGAGAAATGCTTTTTGGCAGGCTGTTGTTTTTCCTTCTCAATGTAACTGAATGTGTCTCAGTGAGACATGGGTTTGTACTATTGAGTGTTGTTCTTAGATCTACCAGGCAGCTGTTATCTTGTGTTAGGGAGCTGCTATCTGGTTACCTTTTGTTCTTTTGTTTGGCTGCTGGGGGGAAAAAGGGAGGGAGTTGATATCACTCCAACTTGCAGTACAGCAGTAAAGAGTGATTGAAGTTTATCAGAGCACAAGTCACATGACTTGGGGCAGCTGAGAAATTGACAATATGTCTTGCAGGAGTTGGATATTCCAACAATACAATGACCATAAACACACTTGGAAATCTACAAAGGCATTTATGCAGAGGGGGAAGTACAATATTCTGGAATGGCCGTCACAGTCCCCCGACTTGAATATCATCAAAAATCTGTGGGATGATTTGAAGCAGGCTGTCCGTGCTCGGCAGCCATCAAATTTAACTGAACTGGAAAGATTTTGTATGGACGAATGATCAAAAATACCGCCATCCAGAATCCAGACACTCATCAAAGGCTATAGGAGGCGCCTAGAGGCTGTTACATTTGCAAAAGGAGGCTCAACTAAGTATTGATGTAATATCTCAGTTGCGGTGCCCAAATATATGCACCAGTCTAATTTTGTTATGATGCATATTGCATATTTTCTGTTAATCCAATAAACTTTATGTCACTGCTGAAATAACACTGTTTCCATAAGAAATGTTCTATATTAAAAGGAAGTTGCTACTTTGAAAGCTCAGCCAATGATAAATAAAACTGCAAAGAATTAAGAGGGGTTCCCAAACTTTTTCATATGACTCTATTAACAGCAATAAGGGGGAATGGTTTAGAAACTTTCTGACTTTTCCTTTCACACACACACAGCATCCTGGTACCAAAGATAAAAGAAAACCATGTAACAATTACCAGGCCTGAAGCAACTGCAGATGTTTCACAGAGAATGAGCAGAATCTCAAAATCTATTGAGGGAACCTGGGGTATTTGTACTTGCCCTACTTGAGGGAAAAACCCCCGGGGAGGAGTTGTTCCCTTCTACAGAAGTCTATGATAACTACAAATGTGATTAATAAACAAATAATTGTGATGACCAATCCAGGTTTAATTACTGCTTCAGTTAAGTTTATGGAACTTTCCATGCGAGTGAATGGGAGGCAAAAGGGAGGTTTTGGATGCCTCTCCACTAGGTGAAGTATGCCAGGCAAGAAAAGATATCCAACTTTAATTATATACAGTATATTTACAAAAGTCTATCTGCACTCACTAATCAGTATACAAAGGCCGGTGCTCACCATTAATTATATAATCTCGTTACAGAAAGCACTCACTGCAAACAGGTTTGTATAACAATGTGACAGAAATTTAATCGTCCATATTTATATCTATATGAATATGGAGGAATACATTTCTGCCATGTTGTTATGCCGTGAGTGCATATAGATATGAATATGGAGGAATAAATAATTCATGGGCAAGGCAAGATCTGTACTCCTCCTTGCTAGTCACACATGAAAAACTTTAGCAGTTGGTCATTATAAGTCCCTGCTAGACCACATTAAGCTGGGCCACTGGTTCCTTTTTAAATATACTTTTGTCAAACAGGTATGGAATCGGTTATCCGAAAATCCGTTATCCAGAAAACTCCGAATTATGGAAAGGCTGTCTCCTATAGACTTCATTATAATCAAAAAACTTCATATATTTAAAAAAAAACTTTTAAAAATCATCTCCCTTTTCTCTATAATATTAAAACATTACCATGCACTTGATCTTAACTAAGATCCAATTAATCCTTTTAGGAAATAAAAACCAGCTTATTTGATTTAGTTAATGATTAAATTATTTTTTAGTAGACTCAGGGGCAGATTTATCAAAGGTCGAAGTGAATTTTTGAATTAAAAAACATTGAATTTCGAAGTAATTTTTGAGTATTTCAACCATCGAATAGGCGAAATTTGACTTTGATTCAAATTGAAAAACCTTAGAAAATTAGACCACTCGAAAATCTAAGTACTGTCTCTTTAAAAAACGTCGACTTCAGCACTTCGCCGAATTGCCGTTTAGCCTATGGGGGACCTCCTAGAACCTATTTGAGGTTTTTGGGCAAGTTTTGAGAAGTCTAAGTTTCTTTTTGAAAAATCCTTCGAATCGTTCGATTCGAAATGGTTGCATCGTTCGATCGTACGATGTTACGTCAATCATACTTCGATCGTATATGGCCCTTATCGCTAGAAAAAATACTTCGACTATCGAAGTACTCAAATTCGATGGTCGAATTTCTAAGTTTTTTTACTTCGAAATTTGATCCTTGATAAATATGCTCCTTAAGGTATGAATATCCAAATTACGGAAAGATCCGTTATCTGGAAGATCCTAGGTCCCTAGCATTCTGGATAACAGGTCCCATACATGTACTAAGGTTTGCAAACTGAACTTAAAGGGGAACTCCAGCTTCCAAACTAAAATTTGATAAAGAGACCCACATAACACAGAAACCCCTAATATACCTAACACCGTTATCAGTTTCTTCAAAAAGTATGATTAAATGCAATTTTCTATACTGAAATCCAGCTGTTTAACAGTTCCTCTCTTTCTGCGTCATGTGAAATCCTGGCAGAGACTAAAACACTGATGTTACAAATTGTAACAACTTCTCCACAGCTTACAGACAGCATGCAGGGACTACATAACCCACAATGCATTGCACTGTGATGTTCTGTTCCTTATTGAAATCACATGTGCAGGGAATTGTGGGTTTGGAGGATGCAGGCTGAGGACAGATGGCTGTTGATACAAAGTAACTGTAGTCAAACAGCTCAGCAAAGTAGTCAGACAGATCGGCAGAAGAGCAGGGGGCTAGGCTTAGGGAACTGTTCCAAAGCATTACGAATCATGAAAAGTCTGCATATTTTTTAATTGACGTATATTGCAAAGTTGCTTGAAATTGTGTTTACTTCAAAAAGCTCAAGTTATGTTTGTGTGGAGTTCCCCTTTAATAAATGATCTGCATGCTTTACATTAGCTGTATACTTACATACTGAACAGATATGTAAATATAAATGTGCTATTACTAGATTAAATGTATATTAGTCATATTAATTTGCATAATCTGCTGGACACATGATCTAATAATAATTTTGCAATAAAATAAGAGCATACAATTGGCCAGAACAATAAACTAATTTAGAAGTCACTGAGAATTGAGTGACTAGTTCTCTGGTATTTATAGCATCGGGAAAACCCAGATAGAATTAGACGTAGTAAGTTTTACTCATAAGAAGCAGTGCTGTATGGTGTAAGCTTTGTTTAAAGGAGACTGAAAGGGTTATTCACGGGGGGTGCCAGTTTTTTTAGATACACCCCAGCAATTATCATCACTTGCCTCCAACCCTGGGTTGTGCACATCAGTAAAAAAAAATCAGCTTTGTAGTGTAGGTTCTGATGTTACTGTACTATATAGGCCAGCACAAGGAATCTCTAGGACAGATGAAAAGATGGCAGTTCACCTCTCACTAGAATAGTACCCAGGGCCAGAGCAATTTTGT
This sequence comes from Xenopus laevis, assembly GCF_017654675.1. NCBI lineage: Eukaryota > Metazoa > Chordata > Amphibia > Anura > Pipidae > Xenopus > Xenopus laevis. Next base: position 97,434,166 of record NC_054382.1, on the reverse strand, counting down.
TGAAGTTGGGGGGGGTCTGAGGTAAGCACTAATGATCACATGGGGTGCCAAACAAATTGGTATTTACCCTTTTGTTCTTCTTTAGTGAATTATTCCAAATCATATTTATCATGTTAGTCAAGCAAAATGAACTTTAATTACACTTTATAAATTATTTGAATCTTGTTTCCATCAGTCTGGGAACTAATTATAGCAAGCAGGCAGCAGCCATTTTGTGGACACTGTTATTATTATAGAATGGGGGGGTCCTCTCTTTGCTGCTCTAACAGCATTTAGCCTGTACTCATCTAGAAAGGTTTTCCACTAGATGTTGGATTATTGTTCGGGACTTGCTTTCATTTCTACATAATTAGTTGATCAGGCTTGGCTCTTATTCTAATATATCAGAAAGGTGTAAGAAGGCCAGAGATCAGGGTTCCGTTCAGGCTAGTTCCACTACCATATCTACAAACCAATTCTGTATGGACCTTACTTTGTGCAAAGGGTTGTTATACAGGTACGGAACCTTTTATACAGAATGCTACATATACTTAGGCCCATAAATATTTGGACAGACTTTTTTTTTCCTAATTTTGGTTCTGTACATTGAAGTGACATAGGACAGAAGCAGCTGAATGAATTCTGAGGTGTTCAGAGACATACTGTCTGCTCAAATCCAGCTAAATGCAGCCAAATTGATTGGGAGGTGTTTCATAATACAGATGGACAATGACCCAAAACATACAGCCAAAGCAACCCAGGAGTTTATTAAAGCAAAGAAGTGGAATATTCTTGAATGGCCAAGTCAGTCACCTGATCTGAACCCAATTGAGCTGCATTTCACTTGTTGAAGACTAAACTTCAGACAGAAAGGCCCACATACAAACAACAACTGAAAGCCGCTGCAGTAAAGACCTGGCAGAGCATTAAAAAGGAGGAAACCCAGAATCTGGAGATGTCCATGAGTTCAAGACTTCAGGTTGTCATTGCCAGCAAAGGGGTTTCAACCAAGTATTAAAAATGAACATTTTATTTTCAGTTTTTACATTTTTCCAATTACTTTTGAGTCCCTGAAATGAAGTGATTGTGTTAAAAAAGGCTTTAGTTCCTCACATTTTTATTCAATCTTTTTGTTCAACCCACTGAATTAAAGCTGAAAGTCAGCAGTTCAACTGCATCTGAGTTGTTTCATTTAAAATTCATTGTGGTAATTTACAGAACCAAAATTAGAAAAAAGCCGTCTGTCCAAATATTTATAGACCAAACTGAACGTTGTCTGCTGAAAAATCATTTTTTTTAACATTAAAATTAAACCCAATAAGGAATGTTTTGTCTCCAATAAGGATACATTTTATCTAAGTTAGAATCAAGTACTATTGTATTACTTGTACTTGAAACAAACTGCACTGGCCCGGGATTCTTCAAGCAAACATCATGGAGCCATCTTCTTCCGCTTTATTCTATCTTCAAATTTCCCGGGGCAAACGCATGCTCAGTAGAATGAAATAGCTGGCTTTTTGTTAAAGGAGACATTTTGTGTAAAAAATAAGATGTACCAGTGCATTATACTAATTTAGATATAGAAAAATTGTGCTTAATATGTATTGTATCAGACTGATTTATTGAATATTTTTGCAAAAACCCTAAGAATCCCTCCCTTCTCTTCCAGTTCCTGCCCCTGAATTCCCAGGCTGTGCAGGGGAGCCAGCTGCTCTCAGCTCACTGCAGTGTAGGATAGGAACCAATCAGCAGCTAGCAGGACCTAATAGGGAACTGAAGCCTGTCTGTGCTTGTGTGAGCTGTCCCCCTTCTACTGTGCTGTGGGCAAGCACCACCCCTCATTTGAAACACGGACATGGACCAGAGAACAGCTATAAAGAGCTCCATCCAATAAAGGGGCCATTTTTAAAGATAATATTAATTATAGCTAGGGTTGCCACCTGGCCGGTATTTTACCGGCCTGGCAGGTAAAAATGATGGTTGATCCCAATGTTATTAATAGGGGAAAAAGATAAATATATAGGAAGGCCGGTATTTTTTTCCAGAAAAGGTGTCAACCCTAATTGTAGCACCATGTAAAAGCAATACCATATATTATTCATAATTGCCTACAAAATGGTTTTTTTTTTTCATTTTCATCCTATATGCCTCCTTTAAAGTCCGTTTTTTGGGGCTACTGCACCCAGAATCCTGGGCCAGTGCAGTTTTCTGCTGATAAGAGCAACGGCCTCATACCTCCCAACATTTTGGAAGTTAAAAGAGGGACAAAAAAATTTTTCCGCACGTAGCGCAGCAAGTTTTGTGACCACACCCCTTTCTGTGGACACACCCCCTAATTACCATGTTCGTTTTACAAAATTTGGCAGGTTATGAAAGTTTGAAAATATTTCTCCTTATCTAAACTGTTTTTTTTTGTGTCTCAAAATTGTTACAAAGTATCTTATTTGCAGCTGTTCTGGGCTCTCTGCTAAAAGCCAATTAAGTGAGAAACTTTGTTTCTTTTTCTGGCTGTTCAGAGCAGAGAAAAGAGGGACTTTCCAGTACAAATGAGGGACTGCGGGCTGAGCTGTCAAAAGAGGGACTGTCCCTCCGAAAAAGAGACAGTTGGGAGGCCTGGGGATTCAAGTAAGTACATGTGATCACTTGGGAGGGGCCTAACTTTTAGCACCAACCATTTGAAAAGACCTTTCCTCTTCCTTTAAATGGGCAAATAATACAAAGGATCCCTCAACGAGGATTACTTCAGCGCACAGCCCAGTAGTATATGCAGCGGTGCTTCTTTCCTCATAGACATTACCGCAAGTCTACGACATAAATCCAAGTAGAATAGTGAGGAGAGCGACCCAGGGCAGAAGATCTGCAACAATGTGATTTATTAGCTGCTACAAACACACAACATGTTTCGGGCCTCAAACGCCCTTTATCAAGTGTAACAAAAAATAGAAACATAGTGACCTTTTAAGACAATATCCTGTTGAAATCCCACCCCTTGATCTCAGGGTTGAAGTTCATCCCTTCCATACTTCGTGATCAAGTGCCAATTAACAGTGTTAAAAATATAAATATATAAATACAACAACATGTGGAATAAAATTATCAATCATATACAGTACAGTAATTTTTTTAAAAATAATTTTTTTAAAAATAATTTTTTGTTAATAAACTCTCTCAAAAACATATTCTTTTTGCAAAGCATTTGTGAAAGTGTATATATAATTTTGATGTTTAAGCTATATAGCAAGCAAAATATAATTCAACATATAGTCCAATACAAAGAAATTTTTTGCTAGACTTTGATCCATGGCATATTCAGTCCATTGCCATATCTCCCTTTCCACCTGTGGATAAAATAAAATTCACTGATATAGCGCCTGGGTACTGCACATCAAAGTGCCTACCTAGGTGTCACGAAACAATCAAAATGCTTTCATATAGCAGAAGTTAGGGTAACTTACATAGTATTCATTTAAGCAACTTTAATGGTAACGTTCCACATTTAATAGTAATTGAGTGGCCTGGTGCCAATACGTAAATTAAAAAATCTTACCCTTATTGCGACTAAGTTGCTAGAATTCTCTTATATCAGAACCTGAAATAATGAAGACACAAAGTCAAGGTTAAAGATACGGTTTTAGACTCCAACTATCGTTCATTCCATCCGGAATCAAAGTGTTTAACTTTCTGATCCATCTGCCTTCAAGCTGTAAGAGTTTATTTAATCTGTTCCCACCTCTCTTATCAATCACGGCTTCCTCTAAGACACACCATTTCAATTGTATGGGATTGTGTTTATGCTCTACAAAGTGTCTAGATACGGACGTATCTGTTTGTGTGTTTATTTTAAAGTTCCTAATATTCCCTCTATGCTCTTGAATACGAATTTTAATTTCCCTTTTCGTTTGCCCTACATAGCCCATGCCGCAGGGACATTTTAGTAGGTACACTACATGGGTCGTATTACATGTAGCATAAGTTTTGATTTTTATTTCGTAGCCTCTAGTGGGATGATTGACAACATTGCCTTTTATGATTGATGAGCAGCAGTTGCAGCTCATGCATGGAAAGGTTCCTGTTTTAGACTTTCCAAAAAACCTCGGCTTCTGTAACCTTGTATCCGAGGGGCAAAGTATATCCTTCAGTGACTGGCCTTTTTTATAGCAAAACAAAGGTGTTTGCTTAAAAAGGTGCCCAAATTGTTTATCAGCTTGTAAAATTGGCCAAAATTTATTTATAGCTTGTTCCATTTTGCAACTTTGATGATTATATGTGGAAACTAGATTTAGTCTTAAGTCTTTCTCTATTTTTGGTTTTTTGGACAGTAAGTCAGTACGAGGAACGATACAAAGGATCCCTGTTGCAATTACATCTGTGACATTAGCAAATAACCTCGGGTTGCCACCTGTTCGCTTTTAACCCGAACAGTTCGGTTTTTCTAAGGCCTGTGTTCTGGGGTCTCAATTTTCTGTTTGGTTTTCAGCTTTATGAAACCCGAACAATAATCAATATATAAAAACATTTAAATACAAAGATACTCAACTTAGCATGGCTTAGTATCAAGTACAGTTCCTTTCTTATTACAGAAAAGAAAATCAAATCATAGTTACATAGTTAAGCTGGGTTGTAAAAAGACCAATGTCCAATCAGTCAAAAATATGCAATTGTATTTCAGAGCTTTATAACCGATTTCTGTATAATGGATCCCAAGACATTTAGAAAACTGAACAGAAATCAAGCCATTTGCATCTAAGTGATGCACTAACCTCACCCTGGCGTCATAACACCACTGACATCATTGTGCCTTCCTCTGATGTCATCATGCCCATCCCAACATCACTGCCCCGCCCCCAATGCTATTTGCCCCGCCCCCTGTTCGGGTTTAGCAAAGGTGGCAACTCTAAAATAACCCCAGGGTGGTGAGGTCCCACTTATTGGAAATTATACAATTAAAAAAGATCAGTAGAAACTAAAGCTCCGGGTCTATACAATCCCCCCCCCCCTGCAGCAATGTAAGGGTTATACGGTCACGGCCATATAAAGGGGGAATTCCCCTCAAACTGACCAGCCGGCGCACCCAAGCAGAAAAAATTCAATCACATCGAGACAACGCTGTATCACCGTTTCTACCAATCCGCGTGCAACAAGCCGGAGATCTCAGTAACGATTGGCCAAGGCAAGAGGCACCCGGCACTGTAAGTTTGGAATGTGGGCGGAGCCTTCCCCGGAGCTCTTTCGTACAAGCTCGTAGGGAGCTGCGGCTTTTTCCGATTTGCCCACGCCTGAGAGCTTTCTCTTAATTGGCTGGGGCCGCACATTGTGACCGGGCGATGGATACAGTTGGGCAGCTTTCGATAGGGAGACAGAGCTTTTGGTCTGTTCCTAACGCGTTGCCCTGGCATGGCGGTAACAAAGTGCTATTGGGTGACTGGGCCCGTGCAAGATAGCTGACAGTCCGGTACTGATCTTTGCTAGTTGTTCATCGTTCCGCTTATTAAGTAACCCACCCGCTAGCTCACTGTCTCTTCCTTATGCTGCCTACGTCACTGTCCCTCATGTGTCAGTAGCCTGTTCCCCGCCCCTGCCTTCCACTCCCTGTGCCCCGCCCCCTGCCTTCCACTCCCTGTGCCCCGCCCCCTGCCTTCTAACTCCTTGTGCTATAGCCGCCCTTCTCGAAAGAGGAGGTGGCTGCTGGTTTCAGCAGTGGCTCTTGCTGCACTATACGTTTCCTTCCTGCTTTCCCGGCTCTAGTCGAGCTCAAAGCTCCCTTTACCAGTGCCCAATGGCTTTGCATTGCAGGCGGTGGCCGGCCGTCCCGGAGCTCCATTGAGAGCCTCTTCCCCGCATCTTCCCCCCCAGCCACAATGAAGTCGCTCATGCGGAGGCTGCTGCGAGTCTCTAACCGATCCATATTCGCCTTCATCTTCTTCTTCTCCCTGTCATCATCGTGCCTCTACTTCATCTATGTGGCCCCCGGCATTGGTGAGTGCTGTGTAACCCGGCAATCTATGGAGGGAACTTGAGGGTTAGGAGTGTCCAGCCTGCGGCCCTCCAGCTGTTCAACTGCAGCTCTCTGAACATACAGGGGTTTGTAGTTCAGCAACATCCGGAGGCCAGCAGTGCTGTAAATACGCCTATGGGAAGAGCATGTCTGTGAAGCAGGGCCCTGACATGTACAGCCATCATCATATCTGCCATTACTACTCTGTTGAGAAGTGCAAGCTTCCTGGTTCCTTCCCATTCTCCTACTGTATAAATAGTCCAGTGCAAATAGACCATGGCCTTCCTGCTCTCAGACTCGAGCACTTCTAGAAGGAAGACACTGAGCCTTGTCTGTAACAAGCTGCTCCTTATCTGATAGTCTACAACTGGGGGATGGAATGGGTTTGTTTATGCAGAGGGCTTCTTGGTGTAATAAAATGTGATGCAAGCTATCCTCCACTAACTCTCCAGCATCAGAACTGATTTTCTGCTTCTATTTGTTTTCTTTTTCTTTCATATGATTGGCTATAGCAGTGCTTGTCGGACTTTTTAGTTCAAGCTCCCGTTGCTCAGGGCCCCTCTTAACTCACGACAGGGTAAGAGACGTATAAAAGCACTGATGGATCAGTCATATTTGGTACAAGAATATTTAGGACAGCAAATGTTTATTTATCACTAATCTCATTTTAAGGCCATTGAGAGATGGCTAGTTGTCCCTGCGGGTGTAGAAAAGCTGATTTCCACTTCTGACTTTGTGTGCAACTGACTGGAATGGGAACAGCCTGTCTCCACACGAACACAGAATAGACTTTGCTGGGAAATTGCATACTTTAGTGTTTTTGCACCAAATCTGCTCTCTATGTATGCTGACAGGCTGATCCCATGCTTGCCAGTGCACACACATTCAGGAAGCAGAAGGCAGCCGATGCTCTCAGGCTGCTGTACCTATGCTTGCTTCTTCTAGATTTTGCTGCCGTCCCCCAATTTTTGTGCATCACTTTCTGTTCTGTTGGTCCTGCAAAAACATGAGTGATTGAAATGCGCAGATTAATATTAGGGATGCACCAAATCCACTATTTTGGATTCGGATGAACCCCCGAATCCTTCACAAAAGATTTGGTTGAATACCGAACCGAATCCTACTCTGCATATGCAAATTAGGGGTGGGAAGGGGAAAACACTTTACTTCCTTGTTTTGTGACAAAAAGGTCACTCGATTTCCTACCCTGCCCCTAGTTTGCATATGCCAATTAAGATTCGGATTTGGTTTGGCCAGGCAGAAGGATTTGGCCGAATCCTGCTGAAAATTCCGAATCCTGGATACGGTGCATCCCTGATTAATATATTATTTATAGTCTTGTTAATAACATACCTTGAGAGCAAAGGCGTACTGACTTGCTTATTTTGGCTATCTTAAATATATAATGAAATGGGGTTTATACATGTTTTTATATAACCAGGCCTGAGGCCTATTGTAAAATATTTGGTCAGTCAGTCTGTGCCCTGGGCGCTGTGTGGGTTCCAGGTTGCCGGACTTTTTAGTACAAGCTCCCTTTGCTCAGGGCCCCTCTTAAGGCCCCATACACGGGCCCCTATACATTGGCCCATGTGTGGAGCCATCGGAAGGGCGTCCCCGATCGATATCTGGCCGAAAGTCGGGCAGGGTAAAAAATCCAGTCGGATCGCAGCCACATCTGTTCCTTGTTGCTGTCCTGCAATCCGACTGCCTGTATGACCTCCATTCTGAACCGATTGTTGGGCCCTAGGGCCCATGATCAGATCAGCCGGATATCGCCCACCTCAATGTGGGCATATCGGGGGTCGCCAAACGAGCGGATCTCCCAGTGTATGGCCACCTTAACCCATGACACATAAAAGCACTGATGTATCCGTCATATTATGTACAAGAATATTTAGGAGAGCAATGTTTATTTATCACAAATCTCACGCTAAAGCCATTGAGATATGGGTATTTTCCCCTGCGGGTGTAGAAAAGCTGATTTGCTGCTTTCCACTTCCTGACTGTATGTGCATTGACTGGAATGGGAACAGCCTGTCTGCACACAAACACGGAATAGATTTTGGTGGGAATATGCATATATATATATATATATATATATATATATATATATATATATATATATATATATATATATATATATATATATATATATATATATATATATATATATATATATAATTATGCATGTAGCTGGAGCACTCAAATCATTAAGGTAATTGCCTAGGTGCAGGTTAACTTGAAAAATTTATAGAGCAACAAAAACCGCACACAAAGGACTTGTATAAGTGAAAAAGATAACCAATTTATTGCAACGTTTCGGCTCCTGTACTTGAGCCTTCACACCACCTGAAGAAGGCTCAAGTACAGGAGCCGAAACGTTGCAATAAATTGGTTATCTTTTTTCACTTATACAAGTCCTTTGTGTGCGGTTTTTGTTGCTCTATATATATATATATATATATATATATATATATTATATATATATATATATATATATATATATATATATATATATATATATATATATATATAAATGATGAAGGATCCGCACTCTCATTTTCAAAGTATAACAACTTTTATTTATCACATTACAAAAAGTTGTTATACTTTGAAAATGAGAGTGCGGATCCTTCATCATTTATACTACAATTATTGATCAAGCACCTCCAATCAATTACTGTCAGAGGTGCGGGCACTCCAAGAAATTACTATATATATATATATATATATATATATATATATATATATATATATATATATATATATATATATATATATATATATATATATATATATATATATATATATATATATATATATATATATATAGGTTAACTAGTATATAACAATGGCAGAATCCAAGTATTTTCCATGGATTTGTCTCAAAGGACAGGGCTTGGGCCACACACATCTTTCTATAGATTTCCCCTGCTTTGAATCACAAGTTGACAAACAAGTTTTTTCACCATCAGTTGCCGCAACCCTATAGTGTTTGTTCCTCAATGGCACAGTCTTGTTCAGCAGGTATTTGCAGTCTCTCATGATACCAAGTTAATTGTGTCGTCTCTTGAGGCCTGAGTCTCCATTAAGGGCCCATGTGGCTCTTTCCACAGCTGTGGAGTTTCCTGTTGCTATAGTAATGTGAGTCGGCTGTCTCCCACGCCTAGCATCAGAGCTCTCTTTGTTTCAGTTGCTTACTTCCCCGCCGTTCTTTCCTTCAGGTGAAATGCTCATTGAACAGTGCTCTGTACAAAACCATGTGAACACTAACCACAACTGAGATAAGTGGAACTAAAGATGTAAATTTATGTGTGCTCAACTTCACTAACCATGACTTAGGACTGCTGTACACCACATCCGGTGCATCAGACTGCAATCCAGGCTGCATTTTTATGACTAAAGCAGCTTAAGCAGGGTTCCCCAACCTTTTTTTTACCTGTGAGCCACCTTCAAATGTAAAAAGAACTGGGGGAGCGACACAAGCATGAAAAAAAGTCCCCGGGGATGACAAATAATGGCTGTGATTAGGGTTGCCACCTTTTAAGGAAAAAAATACCGGCCTTTCTATATATTTATCTTTTTTCCTTTAATAACACTGGAATAAACCATCATTTTTACTGGCCAGGCCAGTAAAACACCGGCCAGGTGGCAACACTAGATGTGATTGGCTATTTGGTAGCCCCTATGTGGACTGGCAGCCTATATGAGACTCTGTTTGCCAGTACACCTGGTTTTTATTCAACCAAAACTTGCTTCCAAAGCCTGGAATTGAAAATGAGGTACCTGCTTTGAGGCCACTGGGAGCACCTCCAAGGGATTGGTGAAAAAACATGTTGCTTGCGAGCCACTGGTTGGGGATCACTTTACTAAACTAAACTGTGTGCCACAGAACACTCAGGGGCAAAGCTGATACCACATATGTATGCACCGGAAGGTGGAACGGATCACGCACACAGGGTACAGTGGAAGAAGCCTTGATTTAACAGAACCCCTTGCATTCTGCAACAGAATTAAAAATAAATGTATGCCTTCAGTTTTCCCATATTGTATAGTTTCAGAGGACTATATTTTAAAACACGTTGGCCTTACTGTATAGATATGGCATCCATTATCCAGAAAGCACCAAATTACAGGAAGTCCAGCTCCTATAGACTCCATGTCAAGCATATCATTCATATGTTTAACAATTATTTTCTATTTTGATAGTAACTAAGCTACATGAATCCACATTAGTGGTAAACAATCATACAGGGTTTATTTAGTGTTTAAATGATTTTTAGAAGACTTAAAGGTTAATTCAGCATGTTATAGAATGGATCATTCGTACAAACTTTTCAATTGGTTTTCATTGTTTTTTTTTGTTTTTTTTAATCATTTTTTAATTTTTTTTTCTGACTTTTTCCAGCCTTCAAATGGGGGTCGCTGACCCCAGCAGCCAAAAACTGTTCATCTGTGAAGCTACCATTTTATTGCTATTGTTATTTTGTATTACTCCTGTGCAAGCCTTCTCCTGATTATATTCCTGCTTCTCATTCAAACCACTACCTACCAAACCACTATTGCCTTACTTTTAGTATGATGTAGACATTGATATTCTAAGTTTAATCAACCTCTTTAAGGTATGGTGATGCAAATTATAGAAAGATCCCTTATCTTGAAAACCCCAGTTCCTAAGCATTCCAGATAATCCATTATCCAGAAAGCTCTGAATTACGGAAGGCAATCTCCCATTGACTCCAATTTAAAAAATGATTTCCTTTTTCACTGTAATAATAAAACAATACATTGTACTTGATCCAAACTAAGATATAATTAATCCTCATTGGAGGCAAAACCAGCCTATTGGGTTTATTTAATGTTAACATGGTTTTCTAGTAGACTTAAGGTATGAAGATCCAAATTACGGAAAGAGCCTGCATGGATCAGAAAGGAATGTCCAGTCAGTGAGAGTTGTAGTGGGCTGAATAAGATATTGTGGAAGCAGATATCATTGTTTTGGGAACATGATTTTGGAACAGTTACTGTAAGAAATAATAGATAACAGATCTTTCCGTAATTTGGATCTACATACCTGAAGTCTACTTGAAAATCATTCAAACAATAATTAAACCCAATAGGTTAGTTTTGCCTTCAACAAAGATGAATTATATCTTAGATTGGATCAAGTACAAGTATTACGGAGAAAAAGGAAACAGTTTTTAAAGATTTGGATTATTTAATTTTAATGGAGTCTATGGGAGATGGCCTTTCCCTAATTTGGCGCTTTCTGGATAACTGGTTTCCGGATAATGGATCCCATACCTGTATCAGGTTCAGTCCTACTAGTTAAATGCAAAAGACGCTCTTCAAACCGTGTGAAAGTGAATTTCTCTGCTCTGAATCTGATTATGTTTCATGAAAGCCTGTACTATAGGGTTGGGGCAGACGGGCAGATTCGGGGAGATTTAGTCGCCTGACGACTTATCACCTCTTCTGTGTGCCGACAATCTCCCCAAACTGCATTCCGTCAGCTTGAATGAAGAATCACCTGCGCTAATGCACTCACGGCGCTTCGATTTTTGATGTCGCCTGAAGTTAAAAAGAACTATATCTATATCTATTTATATATATATATATATATATATATATATATATAAAAGATTCGGCCGAATCCGAACCCTAATTTGCATATGCAAATTAGGGATGTGAAGGGGAAAATGTTTTTTACTTCCTTGTTTTGTGCTGAAAAGTCCCGCGATTTCCCTCTCGCTCTTAATTTACATATGCAAATTAGGATTCGGTTCAGCCAGGCAGAAGGATTCGGCAGAATCCGAATCCTGCTGAAAAAAGCCGAATCCCGAACCGAATCCTGGATTGGTGCATCCCTAATACTAACTTTCGTCAGGGGACTGAACCGTTGGACCAATAAACCTACACAATGTTTTCAAGCTTACTTTGTTGTTGGTGTCCTTGGTGTGCCCACACACACACACACACACAACCCCTATTACATGCACACAGGGCCGCCATTAGAAATCACGGGGCCCCGTACAACAAAATTTTTGGGGCCCCCTGGGCCCCGCCCACACTGATGACCAAGCTCCGCCCCATATCCCGCCCACATCGCAGTTAAAAGACCACACAGACATCAGCGCTAAAAAAGTAACCCCCCCCCACACAAGTTGTAAAAAGCTATTGATGGTCAGGGCCCCCTTATAAAAAAAATTGGGGCCCCAAAAAAAAAAAATTAAAAATTTTTTTTTTTTAAAAACATTGGTGGCAGGGGCCCCCTGTTAAAAAAAACTTGGGGCCCCAACAAAAAAAAATGTAAAAAAAACTAAAAAATAAACAAACATTGGTGGCAGGGGCCCCCTTCTAAGTTAAAAACAAATTGGGGCCCCAAAAAAAAATTTGAAAAAAAATTAATTTTTTTTTGAAAAAAAAAAAAAACATTGGCGGCAGGGGCCCCCTTATAAGTTAAAAACAAATTGGGGCCCCAAAAAAAAATTTGGAGAAAAAAAAATTTTTTGAAAAAAAAAATTTTTTTGAAAAAAAAAAATGGTGGCAGGGGCCCCCTTACAAGTTAAAAACAAATTGGGGCCCCAAAAAATTTTTTAAAAAAAAATAATTTTTTTTTGAAAAAAAAAAAAAACTGGTGGCAGGGGCCCCTTACAAGTTAAAAAAATTTGGGGCCACCAAAAAGAAAATTAATTTTTTTTTTAAAAAAAAAAACCCAAAAAAAAACAATGGTGGCAAGGGGCCCCTTACGAGTTAAAAAAAAATTTGGGGCCCCAAAAACAAAAGTTTTAAAAAAAAGATTGGTGGCAGGGGCCTATAGAATATTAAAATAATACATTGGTGGCCAGGGGATTAAAAAAAAAAAAAAACACAAACTGGTGTTCAGTAGAATTGAACTCATGGCTTCAGTACTTCAACTTCGCCTCCTTTCGTGACTTCGGGTCTTTTCACCGCTTCAGGACTTCGGCTTCGGCTGTTTTCGTGACTTCGGGTCTTTGCGCTGCTTCAGGACTTCGGCTTCGGCTGTTTTCGTGACTTCGGGTCTTTGCGCTGCTTCAGGACTTCGGCTTCGGCTGTTTTCGTGACTTCGGGTCTTTTCGGCGCTTCGGGACTTCGGCTTTTTCCGTGACTTCGGGTCTTTTCGTCGCATCGGCTTTTCGGCACTTCCGCATTCGGCACTGAAGAGGCAAGACGTACGGCTCGGGCGCTCGTAAGGGGGGCCCGGATCTTCAAAAAAATGCAGCGCTGCCGGGCCCCCCTTCATGCCCGGGCCCGGTACGCTTGTCCCCCCTGTCCCCCCCTGATGGCGGCCCTGCATGCACACACACACGCTCGCTTGGGACCTGGGTTTTTCTTGATATTGGATCTTTCCATAATTTGGATCCTCATACGTTAAGTCTACTAGAAAATCATGAAAACATTAAATAAACCCAAATGGGCTAGTTCTGCTTCCAATAATGATATCTTAGTTTGGATCATCTACAAGGTACTGTTTTATTTGTACAGAGAAAAATAACTTTTTTGAAATTTTGGATTATTTGGATATAATAGAGTTCCGTAATTCAGAACTTTCTGGATAATGGGTTTCTGGATAACAGATCCCATACCTGTATATAGTATGTAATGTAAAACAATACAACAATATACGTAGAGCTCATGTATTCTCATATATTCCTACCCATATACTTACTGTTTGTTGCTCAAGGCCACTTTGTGATGTAAATAGTAGACAGACAATTATGTAACACGTTGTAAGGCCGTATCTGTTTGATTTACATTGTGTATTTATGCCTGAAAATGAAGCTGTTATGATGTTACTATTACCAAGGAGTATTTATAAACTGCTAACATGTTCCCCATAACACTAAACAATAGAAGGGTGTACACATCAAAAGTACAGCTTATATACAAATACTGGCTGATGTCATTAGTGCTTACAGTGTGTAGTACTGGTGTAATTATACAATATTGCACAACCACAAATTGCCTTTGAAGTGATAACATTAAGGGTGGTGGCAGACAGGGAGATTACTCACCCAGCGACAAATCTTCTCTACTGCGGGCGACTAATCTCGGACATTGGAAAACGAATCTCTTTGTATGGCATCCCGCTGGCGATTAGCTTTCTTGCCGGCGGGAAGGCATTTGGGGAGATTAGTCGCCTGCAGTAAAGAAGATTTGTAGCTGGGCGATTAATCTCCCCGTCTGCTACCACCCTAAAAGGATAGTTTTCTTTCAAGTTTCCATTTAGTTTGTTGCAGAATGTCCTATTCTTATACTTTAAATTGGTCTTCATTTTAGTATGAATGCTATTCTAAGGCAATTTGCAGTTGGTCTTCATGTTTTATTTATTTTATTTTTTAAATTATTTAGCTTTTTGTACAGCATCTCTCCAGTTTGGCATTTCAGTAGCCCCTCATTCTGCTAGAAGGTTTAAATGACAGACTCAAAGAGGAATAGGGAACAGAATTATAGCCTCACGGAACAATGTTTATTTGCTGCCAGGGCTGGTGAGCCCCATTTGAAAACTGGGAAGTGGCACAAGGGGAAGGCAAAAAATTCTGAAACAACAAAGACAAATAAGAATAAGCCATCCGATAACATCCTAGAAATCAACTTAAAGGTAGTGTGTGGAACGAAGCGTGTGAATCCTAAAGGGCATGTAAAGGAAAAAAACCAACCCATTTTTACTTTCTTTAATGAAAAAGAAACCTATCTCCAATATACTTTAATTAAAAAATGGCACCGTTATTACAAGAAATCTGACTGAATGCAGTAAAATTCTCCCTTCATTTACTGCTGTGGATAGGAATTGTGAGACGGTCCCTAACTGCTCTGCAGGGAAACAATCATACTTATGAACAGCAGGGGGAGCCCCCACCTTACTTCCCAGCCATGCAGAACTCAAGCAGCTTTGTTTTTTTCCCTGTAGAGCAGTCGGCAACTGTGTAGAGATTTGTATGTATTTTATTTTTGCCTTTCATCCCCTTTACTGTTTCCAACTGCAGCTGCAGGGACAAAGATCATGGAGCCATATTTAACTGATAAACTGGGATTCTATTTGGAGGATTATTTTGCTGCAGCCACTGGTTCTGCAGAGTTGGAGAAAGTTTGTATTAAACAATACAAAAAATAAAATCCACATTAGATTACATGACAACACAGTGCAGTCTGCCTATTCTGATTATTAATCAGTCTTGCTGTATCAGCTTCTGTCAGATATTATTTGACTTGTGCTGTTTTGATAATTTATGACGATCCCTAAGCAGCCCAGACCACACTGAGCATGTGCATGGTCTTGGTCTTGCAAAGATGTTTAACAAAATTACAAGATGGTGACCTCCTGTGGCCAACTTTGAAAGCATAAATCATTTGTTTTATTAGGCTTGTGGTGCAGTAAGTTCATGTTTATGTTTAGTATACAAAATACAGCATTTCTAGCCTTATTCTATTTTAGACTTTACTTCCCCTTCATTTTAGTAGGATAAATAAACAGTTTTTTTTTGTTATTTCACATTCTACTTCCTGATCCCGATAAAAAAACCAATGTATAAATAAACTCATTCCTTCTCCCAGATTCAACCTGTTTTTAGATAAAGAGCATATAAAATGCTTGCTTCAGGTGCATAATAACAAGATTATAAAAGCAGGTCAATTATCTCGACCCCAGTTTATGATAGTACAGGTATAGCATCTGTTATCCAAAATGCTTGGGACCTTGGGTTGTCTCGCTCTTTTCTGTAATTTGGATTTATAATTTTGAGCTTTTTGGATAACGCAATACCCCATAAGGGATCATATACCTATTAATATAACAGCCCTCATTGTAATAACAATTTAAAGTTGTGAAACAATACATTTCATTAGGGGGGTTATTTATCAAAAGTCGAATTTTAGAGTAATGTGAATTATTTTAAACTCTAATAAATTAGATTTTATTCACTATTTGAATGGGCTCCTATTTCATATCTTCATTCATCTAACACCTTCATGAAACTGACATATGGAATTTAGCTGATAAAAATGATACAAGTGTGGGGCTGGATCTGGGGTTTTCCAGATAAGGAATCTTTCTGTAATTTGGATCTTGCTACCTTAAAGAAGAATTCAACCCTAAAGTTAAAAAACCCCTACCCTACATAGACCCCCCTTCCTCCTCCCCCTGCCTAAGTGTTACCCAGGCAAATGCCCATAATGTTTTACTTAACCCTCGGTGCAGATTCAGGCATCGGAATTCACGGATGCCATCTTCAGCCGCTTCGGTAATCATCGGAATGAGACCGGCGCTTCGGCAATCTTTGTGAGTTTCGGCGCATGTGCGGTTGTTTCAAAACAGAAAATTGCTCCAACTGCACATGCGTTGCCACACCGGTCCCATTCCAGAGATTTTTGAAAAGAAGAAGATGGTGGCCGTGAACTCCGATGCCTGAATCTGCACCGAGGGGTAAGTAAAACCTTAGCGGCATTTGCCTGGGGTAACACTAAGGCTGGAGGGATGGGGGTCAATATAGGTTAGGGGGGTAGGTTTTTTTTTAACTTTAAATTCTCCTTTAATTCTACTAAAAAAAGTATATAAACATTAAATAAACACAATAGGCTGGTTTTGCCTCCAATAAGGATCAATTATATCTGTTTGGATCAAGTACAAGGTTTTTTTTTTATTATTACAGAGAAAAGAGAAATCTGTTTTTAAAATGTGAGTTCTTTAATTAAAATGGAGTCAATGGGAAACGGCCTTGCCATAATTTGGTGCTTTCTGGATATTAGGTTTCTGGGTAACTGCTCCTATACATGTTTGTTGATAAATACAGGGCATATAGTATGAGCATGTGAATGGCACAGTCTGTACATGCAAATATTTTGTTTTTATTTTGCATGTGTGCTTGTACAGGGAGATCAATTACCTTGTTTCCTAGTAGCCATTGTCAGCTGATCTTGTGAGAGCAGTTCCATAGAGTAGTGAGCTCATATGTATACATACCACTGTTACTTTTCATGCTTAATGCTACTAGCTATTTCAGCTATGGGACCTACAATCCAGAATACTCATGCTTTCTTTAATTTGGATCGCTAGGTATGGGATCCATTATCTGGAAACCCATTATCCAGAAAGCTCCGAATTACAGAAGACCATCTCCCATGGACTCCATCTCCATCTGTATCCATATAATTCAGATTTTTTTTTTTAAGATGATTTCCTTTTTCTATAGAATAATAAAACAGTACCTGGTACATGACCCAGACTAAGATATAATTAATCCTTATTGGAAGCGAAACCAGCCTATTGGGTTTATTCAAGGTTTACATGATTTACTCGTAGACTTGCAGTATGAAGATCCGAAGAAAGAGTTAACCAGACAACCCCAGGTCCAGAGAATTCTGGATAACTAGTCCCATACCTGTACTAGAAGTCTGTTAAAAAAAAATGCATTTAAAGTGATACTGACACTAAAAAACTACATTAAAAGTTACCTATAGGTCATGTTGATCATTTTTTTCTGAGAGGTTTGTTTTAGCGAGTAATTGTTAGTTAAAGTTCCTAAACCGGACTGTTTTGCCAACCTGACTGTCCCATCTCAGCCTGTCAGTTAGAGTTTCTAATGCAAATGGACTCCTGATGCACAAATATGGCAGCCCCCTCATAGTTAAACACGGGGAATCAGATAGGCAATGTAAAAGCATTGTGCAAATACTTTAAGGCAAAGTTATAAGTAGCTTTTAAAGGCAATATTATGATAGATGTAAAAAATTTCTGGTGCCAAAATTTCTTTAAAGGAATACTGTCATGGGAAAAAAAATGTTTTTTCAAACTGAATCAGTTCATAGTGCTGCTCCAGCAGAATTCTGCACTGAAATCCATTTCTCAAAAGAGCATACAGATTTTTGCATATTCAATTTTGAAATCTGACATGGGGCTAGGCATATTGTCAATTTCCCAGCTGCCCCAAGTCATGTGACTTGTGCTTCAATCACTCTTTACTGCTGTACTGTAAATTGGAGTGATATCACCCCCTCCCTTCCCCCTCCCAGCAGCCAAACAAAAGAACAATGGGAAGGTAACCAGATAGCAGCTCCCTAACACAAGATAACAGCTGCCTGGTAGATCTAAGAACAACACTCAATAGTAAAAACCCATGTCTCACTGAGACACATTCAGTTACATTGAGAAGGAAAAACAGCAGCCTGCCAGAAAGCATTTCTCTCCTAAAGTGCAGTCACATGATTGGGGGCAGCTGGGAAATTGACAAAATGTATAGCCCCATGTCAGATTTCAAAAGTGATTATAAAAAAAATCTGTTTGCTCTTTTGAGAAAATGGATTTCAGTGGAGTAGCACTATTAACTGATGTGTTTTCCGATGACAGGATCCCGGAACATGTTTTCCGATGACAGGATCCCTTTAAGCATTAGCTAAACATGGTAGGATTGTTATACCTTTGCTAAGGATTAATAATCTCTTAGCTGGGGTCAAGTACAAGGTACTGCTTTATTATTACAGAGAAAAAAAGGAAATATGATTTAAAATTTTGAATTCCAGTTATTCTGAACTTTCTGGATAACTGGTTTGCAGATGACAAATCCCACGGCTGTATTTTTATCTGTGTTTAATAGCATGCAAGTTTGGGTATAAAATGTTTCACTAAATAGTTTTTTTATGAATATTATAGGATCTCTATGGCTTTTTTTGCTCATTTCATTTCTTTCTGCAGTCTAAATGATGTGTCTTTCCATCTCACAGCAAATACCTATCTCTTTATGGTACAAGCTCAAGGAATTATGCTGAGAGACAATGTTCGGACCATCGGGCACATGATCAGACAGTACACTAACAAAAATACCACACTAAATGGAACAGGTAAGATTTTATTTAGTCTGTGGAGATGGCTTGCATTTCCTGAGGCCCAACTTGTGCAGCTGCCCACTGTTTTTGATTTACCATATATATATATATATATATATATATATATATATATATATATATGTATATATATATATATATATATACGCTCAAAATATCCCGTTCCTTCCTTTAAAGGGCCAGTTCCCCTTAAATTAACTTTCAGAATGATGTTGGCAGTAGAAGATTGGAAATTAAATGACAAAGGGATTGTACAGAATTATAAGTGCTAAATATATTTTACAGTCTACAGTCAGGATAAATCAGTTCACACAAATAACATTTTTAATGTGAAGCTTGAAAGCAGTCTTGGGGTAGAAGAGATGGTTCTAAAATAGAATTATTTCTGAACCTTTTCGGGACCAAGACTTTGGATGCAGCATGAAATAAAATAGACTAAGCACATTGAATCACAAATCTGGAGTGCTGGTTCCTCTTCTTGATAATATACACACACACACCTATTAACCGTGCACCCAGGAAGCAAGGAGTAAGAGTGTGGACACTTCCCATTGCCTCCGACCCCCTCCCGACATTTCACACAAAATGTAGATTATAATACATAATGTACCCCCTACTGAAATTTATAAAGATATTAGAAGTCACCTCGGAGTTATGTCACATAACTCCTTGGTGACATAACATCTTTATAAATTACAGTAGGGGGTACATTATCCACTATATAATATATATATTTTATATATATATATCTGCATGATGTGCGGGTCACCTATAGAGGCATAACAATTCAAAAAGTTTTTCTTTTGTTAATTTTTTTTTTTTTTTTTAGATTTTCCTGACGGTACCAATTCCACAGAATTCACTGCTCAGTCATCAGTGTATCTCCCTGAAAACTTTACTTTTTCACAGGATCTTCCTTGTCCCGAAAAGCTGCCTTTTATGCGTAAGTACAGATGCTTTTAATTGCTTTAAAAGGGTTGGTCACATTTAAATTAACTTTTAGTTTAGTATTTATTATTTAGTATTTCTTTGGGGGTTTTGCAGTTAGTTTTTTTTCCAGCAACTTGGTTGCTAGGGTCCAGATTACCCTAGCAACCATGCATTGATTTGCATGAGAAGAGACTGGAATATGAGTAGGAGAGACCTGAATAGAAAGAAGAGTAGTAAAAAGTAGCAATAACCGTAAAATTGTAGCCTTACAGAGCATTTGGTTTTAGATGGGGCCAGCAACCCCTATTTGAAAGCTGGAAAGAGTCTGAAGAAGAAGGCAAATAATTAAAACAGTATAAAAAAATGAAGACCAATTAAAAAGTTGCTTAGAACTGGCCATACTAAAAGTTAATTCAAAGGTGAACTAACCCCTTTAAGTTTAATTATGCTATAGAATAGCTTATTCTAAGCATGCTTTTATATTGGTCTTCATGTTTTCTTTTTTCATATTTTTTCATTATTTGCCACTGCCTTCTGCCTTTTTCCAGCTTTCAGATGGGGGTCATTGACTCCTCACTGAAAACAAATGAGCTGCAAGACTACAACTTTATTGCTACTTGTTATTACTCATCTTTCTATTCAGGCCCTTTCCTATTCATAATCCAGTCTTTGATTCCAATGAATGCATTGGTACAAGTGCAATTTGGATCCTAGCAATCAGATTGCTGAAATTGCATACTGTTACACATGCATAGTATTTTTCCAAGTCATTTTCTGCACATATTGTTTATATTTTGACTTTAAAAGTATCCTACAGGTATAGGAGCTGTTATCCGGAAACCAATTATCCAGAAAGCTCTGAATTACAGAAAGGAGGTCTCCCATAGACTCCATCTTATCCAAAAAAAATATCCCATTTTTTTCTCTGTTATGATAAAACAGTAGCTTGTACTTGAGCCAAACTAAGATATAATTAATCCTTATTGGAAGCAAAACCAGCCTATTGGGTTTGTTTAATGTTTACATGATTTTCTAGTAGACATTATTACTGAAAGACCCGTTATCCGGAAAACCCAAGGTCCTGAGCATTCTGGATAGCAGGTCCCACCCACACCTGTACTACTGTAACCGAATAATGCAATATAAAAACATACTGGGTTTTGGTTTTATTATAATTAAACTGGATCTGTTAACACCACAAATAATAGGTGTATGCCGCTCTAGAATTGATATGTTTTGAGTTGCTCTTTGATCAGTGCTGTGCCGTGTGGTGTCTGGCAACATGTGGTATAGCATATTTCCATTTATCTCTACTTTGGTGCTTAAAATGTCTAATAATGATGAACTCAATACTTTTACAAATTCAGGAGGGCAAACAAGTGTGAACATGAGTGAAATCGGTTTAGAAGAAGTATATCAACTTTTATCCCAGGATACAGACATTGGGCGAGGAGGACACTGGAAACCAAACGACTGCATTCCCCGATGGAAGGTATTTAGGTTGCAGAGAGTTGCATTCATATTTATGAACTGTAGCAAACCAAATCCTCGTTTGCATATGCAAATTGTGGGCAGGGCGGTATTTCACGTGACTTTTCGTCACAAAACAAGGAAGTAAACCAATTTTTTCCCACATTTTCCTTTCCCGTCCCTAATTTGCATATGCAAATTAGGATCCGGTTCAGTATTCGGCCGAATCTTCCACAAAGGATTCGGAGATTCGACCTAATCCAAAATAGTGGATTAGGTGCATCCCTAGTAACCTGTGAGCACATCCCATGCCATCAAACATAGCATCCATTATTGTGGATGGCCATCTTGTACGGGAGTTTTATTAGAAATCAATGTTACACGCAGGGAAATAGCATTACCATTATTTTACAACAATACGGACCCAATTGTTTCAGTATAGAAATGATGACATAAAATTGGCTTTAAAAGCATACTATTTGCCATTCCCACATATGCTTCATTTGTATAGTTAAAACATGCTTTACAAATATTATAAATAATACATTCCCTGCCCCAGTGGAGCTTACAATCTATTGAACTATATTTATCAATTGTTGTGCAACCAGCACATCAATATGGGCACGACCGTTCTTTTCAAATCACTTCCAAGGAGTCAGCTGGAGAAATTGTATGGGACCAGTAACCTGGATGAGCAAACTACAGAGATCAGAGCTGAATGGATAACCAATGGCTGCAGTTTGTTTATTATTTATATGTATATATTAACACATACATTGTAATAAATGAAAATAGCATGAACATAGCCAGCTAGAATAACAAATCCATGTACAAAAAGAGCAATTGGTAGCACCCTCCATTGATTGAGAAATTAGAACAAATTAGTGGTGTGCAGGGTTAGAGAAAATATAGGTAAATCTAGGAAAGGGAAAGCATGACCCATAAAATAGCACCTTCCCCCACTGTATCAGTCAAAAGTTCACACCATGTGGTTGTAGTAAAACGTAATTTTTAATCATAAATGGTTAAAATAGTATGCCCAAATTTTTAAGACAAAGGTTAAAAAGAGATCAGGAGAGAAAACTGTGCAGACTTAAAGGTCCCCAGTTTATGGACAGAATATAGAGGATTAAGTTATAACTGGGTGGCTGATCTCAGTTAATACGTTGGTCTCCTCTATTATACAGAGCTCGGTTAACAGTGTAATAGTGAAGATTATCGGTGTTGCGAGATAGATATATAGTGAATAAAGTACCCCCTCTTGTAAAATATAAGGATATTATAAGTTACCGAGGAGTTTCATGACCATATAAAAACATGAGGCCGAAGGCCGAGTGTTTTTATACAGGTCATGGAACTCCGAGGTAACTTCTAATATCCTCATATTTTACAACCGGGGGTACTTTATTTATTATAATACACAAATTTCAGTGAGTCATGTGACAGAAATGACATCAGAACTCACCGTTTATAACTGATGACATCAGAACTCACCGTTTATAAGGATATAATTTACAAGATATTCATGGCTTTTGTGTATTATATATATATATATATATATATAGATAGATAGATAGATAGATAGATAGATAGATAGATAGATAGATAGATAGATAGATATATGGGCTCCTTTTGCCTAGAAGATGTATTAGATCACTCTATTAAAATCACCAGACGTGTCTCTACATGCAGAATTTGTGCAAAAGGCAATTGTTTCGTTAGATTTTGTTTGTACTGGAATCAGTTATTTGAGTGAGTTCTAATACATCTGCTAGGAAAGGAAGCTCCCTATAGATATATTGGATCATTCAAAAACCCTTTACTCTTTCTTATATTGGCGAATAATTGTAATGACGGATCCACATGTATCACATATCTGTTACACTTAAAACACATTCATGTATTCATTTTATACTGTAATTTACATTAATCTGAATCTGTATAAATGTGGGTAGAAAAAGAAAATCCTTCAGTCCAAATAGTTATTGTGGTTTGTTTTTCTGCAGTTGGCCATTCTTATTCCATTTCGCAACCGCCATGAACACCTTCCTATTTTATTCAGACATCTGATACCCATGTTGCAGAAACAGCGATTGGAATTTGCCTTCTATGTTATTGAACAGGTAAATATTCCTTCCATTTGGGATTAACTGCCTGTCTTTCAGAAACGTACATTTTTCATCAAAGGAAAATTAATTAAGCAATTGCTGGCATTTTTTGTTGTTTTCAGTTCAGATAGCATTTATGCACCCTTTTTTTTTTTTTAACACAAGCTCATGTCAAAAAGGGAGGGTTATTGAAGGCAGTCTTCTTAGCTATGGTTTATTATATAGCCCACTGTGTAACAAACCTGAATTCCCATTGAATCACCCCCTCCTTTGGCTGTTTGGGCTTAAACCAAGAAGAAGTGTGTAACCAAAGTTCCAGGGAAATGATAAAACAAACTTTCAGAAGCCACAAACTGCACAACATATAGCGAACTTACATAGAGCTTTATGTGCACAAGATATTTCAGTTGGAAAGAACTTATAGTCACTTTTTAGATTTAAATAGGGGGTAGTAGCTCCTGTTAATAAGGATCAGTGGACGCAAAGTCCAAACTGTGGCACTGCCCCTCCATGGGCAGGAGAACCTGAATAGCCATTTGGCTTGATAAACTGTTTGACAGTCATTTTTTTATATACCGTGTGTCTTCTCACAAACCAGTCCTGTTTTATAGCTGAGATGTTAGAAGATGTTTATAATAGCATTTTGGAAGAGCATTTTATAACATTATCTTTAGTCAGTGGTTGTCACAATGTATTGTGAAGTTTTACTTGCATTTTAATACGTAAATATAAAGGGAATTGTTTAAGTGTGGTTACTCGTACAACTTTGTGTATGCTATCCATGGTTCTTGACTGCAAACTAAGAGTAGCCTTGCACAGTGCAAGGGATTATTTTTTTTTCCCATGCTCGTCTCTCTTACGTATTTCCAAACAACCAACATGCAGTTGTTTAAATTTTAATGAGCAGCAATTCCTGGCACAGGGCAGCAGAGCAGTTCAACGTAATAGAGAAGGAAACCTGTGGCTGAACTAGGGATGCACCAAATCCAGGATTCTGCCTTTTTCAGCAGGATTCGGCGAATCCTTGTGCATGGCCGAACCGAATCAGAATTCTAATTTGCATATGTAAATTAGGTGTGGGAAGGGAAATCGCGAAAACAAGGAAGCAAAAAACATTTTCCCCACCTTTTCCTTTCCCGCCCCTAATTTGCATAAGCAAATTAAGATTCGGTTTGGTATTCGGCCAAATCTTTCATGAAGGATTCGGCCGAATCCCAAAAAGTGGATTATGTGCATCCCTACCCTGAAATGACTGCTATTTTCATACAGAAATATATCATTAGTATATGATAAATTATATTTTTCACATACAAAGAAAAGGCATTTTGACATTTTGCAATTTTTCTGGGCACCATAGTTTTGGATTAATGTGCCTTTTCCATTCTCCTATTTTTCTCTTAAGGCAGGTACTCAAACATTCAACCGGGCAATGCTGTTTAACATTGGGTTTAAAGAAGCTATGAAAGACAGAAGATGGGACTGTGTCATTTTCCATGATGTGGATCATATTCCAGAGAATGATCGTAATTATTATGGTTGTGGTGAGATGCCACGTCACTTTGCTGCGAAACTTGACAAGTACATGTACATGTAAGTGGTCTTTTCTTAGGAAACATGGACATCAAGTTAAGTGTTCCCTAAATTCATCACCTTGGCCTGCCCTTTCATTTAGGGTTTTGTAGTAAAACAACAAAGATAAGCTTTGGTTTCATATGATGTTTTGGGTGTTTAAGTAATTCTTGTGTTCCCGCTCACATTTAATACATCAAGGTAAATAGAAAGTGGAGATGGGAGGACAAGTAACATGGCATGCAATGTTTTAAAGACAATACTGGGTTCCAGCAAGCACTTCTGATCCAACTGCACTAGCTCGCAGCACCCACAGGCCAAATGACCGGTCAGCATATAGTGATTTGTAATAATTACTATTCTGCCTTTGTAAAGAGTGAAAGTTTCTAGATTTAATGACCCCAGCAACCAAAAAGCAGATTGTGAAGCTAAATCTGCCATATTTAATACGGTATTGGACCTGTTATCCAGAATCCTCTGGACCTGGGGTTTTCCGGATAACCGATCTTTCTTTTTGGATCTTCATACCCTAAGTCTGCTAGAAAATCATGTAGACATTAAAGAAACCCAAAAGTCAGGTTTTGCTTCCAATAAGGGTTATTTATATCTTAGTTAAGATCAAGTACAAGGTAGAGTCCTGCGCGGAAACAATTTCTAAGACCCGACCCGACCTGAACCCACAACCCGAACCGCTACCTGCATATTTACCCACTTTGAACCCGGACCCACAACTGCCTTATCCCCGACCCGCAACCCACCGACCACCTCTAGTACAAGGTACTCTTTTATTATTACAGAGGAAAGGGAAATCTTTTTAAAATTTGGATTATTTGGACAAAATGGAGTCTATGGTAGATGACCTTTCTGTAATTCGGAGCTTTCTGGATAATGGGTTTCCGGATAACATCCCATATCTGTACTTTTATTACAGCACTCTCCTATTCATTCTTTATTCTGACATTCAAACAAATGGCTCTGGCCAGTGAGCCTTACACAAGTACAAGTATTTCTGCTGTGGCAACCCTAGGTGTAACCTAATATTTACTGGGGCTTCCTGCCATTTGGCATGAGTTAGAGTAAACTAGAATACACTTCAGGCTAAAAGAAATACAAGCCTTGTATCTTTACATATCCAGCGTTACCGTGCTTTATGTTTTTGATTTATTTTGATTGGGACATAGAATGCGGAAGTACATATAGCAATCTGCTTATTTATCTAAGTTGTCAAAACACAAAATGTTTCCCTCATTTGGCCAAGATGAGATGAGGCGGAATTTCCACCCAGACTGATCAGAATCTTAATCATTTCAGTGAGATTTCAGCTTGTTTTTGTTTCATTAATAAACCTTTAAGTCCGTATCTGCCTATGTATCTGTTCCATAAGAGTGTAATTAAACTATTGCACAAACAGCCAAGAGTTCCTGTGTGTGCCTCTGTTCTTCCCTTCAGTCCCTCCTTCTGAGTCTCTGCTTTTTTTTAAGAACATATTTTCTCTTCCTTTTTCAGCCTGCCATACGAGGAGTTTTTTGGAGGTGTAAGTGGCCTAACAGTTGAACAATTTACGAAAATCAATGGTTTTCCAAATGCATTCTGGGGATGGGGAGGAGAAGATGATGATCTATGGAACAGGTGAGTCTCATGCTACCCTGGTTTTGGGGGGGGTGGTGGAAGGGTGTGTGTATATGTATGTATATTTGAAGCCTATGATTAAGGAAGTTACTCCCAAAACGCGTCAGGTGATGTTGTTCAGTGACCTGTTGGAATAAACCACCTTTTTATCTTACCAGAGTGCCGCCTTTTCATCCTTTGAGCAATTATGTATGGATATAGATAGATAAATCTAGATAAGATCAAAACTCAACTGTGCCGTTGACCATTCAGCGTAATGGAGACTCACTTTAAGCAGAGCTGTGCTAATGTGCTGCCTTTATATTGATGGTGCATTAAACCTAACTAAATAAACGGTGTACTTTCTTCTCATACCTTCTGTTGTCCTTTCTGTGGTATTGTCCCTGTCCTGTTGCCATGTTCCAGCTTCCTTCCTCTCGGTGCGCAGTTCTGAAATGCTTTCTGAAATGCTAATTGGCCTTTAGCTTGGTTTCCTAGGAGTATCTTAAAGCAAATACTGTATGTGTTCTTGATAAAGCTTACCTTAAATAACCTTCAAACTGGATTCTCTGTACAGTGTAAGAATTACTGATAAACAGTGCCTTGAAAAAGTATTCACCCCCCTTGGCTTTTAACCTATTTTGTTACATTCCAACCTCTAATTGAAATGTTTCTTAATCTTATTTTATGTGATGGATCTGCACAAAATAGTCTAAGTTGGTGGAGTGAAATAAGAAAAATATATATAAAAAAAGAATTTAAAAAAAAATAAAAAACGACAAATTGGCATGTTCATATGAATTCACCCCCTTTGGCTTGAAAAGGGGGCCCTAAAAAAATCCTGGCGCAACCAATTACATTCAAAAGTCACATAATTATTTATATGAAGTCTGCTTGTGTGCAATCTAAGTGTTACATGATCTGTCAGTATAAACACATGGTACCACAACAAACCTACCAAGAGAGGGCCGCCCACCACTCACAGACCGGGCAAGGAGGGTATTAATCAGAGAGGCAGCACAGAGACCAAAGGTAACCCTGAAGGAGTTGCAGAGTTCCACAGCAGAGACTGCAGTTTCTGTCCATAGGACCACAATAAGCCATACACTCTATAGAACTGGCTTTATGGAAGAGTGGCCAGAAAAAAGCCATTACTTAAAGCTAAAAATAGGAAGGCATGTTTTGAGTTTGCCAAAGGCATGTGGGAGACTCCCCAAATGTATGGAGGAAGGTGCTCTGGTCAGATGAGACTAAAATTGAACTTTTCAGCCACTGAATAAAATGCTATGTCTGGAGCAAACCCAACACATCCCATCACCCCAAGAACACCATCGCAACAGTGAACCATGGTGGTGGCAGCATCGTGCTGTGGGGATGTTTTTCAGCAGCAGGGACTGGGAAACTGGTCCAAGTCAAGGGAAACATGGATGGTGCTAAATACAGGGATACTCTTGAGCAAAACCGGTGTCAGTCTGCCTGTGATTTGAGACTGGGACGGAGGCTTCCAGCAGGACAATGAGCCGAAGCACACTGCTAAAGCAACACTCGAGTGGTTTAAGGGGAAACATTTAACTATGTTGGAATGGCCCAGTCAAAGTTCAGACCTCAATCCAACTGAGAATCTGTGGTCAGACTTGAAGATTACTGTTCACAAGTGAAAACCATCCAACACGAAAAGCTGGAGCAGTTTTGCCTTTAAGGGAATTGGCAAAAATCCCAGTGACAAGATGTGGCAAGCTCATAGAGACTTGTCCAAGGCGACTTTCACCTGTAATTGCCGCAAAAGGTGGCTCTACAAAGTACTGACTTTGGGGGAGAGTTAACAGTGATGCACGCTGAAGATTTCTGTTATTTTGTCCTATTTGTCGTTTGCTTCACAATAAAAAAAAAAATCTTTGAAGTTGTAGGCATGTTCTGTAAATGAAATGGTGCAAACTCTCAAACAATTCATTTTAATTCCAGGTTGTGAAGCAACAAAACATGAAAAATGCCAAGGGGGGGGGAAATACTTTTGCAAGGCACTGTATAAAAGGGGATCTATACTCCGGGTGCTTCTCTGAAAAATTTAGTAATTTACATTCATATTCTATATTTAATGGTTGCAAACAAGCCTCTAATTAAAATCCCAAATTAAACAATTATTATAACCTTGCTAAGGTGGTTGGGTATTTATGCGTCTGCTGATATGTTCTTCTTTTATACATTTGGAAACCCTTTTTTTTTTATTATCAAAGATTGAAAGCTTTTATATTTTAAGATGCTAACGGGGTTATCTATCAAAATCCGAATATTTTATGAAATCTACTCCAACCAAATCCACACGGGTTATTACCCCTTAGTTCCCCTATAAAAACTCAAAAAAAATAGGGAAAATATTTAGAAAAATTTAAATCGTAAGAATTTTTCGGATTTTCTGCCTAAAAAAAATCAGATTTTTGTTCTGATTTTATACACAAAACCAAACGCAAATCAGGATATCTTTGGGACTTCTCCCATTGACTTATATGCAAACCTTGGCAGGTCTGAGATACCCGATTTTTGGATTCTGACTTTTTCCATCTGAAAGATCCATTGAGTTTTCTTTTTTTTTTCACAAAAAATTCAGATTTTATAGTAAAAAAAACAACTTTTCAAGTTCTTGGCGTTTGGACTTTAATAAATAACCCCCGTAATGTCAATATTTTTATATAAAGGTACATTTACTATCCCTTAAAAACAATGATCTTTTTTTATCTGTGCAGGGTCCACTATGCTGGATATAATGTTTCTAGGCCAGAAGGAGACATCGGGAAATACAAGTCAATCCAACATCATCACAGAGGAGAAGTTCAGTTCTTAGGCCGGTAAGTTCAGCTGTATCTCTTGCTGTTAGTGATGTGTGGGCCAGTTCGAAGCCTGCAGGATCCCTAAGTTATTTTGACTGATTTGTGATACTTAAGTGTAAAGGGACTATTTGCTGTCTCTAACAGTAACCTATTTGGATATAGTTGTTTCCTTATTGCTTTATTTCTGCTGTTTTACAGTATGTGACTTTTAGAAAGCAAACATTTTGCATGAGTTATTAGTGAATACAAAGTAAAGGATTCAGTATGCTGACCAGTGCCACCCCTCCATGTTATCTGTCCAGCTGTCTAATGAACTAGTCATTTATCCAGCATTTAAATATCAATATTATTGATATTTTTGCAGATACCGCAGGCCCAGTGTGTGTGTGTGGGGGGGGGGGGGGGGGGATTGCACATACAAAATTGCAGGTCTCTTATGCCAATGCCCACCCCTCCACTGTTGCCATTGCCTGACCTTCCATTTTGAGCCCCTGCAGGTTACATTACCTGTGATCACCCGGCAAACAACGTCACTGATGGTTACAGTTTGAGTTAAAAGGATCTGTAGGTTGGGGCGGATGCATTTTCCCAAATGGTAGCTTAGGGTTAGTTAAGCAGGTCATATAACTGTAATGGGTGATCCCCATTCTTTAGAAGGAATACTCAAGAGTCAGATTCATGTTGGTGAATGTAAATGAGGAGGAGTTCCTTCCTGGAGTCCCAATTAAAGGAAAACTAAACCATAAAGTTAAAAAAACCCTAATCCCTACCCTACATATACCCCCCTCTCTCCTTCCCCTGCGTAAGTGTTACCCTGGGCAAAAGCCCCTAATGTTTTACTTATATTTTGGTACAGATTCAGGCATTGGAGTTCACAGGAGCCATCTTTAGCTGCTTCGGTAATCTTCAGAATGAGACTTGCACTTCGGCAATTTTCGTGAGTTTCGGCCCATGCACAGTTCCCGCAAAACAGAAAATTGCTTCAACTGCACATGCTCTGCCACGCCGGTCTCATTCCGAAGATTTCCAAAGAGAAGAAGATGGTGCCCGTGAACTCCGATGCCTGAATCTGCACCGAGGGGTAAGTAAAACGTTAGGGACATTTGCCTGGGATAACACTTAGGCTGGGGGGAGGGGGTCTATGTAGGGTAGGGGTTTTTTAACGTTAGGGTTCAATTCTCCTTTAAAGGAATAATGGAGAGTTGGCCATGCACGTGTATGGCCACTTCCACAGCATCCATCTTTTTGGCCATGTTATTGGCCACATTTAGGGGCCTATTTGTTAATGCTGTGTAAAATGAAATTTGAGGGAAAATGGTGTACTAAGCTGTGCTGCGTGTTACTTTACACCATGCAAACGCCACTGTTATTTTACACTGCTTTAGACCTTTGTAATTAAGTTCTGCCAGAAGTTTCTCACAGAAAAAGCACGTAAAAAACATATGGCGTTTTCTACTTGGCAATGCCTGGCAATTATACAGCTGTTTTTTTTATTTTTTTAATACCACATAATAAGTCTGCCCCTAACGGTATTTTTTTCTTTGCAATAACCATTGTTACTGCACAATAGTAAATTTGCATATGTATATGCAAGTAGGATTCGATTCAGGTATTTGGTCGAATCTTTCACCAAGGAAGCAGTATTCGGGCAAATCCCAAATGGTGGAGTGGATTCGGTGCATCCCTAATTAAAGACACTTGTATGTAAAGTATTCCAAAGAAACAAGTACAGGAGTAATTTTTTTATTTTATTTAAAACACATGCACTACCCCCTCCAACACGGCTCGCCGCTTCCAACTGCTTCTCAGTCCTGCTTCATAGCTCGCCACTTCTGACATGGGGATGTTTACTAACATTATAGATAAATATCTGGCGAGATTTCTTGAGATGTTGCCCATAGCAACCAATCAGCAATTAGATTTAAACAGGGTCACCTTTCCAGCCCTCTCCTTCTGCAGCATGGGTCTTCCACACCAAAGCTCACGTCTGTCTGCACAGTCACCTTTTCCAGCCCCTCCTTCTCCAGACTCACGGTCTTACACAGTGGACCTCACCACTTTTGACTGCAGGGTCACATTTCCTGACCCCTTCCTTTCCCGCACAGCTATCCGCCCACTTCCATTTTCACTCCAATCTCACACAGTGATGCACAAAGCGGATTCTGATGAGCCGCAAGTTTCAGGAGCCTTAGGGCAGAGACACATGCTCAGATTTGGGAGATTTAGTCGCCCGACGATAAATCGCCTCGTCTTCAGGGCAACTAATCTCCCCGAACTGCCTCCAGCCAGCTAGAATCTAAATCGTCGGCAGGATGGCACTCTTCCGAAGTTGAGCGTATGTCTCTGCCCTTAAATCTCAGCGGTAAGGGCTTTTTTAAAAATAAAAACATAGCGTTTGGATAGCGGCAAGCCTAAAAAAGTAATGTAAAATCTAAAACAAAACATTAAATCGGGAATAGCACCCGTAGAAATGCATTGAGACTGGTGGGACCACAAAAAAACATGTAAAATCCGGGGACGTAAATTCGGGGTTATACTGTAGATAACAATGTTGTCTTTCTTTTTCTTCTCTACAGGTATAAATTATTGCGCTACTCTAAAGAACGGCAGTATCTAGATGGGCTGAGCAATTTGATCTATGCGCCAAATATCTTTATTGACCATCTATATAAGAATATAACTGTGCATCTTGTGCCTGAACTGGCGCCAGTGAAAGACTACTGATGTATGCAAACTGTACGAATACGACCGACGGGAGAATTAACTTAAAGAAGTCCAGGCCCTCCTTTTTAGTCCTGGTGGCTTATATGAAAGTCCACCATTCTGAATGTATGACCAGGCATTACTCTCCAACCCCAGCAGCTGCTATATCCATGTTTACAGCAGAAGACGTCTCACAGCGCAAGCTTCGTCCCACCAATCGTTTCATTCGAAAAAAGCGATTAAACTGAAAAGATGCGACTTTGGTCTGAGCAACGGTTATTTTTATTTTCTGCCCCAGCACCGACCAACTGTAACATAAGTTATAATTATTGCTTCACTTTTTTTTTATTTTTTTTGGTTGATGACTTGAAGTTTTTTTTTCATTGCCCAATTGTATAGATTTTGTATATATCCGTGTTTTTGTATATTGGCTATATTTGTGTGTATGTATATATGAATATATAGATAATTTGAGTCCTGCACACCTAGAAAGTCTTGTACAAGAGCTTAGGTACACCCAATGATTTTTAAGGACCATTTTCTACATGTATTTTTTTTTTTTTGTATATGTGTATGAATGATATATGTATGTTTATATACATATTGACTACTCCGACATATGAGATGTATGATATATACATGTATATGTAGACTTTTTTTGGGGGGGGGGGGCATATTTATTTTGATGCACACGTTTTCATTGTTTGCATGATACTCAACATGTAAATATATTACAGTTTTAAATAGTGCTTCTAGTTAGTATCCAATTTAACTGCTAATTACAAAAGGCCAGCTATGATTGTAAACTATTGGTTTGTGAGCTTAAGGCCTACTATGAATGGGTTAATCTCTCTATTGGAACTAGTGCATCTTGGCCTTAATCATACGGATTGCCTTGTAATGGAACTCCCTATAACATTTGTAATACTGATTTAGTCTGTGGCATTTCTATCATACAGTGTATGGCAAGATAAATATCATAGTCTAAATGCTCCTAATGTGCCAACTGCATCTAATATCAGGGAGCTCATGCCAAGAAGAATGCTCTTTTATCTTCTGTGTTTTTAAGTTGCTAATTGAATTTTTTTTTGTGTTTGGGGTCTTTATGATATGTTTCATTGTAGCGCATACGTTTAGTCAAACTCAGAATGAGCCAAAACGTTTTCTTCCGTGGAAGAATTACAAGTAATATTGGTGATGTTTTTCTAAGAGTACGAATGAGTTCATTTTTGCATACGAAAATGCATATCGAGTAATTTTCCTCCATTTTCGGAGCTATATATATATATATATATATATATATATATATATATATATATATATATATATATATATATATATATATATATATATATATATATATATATATATATATATATATATATATATATATATATATATATATATATATAGGGGTGTTTATTTTTTTTTTTCTTTCTGCATGTTGCCAAAATGATTATTTTTCTTGGTAGTCAAGAAAGCAAAAGAGATTGATTAGAAGGGGAAATAATAATAGTAAACAGCACTATCGGGCTAAAACAGGACAATGGGAAAATGGAGAGAAAGTCTGAATATTAAAGGAGTCATTTGAAACATGGAAGGCATTGGCAAATGTACAACTGGGACAACCCCCTGTTTTTTGCACTTTGAAGGCTGCCACAAGGCTCTGTGTTGTGTTTTTGAGCACAGAGACCCACTTCTGCCCCATAAATGCAGCACTGTAGCCGTCCCGTCCCCCCCCTGCTGTCCCCTGACAGGCATGTTAGAGTGCATCGACTGATGCAGAACTTATCACCTGCCCTGTGGCTGATACTGTGCTCTGCACCTTGCGCATCATTTGTTTATCTGGTGTAAAGGTGCAGAGCCCATTCAGACCTGGGCAGAAACGCTCTCTGTATTAGCCTGAAGGTGTGTGTTCTTGAACCCCTCAGCATGTCAGCTTGGGGTCATAGAAATGACACTTCTAGTTAACAAAGCTTTTCTGCATTTCTCTATGCATTCAGTAGCGTTCGTTTCGGGGGGCGGGCCCTGGTGCGTGACGCGCAGCCGGGCCCACCCCCCCCTCCATGCGGCCGCATTTGGCCACATTTTCAATGGCAAACGGACTGCCGGGGGGCCCTGAGGGGGTGCGGGCCCTGGCCCACTTGCACCCCCTGCTCCCCCGTAGTTCCGCCACTGTATGCATTGCTATGTTTTTTTTTATAATGCCTCCTCTTTAATTTCCTGCAAATATATATTGGCTGCCCTAAGGGTGGTGACACACGCTAAGATTCTGGGAGATTTAGTCACTCGGCGACAAATCACCTCTTCTTCGGGCGACCAATCTCCATGAAAAGCCTTCCCGCTGGCTAGAATCTAAATCGCCGACAGGAGGGCACTCGGATAGCTTCGTTTTCCCAAGTTGCCTCATGAGGAAACTTTAGGTGTCTTTGTAAAACTAAGAGCTCCGAGTGCCATCCCACCGGTGACTTCGTTTCTAGCCGGCGGGAAGGCTTTTCGGGGAGATTAGTCGCCCGAAGAAGAGGCGATTTGTCGCCGGGCGACTAAATCTCACCGAATCTTGAAATGTGTGTCACTAGCCTTATAAAATACACCTTTCTTTCCCCCCAAATGCACTTTATTTTATCCTTAATAGTTAATTTCATGACCACATTGTTCCAGGTCATGATTTACTTTACTGAATGTTAAAATAATCATATCTTCAGTTGATAGTGCGCCCTTATCCAAAAATGCTGTACTTTCCCCTTCTCAATCTCATGTAAAAATAGCAAGAGTTTGTCAGTCCGTTGACTACATTCAGCCGTTGAAGCAGCAGCTTTGCTCTCTCTTAACAATTCAATAATGTGAATCAAATCTATATAATGTTGTCTGTGGAAGGTTCCAAGAATAAACAGGAGCCTAGTGTGCATGGGTTATTCCTACAGAGACTAGAGAAAATAAATTAGACTTGATTTTGAGGCCGTGTGTGTGTGTCTGTATTTTAACATAGATATTTAACCACCTATTACACAATATACTGAATTTATTTCTGCTAAGTATCAGTACTGCTTTGTTCCAGGGAGCAAAAATGCCCTTTGTTACAAGCAGTAAAAATAATTTGCATGCTAATCATGCTACAATGAATCGGCGTTAAATTTACACCATTATCGCCATTTTTCAGGAACTTCTCCTAGCGTTAGTTATCGCTGCCGCTGAGCTCTAACACCAGAATGCAGGCAAATCATTTTATTTAGCTTGAAAAATCATGAAAACCGAGAAATGCTCTTTATAAAACGTATCAGTCTGTTCTGTGCTCCATCTCCCTGTAACTGAAGAGGATGTTTCAAAATATCAGGTTTAATCACGTTACTAACTACCTGCACTGTTTGACATTTACCTTCCAAACTGCTATCATTCCCTGTTTAATCAAACCCACATATTTATCTGTTCCATCTTATACTGAATCTTCCTCTCCCAGTTACAGTATAACATACACAAATCATCCCTGGTCTGAAAAACTCCTCTCCTGATTCCTCCAGTTCTCTCTGTTTCCCTTTATCTCTAAACCTCTCAAGTGCTCAAGATAGAACCTACTGACCTACTTTCTCCATGATAATGGCATACTTTACCCTTACAATCTGGGTTTCAGCTAAGATGTTCCACAGAAACTGCACTAACACTAGTCATCTGGTATCAGAAAATCCAAAAACCCCAGCTATGATTACATTAATCATCTCACCCTCCATCTCGGTAGTCCCCAACTCCTGGCTCAGGAACAACTTGTTCCCAGTGGCAAAAATAAGCAGGTGCTTTCTTTGAATTCCTATGTTGGAGGTGAGTTTTGGTGGCATAAAAACAAGGTGTACTGCCAGACAGAGCCTCCTGTTGGCTGCTAGTTCACATAGGGTCTACCCAAACCCAATCACAGACCAGATTTGGAACCTAGCAGGAACATTTTAATGCTTGTGTTGCTCCCTTAACTCTGTATACTTTTCAATGTGACTCAAAGGTAAAAAAAGGATGGGGACCTCCCCTAGTTCGTGTCCTTATCTTTCAGATAGCTTTTGCAGTGTCTCCTACAATGTAATATCATCTTCCGAAAGCTCTGCCCTAGGCCCCTTTTTGATAACTCTGTATATTTCCTCCCTTGGCCAACTAATCATTTCACATGTTTTTCAATACCACCTCTATGCTCATCATTTTCACTCCCCTTCCCATCTCAGCCCACATTTCTTAACTCAGACTTCATCCTATTTGTCAATGAATTTTACATGAAAGTCCCAAGACTGCCTACTATTGCACCTAAGCCAGGTATAGTTCTCTCTTTCCCACCTCATTACATCCCAGAGGTGTCCATTATCTGCCCCTCTCCTCAGGTCCAAGGCCTTGGGGTTTCACTCTGCTCTCTCCTTCAGCCCTCATATGCAATCAATAATTAAATGGGTAATATTCCCAAAAGAACATTTCTGAAATACAATAATATATTATCACCCAAGATGCCAAGTCAATTCTGATTCTCTTTATATCACTAATTGACAGCTTTTTGGCCTTCCCCTCCAGAGAAGGGAAGATCAATAAGTAGGGATGCATAGAATCAAGGGTTCGGCCTTTTTCAGCAGGATCCTTCAAACCAAATCCTTCTGCTCAGGCGAACCGAATCCTAATTTGCATATGCAAATTAGGGGCAGGGAGGGAAATTGCATGACTTTTTGTCACAAAACAAGGAAGTAAAAATTGTTTTCCCCACCCCTAATTTGCATATGCAAATTGGGATTAGGTTCAAGATATTCGGCCGAATCTTTCGCAAAGGATTCGGGGGTTCGGCCGAATCCAAAATAGTGGATTAGGTGCATCCCTATCAATAAGCCCCGACATTCAAACTTAACATATATGCATCATTCTACACTGCTAAACTTATCCAAATAACAGCTCATTAAATTCATCCAATGATCTACTCCTTAACACCTCACTTTGTACTTCTTCAAATAAATACATTTTAAGCCTTTATTGGAGCTGTGCCCTTATCTAGAATTCCCTTCTAGGTTCTATGAGACATTCTCCCCATCTCACTACCTATAAATTCTCTTTAAAACACATTTCTTATGAGAAATGTCCCCTTATCTAGTGGCACATTATATCCAGTTTCAATTGTCATTGACAATTGCTGATAGATATTTGACTACCAGTATAAAATCCACTCCATTCACCCTTTGTTGTTACTGTTTTGTTAGTCCATTATGCAGGGGGATTATATGAGCACTGGGAATTTAATTATAGTATCTGCCTCACAACGCCCAGAGGAGTAGCTTTAGTTTCCCTGTTTGCCCTGCTTAGCTCAAGAAGTAACAAAAAACATAGATCTCCCTTAATGAAAACAATAGGCACAAAGAATATTCAGCACAAGCCCTATTCATTGCACTCATGTTGAACAAGGCGGTATACTGATCCTTTAAAAATGTAAATGAATCATTTTTTCCTCAGAACTATTCTGTTGTTCTAAACAATGCAGACTGTTTTGAAGCACAAATTAAAATGACATGATCTAAAATTCATAATAATATAAGCAGTCTAGTAGCATTAATATGCACTAAACTGAATAGTTCAATAATTTTTTTTTTTTTTGCAAAGCATTGCATGGTTTAATTAATTAGGCTTTGTTTCCGCATTAACAACCTCTAATTAAACTATGGGGAAAACCCAAAATGTTTTGTTTATTCCCCTTGAGTGTTCTACATAGTACAATTTCATGCTCAGCATAACACATTCTAGACTTGTTGAATGCACAGTGCTGATAAATGTTAGAGGATCCTAATGTTTTATTTAAATTGGAAATTGAGCTTTTGGCTTTCATATATTAATTAAACTGGAGATCTTTTAACATGAGATATTAATTAAAGAACTGTAATAAACACTGCAATAATTAGTGTTCCACTGCTAACATTTGGTACTACAGGTATGGGACCTGTTACCCAAAATGCTCAGGACCTGGGATTTTATGGATAAGGGGTCTTTCCGTAATTTGGATCTCAGTACAAAAAATGGAAAAAAATCATTTAAATGTTAATTAAACCCAATATGATTATTTTGTTTCTAACAAGAATTAATTATATTTTAGTTGGCATCAGGTACAAGGTACTGTTTTATTAGTACTGAGAAAAAGGAAATCATTTTAAAAAATGTTTGCTTAAAATGGAGTCTACAGGAAATAGCCTTCTCGTAATTCTGATCTTTCTGGATTATGGGTTCTGGATAATGGAGTCTGTACTATAGACAAGTAACATCAGTTCATTGCCATGACAAAATGATGGGTGCTGTCTTCTGAATGAACCCAATATCCATTGAGATGCACCCTTCTAATACACAATATGCCAACTAATATATAGAGACCTTTTTTGCCATCTCATTCCCAAACCACTGGTATTAATTTCATGGTCTTTGTTTCTATAACAGCCTCTAATCTTCTGGGAAGGCTTTTCATTAGATGCTGGAATTTGCTTTTAATCACCTGTAAGAGTATTTGTGAGGTTGGGCACAGATGTTGGGACCAAACCTGGTTTACAAATGGCATATGAATAAATCCCACAGGCATTTGTTTGGGTTTATATCATGGCTCTGTACAGGCCAGTCCATTTCTTCCACTACCAGCTCAGCAAACCTATTCTATACAGACCTTGTTTTGTGCACAGAGACGTAATTGAGCTGAAATAGCAGAGATCTTTCCTGAAACTGTTGCTACAAAGCACTTACTGTTTACTTTCAATAGAACCAGAGGCCATCACCCAAACCATTAAAAACAGCTCCCAAATATTATTCCTCCTCAAGCAAACTTCACAATTGGGTTGGACAGGTTCCGGCTGACTTCCTTTTCTTTTAAAATTCTTTTTATTGAATTTTCATGAAAATACAATGAATTAAATATATGAACAATCATATTATGGAATAAAAGAATAATTCATATTAGTAAAGTTCAAGAAATGTTTTCATGTAATCTAAACCATGAAATAACCAAAAACAAATCAAAACAAAACAAAAAGACCCGTACTTTTTTTTAAAAGGTAATTAAGACATGGGAAGTCAGTACAAATAGTTTTAACACACTATTACCAAATTCATTCATTAGCGATCATCTTGTCCCATCAGTTTAAGGATACAATCTTTTTTAGAAACATCTAAAGATGAAATATACAGGGACCACCTGTTTTTAACTTTATTTCTTTGAATAGAATCATCCATCCTAAATCTAACAGCTTCCTGCATACATAGCTTATGCAAATATGAAATTACATCTTTCAAAGAAGGGGGTTTATCTTTAATCCAAAACAAAAAAATAGACTTTCGAGTAGCAGCCATAACCAGCCAGCAAAAAGACAGTATTTCATCTGTAATCTTCCCAGAAGAACCACTTTGTGATAACTGAAGCGAATCTTTAAGATCTAACAGTGCATATTGGGGTTTCAACATTATATCTAACTTGACCACTCCTTTAATGTAACGTGAAATTTTCTCCCATAGAGTTATGATAAGTGGACATACCCACATATAATGAAAAAAATCGACATTTTGCTCTTTGCATTTTGGACAGTAAGAAACCTTCTGAGAATCTTTATTTTCTTGAAATAGTTGTCCATAACCCAGGTGAATGAATCTAAATTGCTGATCTCTCCAGCTCTCAGAAAGTACATTCTTTCTAAAATTCTGTTTATCCCTAAAAACACAGACCATTTTTTACTTGAATTATCAAGTGGATCAAAATCATTAGAAATAGGGTTTAGAAGATGTGATGAGATCCATGAAATATTGTTTAGTTTGAGATCTTCAGTTAATTGCACTACGAAATCATAAAACTGATGATGATTTAGTTGTGACTTTGTTTTGTTATCAATTAGTTGAAAACCTTGTCTAATTTGCAAATAGCTTAACCTCTCTTTCTCAGAAAGACCGTATTGTTCTTTAATTTTGTTCCAAGAAAGAGGATCTCCTGAAACCGGATTAATAATATGACTAATTTGAAAGATACCAAATCTTCTCCACCTATGAGAGACAATATTTCTTCCCTTCCGGCCGACTTCCAAACAATCTTTGCTGGCAGGTTCAGTCTGAATGTTATCATGCTCCAATGTCAGGTTGTGGATAAACCCTAATAAACCAATTTATATCCTAAAAACTATTAGAAACAATTGTGATAAATAAATGAGATTGCTGATCCCCCAAGGCCTATAGGTCAGTTTATTTTTGTCTTGCACTAACTGTATGTGTGTTCCACTTTAAGCTTAGACTCCCTTTGCATGTGAGCCATGTCTAACTATTATTTTATAGTTAGCTTAAAGTGGACCTGTCACCCAGACATAAAAAGCTGAATAATAAAAGTCCTTTTCAAATTAAACATGAAATCCACTTTCTATTTTTTATTAAAGCATTCATAGCTGTTGTAAACTCATTTAAAAATAGCAGCTGTCAATCAAATATTGTCTGCCCCTCCTCTATGCCTTAGGCATAGAGGCGGGGCAGACAATTACTTTCACTTTCCATTCAGCACTTCCTAGATGTCACTGCTCTCCACACATTCCCCCGTTCTCTTTACCATTTAATTGTGTAGCCAGTACATGGGGATGGACATCGGGTTCCCCATTCTGGTGCACAAACAAGAATCTGAGATGATACAAGACTTGTCTTAATAACAATGTCCACAAAATGGTGCCTGCCTGCTTGTTATAATTATGAATTCCCAGACTGAAGGAAACAAGATTCAATTAATTTATGTAGTGTAATTAAAGGGCATGAAAAGGCAAAAAAAGAAACCTATCTCCAATATACTTTAATTAAAAAATGTGTACGGTTTTTATAAGAAACCTGACTGTATGCAGTGAAATTCTCCCTTCATTTACTGCTGTGGATAGGAATTGTCAGACGGTCCCTAACTGCTGAGCAGGGAAACAATCATACTTATGAACAGCAGGGGGAGCCCCCCTCTTACTTCCCAGCCATGCAGAACTCAAGCAGCTTTGTTTATGACCATCCCTAAGCAGCCCAGACCACACTGAGCATGTGCACAGTCTTAGTCTTGCAAACATGTTCAACAAAGTTACAAGATGGTGACCCCCTCTAGCCAACTTTGAAAGCATAAATTATTTGTTTGATTAGGCTTGTGGTGCAGTAAGTTCATGTTTATATTTAGTATACAAAATACAGCATTTCTAGCCTTATTCTATTTTAGACTTTACATGCCCTTTAAAGTTCATTTTGCTTGACTAATGTGATAAAATAGAATTTTGAATAATTGTTTTGGGTGACGGGTCCCCTTTAATTTGAGTTGAAAAAAGACAAAAGTCCATCAAGTTCAACCCTTCCAGATGAACCCCAACAAACACATGCCTATTGTATATAGACCTATCTATACATATACAAACTTACATTGTAACCATCTGATTAAGAATTCACTAGCACTTAAGAATTAATTTCTCTATTAATTGGAAATATATCACATTAACACCTACTGACAGTCTATACAAAATTAAAAAAAACCGAGGCCCAAGGACAGGTTAGTTTCAGAAGAGTGGTTTATTAAGCAGTGGTTAACATAACCTAGAACTGGACTGGAAGAAGTTGTACAAAGATTAAAAAAGAATAATGTTAGTTAAAAAACACTGTATTATGTTTAATCAGTAAAAGAAGACCATTTCATTGCAGATCATCGTGTGGTTCGCTGACAATAGCAGTGGACGAGAAGGAGTAGGGGGTCAGCATAACCGCAATAGTGTAGTGGCGATGCCCGGCATCATTAGCTGTGAACACCACCTGAAAGCATAAAGAGCATTTTGTAATTAAAACTTGTACAAAATTGTTAAATAAAAATCAAGCTACAAAATTAGAAATCAAAATGCTTTTCAGGATATATTAGTATATAAATATGTGATATGTTGGGGCTTATTTACCAGTGGAACAGGCACAAGTGCAGGAACGCCAATGGCTCCTTCGGGCCTATGCATGGATCACTTGCAATTGTACCAGTTAGAAGCGGTGATATACACCCAGGACCAAAACTAGGGGTAGGCAGAAGAAGCACATACCTAGGGTGCTACAGTGGGGGGACAGAAGGCACATACCTTTTCTGAGTTTTTACAAATTTTATTACGTTTTGCTATAAACAGCTAGCTTTTAAGTTCAGTGATGGATTATCAAAGAAACCTACACAGTTTATGATGTATAATATCCGAGAAAAATGATACATTTTAGATAAATGGTGATGACTACACCTAAACTGTTTCTAAGGTTAAGATAAGAAAACTAAATGAAACCAAACCTAACAACGCTCAGCTAATATTGAATTTTGATCAAGACAAATAGTATCTTACAAAGATATACAGGAACAGTTAAGTAGCTATCAACACACCACTTGACAAAGTTGCTATTACAGAACAGTTATAATTGTAGCAGTAGGGGTTTGCTACGAGAGTCAAATTGATCCCGATATATAGACCAAAAGTTAATATAAGCTTGTTTAAAATGGGGTTCGGCAGTCTTAATTCTTATCACTTCTTGCCAGCAGAGATCATTCAAGTGAGACAAGATATCTTTTATTGTCGGGGTAGTTTCAGATATCCAATTAAAGAATAAAGGTGGCCATAGACACACGGATCCTATCGTACGAATCGAGGATTCGTACGATTTTCGGATCGTGTGTGGCGTGTGCCGACATCTTTCGTCCGGCGGAGATCGGTCGTTTGGTCGATCGTCAGGTTTGATTTTGACCCGACCGATCCCGCCGGAACCCAGGGCACATCGTAATTGGATCGTACGGCCATATGGCCAAACAATCAGATTACACCCGATATAGCCATGTTTGTTAATGGCATATCGTGGAAAGATCCGCTCATTTGGCGATGTTGCTAAACGAGCGGATCTTTGCATCTATGGCCACCTTAACAGTTTCTTTGTAGCCGCTGTAAACATTGTGATAACATTATACGATGCATTGTTTTGAGGTATTGATTGTGATTACAAATTGTATCCTGAGTAAAGTAGGTGAAGTAATGCCTTGTCTGGGCTTAATTTGATATGATGTTTAAGGTTCAAAAACTTTTCCAAGCTAAGCCAGACTTTACAGACTTCAGGGCAACTCCACAAGTAATGAAACAAGTCAACATTTAATTGGGGGCATTTAGGACAGAAAGACTGAGAACTGGGGCCTGCTATCTTTTTGTACATTTTCCCGTAGCCCAA
The DNA here is from genome assembly GCF_017654675.1 of Xenopus laevis. Lineage (NCBI taxonomy): Eukaryota > Metazoa > Chordata > Amphibia > Anura > Pipidae > Xenopus > Xenopus laevis. The sequence goes on along the minus strand of NC_054382.1, from coordinate 97,390,922 downwards.
AAGGATCCGTTTAAAATGTTGAACTCTCCAATTTTCAGGTGTAAAGTTCATATTATACTTACAAATGCAATTTGAAAGTTGGGTAGGTGTGATTTCTTTTTGTAGACAATTTATCCGCCACTTTTTTGAGGAGGACATACATTTTTTGTTGCCTACCCCTAGCCTGGGCCCTTGTCCCCCCACTGCCCACTCATTTACCTAGTCAATATGTGCCAGCAAGTGCTTGTTTGTATGTGCAATTATTCATGTATATGTGCGGGGCATTGGGCTGGCGGACTCTAACATGCAATGCTGTCTATGGCCTACTAGGTGCGCAAAGAAGAGTGCAATGAGCAAATCTGAACAGGGGAATGTACAAAGTGTAAAAACAAGGTGTTTGTCCCTGGTTATGTCAATATAGTAGCATATATACAGTATATATTCAAATCAGATGTACAATGTATGTAGCGACTCATTTTGCAACACTGCCAACGTGACCCAGAAACACAAAGAAACCATGATACCCTTGCTATAAATTTCCCAGTGGATTATGGGAATTAACCAATAACAGGAAAAACAATGGCTATACTAGAGCAACTGTAAAACGACTGCAAACTGAATAGCTAGCCAGTGCACAAAGACCCAACCTGAGGGGAATAAACCAGACAAATCAGTTCTATTCAGTTTCTCTAGTTTCTAGGCTGGGGTCACATACAGTACATTACAAGGTTGCTCAGAGTGGCTTACTTTGTTGATTGGGGTAGAGAGGAGAGGTGACCCCCTATGATGTCACTGCCAATGTTGCACACTATAATAGAATAACATTTATTATATATCATTTGTGTGCTATGGACATTTTTTGGCCAATGGACACTACAGAGGTCAAAGTCCTAAGAGTAATGTCCTTCCTGGTCTGCCTTAAAATGAACATGGGACATGGAGCATGATATTTGAGAGATACAGAAATCAAGAGTTTTTGTTGTGGTTTTCTAGTATAATTTAGCAACATCCACACTTACATCAACGTATTCATGGAATGGAGAAAGGCCAAGTTTTCCCCAGAAAGCCTTTGTCGCGAATTCAATTTTGTAGACTCCTTCTGTGAATTGTTCGTCTGTGGTGAGATTATGGATTTCTCCAAGCTCGGTGGTTTTCCTAAAGAATGAGAGGAAAAGGATTTATAGATTATTTATGAAGAAACCCTGATTATAATAATGTTTTATCATAAATGCCACAGGCTGTTCTATATTAAATTCTCTTTACATTTATATATATATATATATATATATATACACATTATATTTGGCATGTTAATCTTCTGGCAACTACTAGCAGGTATCAGGACAGTATTGGATGAAACTATTTAGATGTACAAACTGTTAGTTTAATTCTTAACTGGCCCTTAAAATAACACTAAAATCACAAATTTAAAAAACTACAGGTGGAAAAGACAAGAGTGACCAAATAATATTTTCAACCTTCTCTCATAAGCTCCCTGCCTACAAATAAATTATAGATATATAGTAATTCATTATCAGGGCCAAAATAATCCCCTTTCGTCCTACACGGCCCAATGCACATTTATTAATAATCGAATTTCGATTTCATGCGAGTTTTTCTAAAACTCTGTTAAATTCGAATATACTCAAAATTCGACTAGGGGGTTAATTATAAAAAAAAAATCTGAATATCTAAAATTCGGATGAATTTTACAGACTCAAAAACTCGAATCGAACTCGAATCGAATTCGACTAAACTCGATTCAAGTTTTTTCTCAGAGAAAGACTCGAATGTCAGGAAGGCTACTAATATGTCCAAATTGGTCCCTGGAGCTCTCCCATTGACTTATACATGAACTCGGCAGGTTTAAGGTGTAAAATAGACGAATTTGAGTTCTTAAAGGGCCAGAGTATGATAAATCTCGAAATTTGAATTAAGACTCGAATCGAGTTTGGATAATTCACAATTAGAATTTGAGAGTTTTGACCATAAAAAAATTCAAATTTTCAATTCGACCCTTAATAAGTCTGCCCCTAAGGGATAGTGCTTATTTTTTATATTTTCAATAAAACAATAGGCGGCACATATACAAAAAAGAAAACACTTATAATATGCTCTTTGAGTCTTACATTAATAAATTAAATTGTATTCTGAGAAGGAGAAATAGCATTTGTATTTCATGTTCAGTTCCTTACCCACTAGTGATCAGCTCCCAGTTTCCGTCTGTCTGCCTGAAAACGTTCACTAGCAAATTGCCAGCGGGGATTCCTCTCACTGCATCCAATACTTTTACCATAAGGGGGCACTTGGAGTCTGTCTCACCATGGGACGAATGTCCCTATGAGATAAAAGAGGATAGACAATTATGTTGTCAGTTAGATTTGAATTATTATTAGCAGGGGCGTAACTATAGAGGAAGCAGACCCTGCGGCTGCAGGGGGGCCCAGGAGGTATAGGGGCCCCACGAGGCCCTAATTCATATACAATTTCAATAAATATTGGAGAAACAAGTCAACCTCTAAACATTTTGGGGGCCTGAAAAATAATTTGCTGTGGCGCCCAGTAATATCTAGTTACGCCACTGATTATTAGCCTTTATTTGTATAGCACAACCCTGCAGCACTTTACAGAGATTATACACATTCACATCATTCCCTGCCCAAATGGAGCTTACAGTTTAAGATCTTTATCATATTCACACAAAACTAGGATCAATTCTGTCTGTTTTAACCTGCCTGTATGTGTTTTGGATACTGGAGTACTGGAAGAACATATACTGTAAATACCTTGCAGATAGTGCCCAGGCTGGAAATGACCCAAGGACCCAGTAGCGTCACTAGAGGGGGGCGGGCCCTGGTGCGTGAAGCGCAGCCGGGCCCCGCCCCCTCCATTTGGCTGCATTTGTCAGTGGCGCGTGAGCTGCCGGGGGTCCCTGAGGGGGTGCGGGCCCTGGCCTGCTCGCACCCCCGGTAGTTCCGCCACTGCAAGGACCCCAACTCTGCAGCAACACTAACTACTGCTGTAGTTGCTTCTCGAGAACCAAAGTGCAAAAAAATCAGAACGATTCTGTTGTGGTGCATATTTGTGAATAGTAGGAGGAAAACAATCCCATTTATTGAGGCTGTGTGTTTGTCACCTGAAATATTGCGCTGCACCCTTTAAAGAGGCTCCATAAATGTGCTTGTTGCACTTTAATGTTCAGATAAGCGGACTACATGATGATATTCAGCAGTTTTGCCAGGGTGTCTGGGTATACCTGAGATATGCGCTTCCTTCCTTATATTAATAAATACAGTAAATAAAATGCTGTATGTTGAAATTGACTTCTGTGCATTCTTGAATCCCCAGCGTGGAATTGTGGGATTGGGGACTAGTTAAGATATGCTAGGCCTCTTTAATTAAGAGACACTTGACTAAATGTATTTTTTTTAAATATAATTATAAATATTGCTTGGCCCCACCTTGGGAGCAGTGAGTCACTGGAACCTATATGGCAAATCCTACTGTTATTAATAAATAAAAAAAATAAAAAAAAGAAAGGCTCACTCCTGTGTTAGGGAATCTGTATGCCCTATAAAAGGTTGTTTTTGTAGAAGGATGTGAAATTATTTTCTGCAAGCATGTACAATCTTTATAAAGTGCAAGTAGTAACACATAAGGGATTACTACATTTTTCATGCAATTATCTACTTTATCATATTTAAGTGGATAGTACCATGTTGAGACATGAGTCTGGATTTATTTTGCTATTCACACTTGTTTGTGACCCACAGTTCATAAACGGAAAGAGCCGCAATAAGCTATAGGTAGAAGGATCAACAGATAGGGGCAGATTTATCAAGGGTCGAAGTAAATTCGAGGGAATTTTCGAAGTAAAAAAATTCGAAGTAATTTTTTGGATACTTCGACCATCGAATAGGATACTACGACTTAGAATTTACTAAAAAACGTTCGACTATTCGATAATCGAAGTACTGTCTCTTTAAAAAAACTTTGACTTTTTTGGGAAAATCATATGATCGTACGATAAAATTGTTTGATTCGAAGTACGATCATACGATGTATAAAATCCTCCGACTTCTAATTCGAATGTCGGAGGATTCTATTCGATGGTCAAATTTCGAAGTTTTTTCTACCTCGAAATTCGACCCTTGATAAATCTGCCCCATAGAGTTGGAAAGAGTAGAAGAAAATAGGAACAGGTAGATAATTAGTTTACCAGTGCACAGATAATCCCCCTGCATAATGGACTCCTGTTAAAACTTTCACAACATAGGGTAAAGACAGGGGGTTGTATACTGGTATTTTATAATCTAAACATATAGTTTTACTCTATATCTCTGTATATTTTTATCAATAGTATGTTCAACCCAAGCCCTATTTACTGAACTCACGTTAAACATGAATAGAATTATCACAAAAATGTACCTGCAACCACTTACGTCTCATGCTAACCATGCTGCATTCAGATTTAACCTCCATAGGGCTCAAGAAATGGGTCCCATTGCCCCAAGATTCATAAATGACCCCTTTAATATTTTACTCAGATGAGCCCAATAATAAATACAATATATATCACCTTAAGAATTATATACACGTATCATAGAATGGTGCTAGAATTAAAGGGAAAGCAAAAGTTGTTCTGGGTATCCCCAATTTACTCACCGGTGGTGCAGCCTCTGAGACAATTGCCAGCAGGGCTAACAGCAGAAAAGACTTGAGAGAAGCCATTGTTGTTCAGAAGTAGTAGGTTATTATGCACCCTGTGCTAGCTGGAGAACAACTGGGGGAATTTATACTGAATCCACAGATAAGTGCATATATATAATGGGAAACCTGCTGATTCAGATTATTTACTTAGTACACAATAAGAGAATGAGTAACTCACACATAGCCTTTATCTGGGGAGATTAGTTTGCTACAGGATTAAACCTACACATTTAATTCTTGTAAGTTTTAGCTTTAAGCACATGCCCCCCCCACCAATGTTCCCTTTAATTCTAGTGAGTGCTTACAATAATGATTTTTTGTGTTTGAAATATTTTATTTGGTTTTCACAATACACCATATCAATCAATATAATAACAAATAGTATGCAGAATAAATAATTTTTTATTAGCATGGTTTAAAAATCTTTGTGCATGACGAGTGATGGTTGGATTGATCCACTACTGAACTATGCATGTATGTTTAAGATTTTCTGTGTGCACTATATTTTGAACGTTGCTCTTGCATTCTGTGGGCAAGAGCAACTCACGGCCCTTTGGGTTTATTATGTGTATCACTGTGCTGATATTAAACTGAGCTACTACTATTACAATCATTGCTGAGAACAACCTCGGAGCACTTGTGAATAGTAGGCGTTCTATAGTAGAGTTTGCCTGTATGGTCATGGAGATTCTGCTTTTGGTAAGTTCTTATGGAACATGAATATATATGCATTGTGTAAATCAGGGGTTATCATAAAGTTCCTTGTTAAAATATTTATTTGCTGAAGAATGGATTGACTCCTTGGATCTTGAAGGCTTTCTTCCATATGAACTGGTTGGAAAACAGAAATACATACTTTCCATGCTGGAAATGGAACCACTGGAACAATTATCCCTTGCTATATGAGTTCTTTACTTGCAGTTGGAGGGAACCATCTGATAGACGCTCACTCGCAGTATCAGAGTTGTAGCCTTTTTTCCAACATGTATCATATAGGACAGAGTTGCTATCTGAAATTTAATTGGCCTCTGCCTCTAGACTACTTTATTGTCTTGGATAAGTAGGATCTAACTCTTGATCTCCAAAAGTGATGGCATCTGTAAGATTGAATGTTGGTCACAACATTTTTTAATGATTCTTGTGGGAGGCTTCTTACTATATCTTCTTTGTTTTTAGTCCACCAGCAGATCCAACTCAGAGGTAGGGAGTCATCCTGAATCTGAAGGTTCAGTAAAATGTTTTTTTTTTTTTTCAGAGCTTGATTCCTACGACTCTTCCCGCTAAGGTGATTAATGCAACAGTTTTGTCTAAAATACTCACAGAAGCCAGGGCCAATGCAGAACAAAAACCAAATCCAGGATTATCTTTGCATGTCCTTTTGTAGATTTCTTGTAATTGGTCAGTAAGGGCCTTTCTGTAGAAGGCTTGAACCCAGAAACTGCTACCATATATATTTCTTTGTAAGAGCTGCTTCCAGTGTCGGACTGGGACACCAGGGGCCCACCCAAAAACTTAGACCAGGGGCCACTCTCAGTACTATTATTCTTCATCTCCTCAATCAACCTCTATTCTCCTAGTCTGTTTTCTTTACATATATAATCAATTATTCCATCTATTTAGCCTCTTTGTTCTCATAGAAATAGGGAATAACCATGAAATAGGCCAAATGTTTAGCAGCATGAGGGTCCACTGACACCTGGGCCCACCGGGAGTTTTCCTGGTATCCTGGTGGGCCAGTCCGACACTGGCTGCTTCAGACTCATTGATACAAGAACTGCTTCCCAGCGTTAAAAGAGGCAGTCTACATTTAGAAATACTTTAACATATATTTTATAGATGGACTTAACCTAAGCAATGTTTCAGCTGGTCTTTATTTTGCTTTCTATAGCATATTTAATCCAACAACCATAAAAATTAGTGTGAGGTTTCAATTGTATTCTTATTTCTATTCTTATTTTTTCATTGTTTATCTTTCATTCAGGCCCTTTTATATTCATTCATATTCCATTATGACTTCCAAACTGCTGCCAGGTTACTAGGGCAATTAGGAAGATAAAAAATGTCAGAAACACACACACACAAATACAAAACACAGAGGATGTTTACAAAGAACAGAAAAGTTTTTTTAGCTGTATTTGAAACTTTCCTTATTTTCCAACCAAAGTATCTAGAGCTGGTTCTGGTTCTTTGAAAGAATCTGATATTAATAATTTCTGATATATTCTTTGTAGGACTGGCAAAATGTCCCCCTTCCTGTATAATAAGCTTGTCCACAGCCCAAACAAAGGCACGAGGACCTATTTCTTCTTTAGGCACTTCTTTCTTTCTTGCTTTAGAATGGAAAGTATGAGGTTCTTTACTATCTGTCTATTTTCCTTCTTACTCTCATTACACCCAAGGCATCACCAGGCCCCTATTTGTGGCAAGGCCACAAAGGCCCTGGGCCTAGGGCGAGAGAATTTCAGGGGCGGCATGCTGCCTAGCTGCATCTGGATTCGTTACTAGCACTGGAGACAAGCACATCAGTCTCCAGCGCTGTGCCCGACTATTTAGAAATGCGCATGTGCGTGCATGCACAGGAAGGGGGAAGAGGAAGGAGACAGTGTTGGGTGGGGGGAAGTGGAGGGCATGACGCTGGGCAGGGGGAAGCTGTGGGGATGGTGCTGGGAAGTTGGAAGCGGTGGGGACAGCACCAGCAGGGGTGGGAAAAGGGGAGGGGGCAACCTTTGGGCTTGGCCTAAGACGACACAACCCAGCACAAGAGCTGACTTTTGAGACATCACAAACATTTAAAAACCCTGTGCCTTGTCCTGCATTGATATGCCACTTCCCTGCTTTTGTCCTTGTGCCTTTCAGGGAATGGACCTTCAGCAGAAACCCCTCAAGAGGAGAAGCAAAAAACACATGTAGTGTGTTAAAAGAAAAACTGGTGCCATAAGAAAGAACCAGAATTAACAGTGCATTTTCTACTAGTAGGTAAAACACAAGGGAAGTGGGGTGACAAAATGTCACTTTAGGATTTGTTATTGAGTACAATTGGTGACTTGGCCAAGGCTGTAAACACTTATGTAAGGCATTGTATACTTGCCATAATGGCTTTAGATCAGTAAATATTGTCTTTAATGATTAATACATTGCTACAATATATATACAGTATATCTCACTATATTATTTTTTTCAGTTACATGCACATATTACATACACATAGTTTAGATGAATAGGGAAAGGTTAGTGGCTCCAGGTCATTGGCATAACTGATTCTGATCTTCATTTCTCAAACAAAAAAGACCATTTCACAATACCAATAGCTGCAAGTGAACGGCATTGGAAGAGCTGGCTTAGAGGATACACCTGTGCACAGGCCATGAACCTATATACAGTAAATGGCCTTGGCTATTTCATTTTATGTATTTTGTAACTTTAGTGATGTTTAATCATTTGCTTTTTCAATTCCAAAACAATATGCACTGCATAAAAACCTGTGTATACAGTTTGCCTTTACTAAATTCTACAGAGGATATTGAAGATTTTGGGAGGCTTAGACTTTGCAAAAAGAGACCAGTATTCATATAAAATAATGTGCTCTCCAGTGGAAAGCCTTCTATGGTAGACTCCCTAAACCTTACCTCTCCTCATTACTAAAGGCCTGTAGTGACATAATAACAGCCACATTTGTGACTTCTGCCCTACTCTACAGCACCAGCAAGGTGAACTTCCAGCCAACTCACAAAGAAGAATCCCGAATGTTTGTCCACTAGGCCTATTGCTTCACAGCAATAGGCCTTCATAGATGCACTGAGATCACTGTGTCTTGTTCTGATTTCTAACTGAAACAGAATGATATTACACTTGACCATATAAAATATAAGGGAGTATGTTTACAGCTCATTGCTAAGAGTGAGAAGAATTTGCAGAAGGGGTTATTAGGGAATACACATAGGGGCTGATTCACTAAATTCGAGTGAAGGATTCGAAGTAAAAAAACTTCGAATTTCGAAGTAATTTTTGGGCTACTTCGACCATCGAATGGGCTACTTCGACCTACGACTACGAATGGAAGGATTCGAACTAAAAATCGTTCGACCATTCGACCATTCGATAGTCGAAGTACTGTCTCTTTAAAAAAAACTGCGACCCCCTACTTCGGCAGCTAAAAGCTACCGAAGTCAATGTTAGCCTATGGGGAAGGTCCCCATAGGCTTGCCTAACTTTTTTTGATCGAAGGATATTCCTTCGATCGTTGAATTTAAATCCTTCGAATCGTTCAATTCAAATGAATAATCCTTCGATCAAAAGGATTTCAATTCCTAGTCGAATATCGAGGGTTAATTAACCCTCGATATTCGACCCATAGTGAATCAGCCCCATAGAAAAAGTTTTAAGAGCTTTGTTTATTATTTTTATATATTAATCCTGTAGGACATTGCAAGACACTTTACAGAGAATGTTCAGTCATTTATTTCAGTCCCAGCAAGACTTTTCTTTCCCTACTGAAGGCACATTCATTCATACATTTATTTATTTCAGTCCGTTTATCAGGAGCCAATTAATCTGTCTCTGTGCTTTTGCACTTCGGAAGGAAACGGAGAAACCCACATAAAACCCTTACAAACTTCCATCGGCATCAAGGACTTTGCACTTGGGAGATGGGAGAGTAACTAGGAAAAATATGCCACACACTAGAGTCCTGCACGGGTCCATTTTTTGGGACACCTACCCAACCCGTACCCGCAACCTGCAATCCACAACCCGGACCCGCAACCCGAATTCTTACCCACTTGGAACCGCTACCCGACCCTACCCGCGAGTACCTTATCCGCAACCTGGACCCGCGACCCGCTGACCATCAAGAATCAGGAAGCGCTGTCATTGTAAACCGGAAGTGACATCATCGGAAGTAGACATGATCAGAAAAAAGGAGTAAATATCGCTACTGAGAAGACAAGCGGCCCGACCCGCAAACCCACAGAACCACTGATCCGCGTCTTTACCTGCAGAACTTCTCCCCTCAACCCGAAAGGTACCGCAGGTTTTTGCGGGTAACCCGCGGGTACCCACCCGATGCTGGACTCTACCACACACCCATTCCTTGGTGCATTTCGAAATCAGCCAGCAGATGTGGCTGAGTAGAATGCTGCCCTTGAAATTGTGCCACCTTTGTGGCCTTCCCACAGATCCAGGCCTGGTCAGCACTGAACCTATGACCTGGGTGCTGTAAGGGGGTAGTGATAAACACTGGTCCAAACATTGCTTTTCTCTGGAAATAATGTTTCATTCAGTAAAATTGGTCTGAATACATTTACTCAGGGGGTTATTTACTAAATTAAGGTCAGGCTTTTTGTGGCAAAACTAGTATTTTTTTTCTTTAAAAGCCAGATGAAGCAAAAAGCCCAAATCTGAAAACCCGCCATCTCAGACCTGCCAGGGTTGTGTATAAGTCAATGGCAGAGGTCCCTATCCTACTTTGACATTTCTGTGGTCTGCACTGGAATTAGCCAAAAAAACTGACCTTTTTGCCCAAAAATCTGAGAAAATTAGGGCTTTTCAGGAAAAAGCTCCAAAATAATGTAGGAAAAAAATGGTACAATTCAGGTTTTCGCTGGATTTTATCAAGTTTTTACCTGAACTGATTAAATTGAGCATTTTTAATAATAAATGAGGATTCTAGTTTTTTTACCCCCCTCAATATTCACTTGACTGTTTATAATTGTAGAAATATCATTGTTTCCTTTTCCTAGAAAAAAAATATTTTTATAATTTTGTTTTCAGGCTAAAATAGTGTATTGCAGGTCATGTTGAAAGTATGAAGAGATGAGTGTATGGGAGCGAGAGGAGGCGAAAATCACGATGGCATACTGGAAAGAGAAGGGGGAAAAATTGTCTGACAGGGCAGTCAGATACCATGTGCCAGTCCAGATTGGTTGATGACACCCAGTCAGGGCCGCCATTAGAAATCACGGGGCCCCGTACAACAAAATTTTTGGGGCCCCCTGGGCCCCGCCCACACTGACGACCAAGTCCGCCCCATATCCCGCCCACATCGCAGTTAAAAGACCACACAGACATCAGCGCTAAAAAAGTAACCCCCCCCCCACACAAGTTGTAAAAAGCTATTGATGGTCAGGGCCCCCTTATAAAAAAAATTGGGGCCCCAAAAAAAAAAAAATTAAAAATTTTTTTTTTTTAAAAACATTGGTGGCAGGGGCCCCCTGTTAAAAAAAACTTGGGGCCCCAACAAAAAAAAATGTAAAAAAAACTAAAAAATAACATTGGTGGCAGGGGCCCCCTTCTAAGTTAAAAACAAATTGGGGCCCCAAAAAAAAATTTGAAAAAAAATTAATTTTTTTTTGAAAAAAAAAAAAAACATTGGCGGCAGGGGCCCCCTTATAAGTTAAAAACAAATTGGGGCCCCAAAAAAAAATTTGAAAAAAAATTAATTTTTTTTTGAAAAAAAAAAAAAACATTGGCGGCAGGGGCCCCCTTATAAGTTAAAAACAAATTGGGGCCCCAAAAAAAAATTTGGAGAAAAAAAAATTTTTTTGAAAAAAAAAAAAAATGGTGGCAGGGGCCCCCTTACAAGTTAAAAACAAATTGGGGCCCCAAAAAAAATTTAAAAAAAAATAATTTTTTTTTGAAAAAAAAAAAAAACTGGTGGCAGGGGCCCCCTTACAAGTTAAAAAAATTTGGGGCCACCAAAAAGAAAATTAATTTTTTTTTTAAAAAAAAAACCCCAAAAAAAACAATGGTGGCAAGGGGCCCCTTACGAGTTAAAAAAAAAATTGGGGCCCCAAAAACAAAAGTTTTAAAAAAAAGATTGGTGGCAGGGGCCTATAGAATATTAAAATAATACATTGGTGGCCAGGGGATTAAAAAAAAAAAAAACACAAACTGGTGTTCAGTAGAATTGAACTCATGGCTTCAGTACTTCAACTTCGCCTCCTTTCGTGACTTCGGGTCTTTTCACCGCTTCAGGACTTCGGCTTCGGCTGTTTTCGTGACTTCGGGTCTTTGCGCTGCTTCAGGACTTCGGCTTCGGCTGTTTTCGTGACTTCGGGTCTTTGCGCTGCTTCAGGACTTCGGCTTCGGCTGTTTTCGTGACTTCGGGTCTTTTCGGCGCTTCGTGACTTCGGGACTTCGGCTTTTTCCGTGACTTCGGGTCTTTTCGTCGCATCGGCTTCGGCTTTTCGGCACTTCCGCATTCGGCACTGAAGAGGCAAGACGTACGGCTCGGGCGCTCGTAAGGGGGGCCCGGATCTTCAAAAAAATGCAGCGCTGCCGGGCCCCCCTTCATGCCCGGGCCCGGTACGCTTGTCCCCCCTGTCCCCCCCTGATGGCGGCCCTGCACCCAGTATCAAGCTATGCAAGTACATAAGGATCGTGGAAATAATCCATCATAAAGAGTGACTTGCTTTGCCAAATAAATAAATCATTATTCCACACCACCAAAGGCCTGGCCTTATTCATTGAGGCCAATAGCACAAATTGAAGCAGCAGAGAATGAGCATTGAAAGTGGTGCAAGTGTAAAAATTTGTAGAACTTAATGCTGCTCTTATGTGATTTTTCCTCAGGCATTCTTTCTTTTTATGATCACATTTTTAAACATCTATATGTGATTTTACATCATGGCATAGCATGGCACTAAAATGATGAGAAGATCACAGATGCAAATGCCATTTAGGTTGGCCTCAAACAAACACGTCAAAATGATCCATTTTTCATATACCACTCTGTACTCAGTAATAAGTACAACAGATCCATCAATAGGACATTAACACTTGCATTAAACACTGTATGTTCATATTTGCAATATATAAACATGGATGAACCTTGGATGGAATTGTAAGAAGAGAAATTGATTTAAAAAAATACACATTTATTTGCTCTCTGTCAAAAATCCTAAAGGTACTTTATTCCTTTCAATTTCTCCAAACAGTTGAACTTATTTGCATCTGATGGGGGCAGTTAAGGGTGACACTACTAAAACACATGACGTAATACTGCAAACAATGCGGTGCAAATGGAAGACCAAAGACCAATTGGTACCTCCTGTGGATTTTTGGCCCCCCAGCCTGACCATAGATTTTTTTTTATTTTTACAAAAGTCTGACCCTTGGCATGTAGTAGGTTGGATAACTAAACTGTCATATGCCTAAATTTATTGGTGTAAGACCTAAGAATAATGTTCTATCAAGCACCAAAAGCCTAATTAAAGGCTATCCTCATGTCCAAGCACACGCAACATATATACAGACATACAAGGAACAAACATGGATTCACGTTCACACTTGCAAAGTCACAAGTAACACAAGTTGCCCCTGTTGATGCCAGTGGGATTGTGCTAAAATTATGGCATGGGCAAGTGATTTGTGGCAAGTAAAAAGAAATAGGAAAACAAAAACACCTTTTCTGCTTGTGCCCCTTAGGAGCTGTAGTCGTTTCAGTATTTAAGAAATGTATTGCTGTGTCTAGCCATTTCTGTCTGCTCAAAGTTCGGCTGGTACCTGTGTTTTCCATTGTCTGGGGGTTTGTTTGGTATATCTCTTATCGACACAGAGTTTGCAAGGAGCATAGGTACAAGAGGAACAAATATTATAAAAAGATGAAGATTAAACACTTCTTTGTATTGCATAAGAGATTAGGGTAGTGTGTTTCCACATCTTTAGTTAAATGCTGCTCAAAAGCTCTGAATACTGGGCAATTGCACAAATTCATTTTTTTGCATAATGCCATCTTTTTCTGACATTTAAACTACAAATGTTATTTTTTTATTAAAACCATTTAATTCACCCTCTAGTTTTTATATGGGTTTTATTCTAGAGGCAGAGTAACCAGAACCAAAGTGATTTATAAGGGCCCATATAATCACATTCTGTTTAGTCATTGCTTGATTTACTCAAATTATCAAGACATTTGAAGCGTTGTCTTGTCCCTGCTTTTCATTCTCTCCTTTCATTTTCTAAAGTGGGATGAAATTACTAGCATAAAGCTGTACAGTAGTAATGGGCGAATAAATTTGCCTGGCCCGAATTCAAGTAGAATTTCCGCGTTTCGCCACCGGCGAATAAATGATCAAATCTCCCCCGGAAATTCGGCAAAAAACTTCCTATAAATAGCTTGCGTCTAAATCGCCACGCGCCAACATTATTCGGACGCCCATTGACATTAAAGTCAGCATCAAAATTGACGCAAACTACTTTTTCTGCAATTTCCGATTTTTACAATTTTTCTGTGAAAATTTCAGATTTTCGTGATTTTTCGTGAAACTTTACGTTTTTTTCATTAATTTTTCACCGTAATTCGCCCATCACTACTGTCCAGCACTAACAGTGGTGTAACTAGATGTTAGTGGACCCCCAACATAACCAGATATTGTCTTTTTTTACCAATATAAGTTGAAATAGCTGATTATTTAGGGCCTCATGGGCCCCTATACTTCCTGTGCCCCCCTGTTACTCCCTCAGTGGTAGAACTACCGGAGCAGCAGGGGATGCAATTGGACCAGGGCCCACAACACTGAGCACTACTTAGAGGTGAGTAGAAATTAGAAAGAAAATGGAAAAAGAGGGACATTGGAATACTATTCTTTAAAGCCAGTAGCTCACATAGCTTTCTATTGCAGAGTCTATTTTGTGGTGATGTTGTCCCATTATAATCTACATCCATAAAAAACATTGTTGGCATTCTGTTTCATGGATAATGTTACTTCAATATTATATTGATTTATGAGACAATGTACAAGTTATCCAGAATGCTCAGGACTTGGGGGTTTCTAGATAACAGATCTTTCCTTAATTTGGATCTTCATACCTAATGTCTAGGAGAAAATGATTTAATCATAAATTAAACCCAATAGGCTGGTATTTTAGTTTGGATCAAGGCACTGCTTTATTTCTGTTTTATTATATTATTACAGTGAAATAGGAAATAGTTTTTAAAAACTTGGATTACTTGGATAAAATTGTATCTATGGCAGACAGCCATCCTGTAATTCGGTGCTTTCTGAATAATAGATTGCTTATGTTACTTTAACAAGTTGTTTGCTAGTATAGTTACTGTATATAAAGTCTATATACTTCAATCCCACAGAAAGAAGGTATACCCTATGTTGAGGGAAGCACTTCTAAATGCAGGTTTTGGACCTATTTTATTGGGACCTGGAGTTTTTCAGATAACAGGTCCTTCTGTAATTTGAATCTCCATTCATTAACTCTGAGAAAAAGAAATAAGAAACTCAATAGGATTGGTTTGCCTTTAATAAGGATTAATTATTATTTTAGTTAAGATCAAGCACAAAGTACTGTTTTATTTTTACTGAGAAAACGCAAATTCTTTTTAGAAATGTGAATTATTTGATTAAAATGGAGTCTATGGGAGATGGCCCTTTCAGTAATTCTGAGCTTTCTGGATAATGGGTTTCTGAATAATGGATACCTATACCAGATAACCAACTTTATATATCTTCTACTTGACTGTTGTACCAAAAAAAAAAGTTTGAGGATTCTGTTGGCAAAAGCAAACCATTGCAATGGGTTCTTCAGTCACCTCCTCTTTTCCCAATATATTTGTGCATAGACTGGAAGAAAACTTGTTTCTGAATCATAGATTGGGAGAACACATTATCCTCTGTTTAAGATAGAAGATAATATGTTACCAGAAATGGTAAATGAAGCTAGTATTAGCCACGAATCTGT
This sequence comes from Xenopus laevis, assembly GCF_017654675.1. NCBI lineage: Eukaryota > Metazoa > Chordata > Amphibia > Anura > Pipidae > Xenopus > Xenopus laevis. The sequence continues at coordinate 97,375,541 of NC_054382.1, read as the reverse complement.
AAAATTTCTGGTAGATATGTTGGGTATAAGCCTACATTTCTTAAATGAACAATTTGGCATTAGCCCATTAATAATAGAAAATCAGCCAATCGGTATAGAAAAAGTATAGTCGGAAAAGGAAAGGAAAGTTCTTACTCGCGGATGAGGACTAGACGATATCTAGTCAAGCCTTGTTTATGAAAAGAGTTTATCAAAATTTCCGTTAAAACCATGAAATAATTCGAGATAGAGAAGTAATTTGCTGTATCAAAGTAAAAAAAGACGACTAGCAAGGTTCACATTCATTTGATTTCTAAATAGTATAGAGCTATGGAAATACTGGCCAATTCCACAAGGGCTTAAGAATTTTGGTTAGGTTTTTGTGGATCCCCCTCCACATTTTTATCTATAGCAAAGGGAAAAGTATTAAGGAGATATAATGCCTTGCTAAACTCCAGGAAAAAACTAATATTTTTGGGAAATAAAGAAAGGTGCCTTTCCATGCCTACATTGTTTATGTTGTACTTCTATAGTGACATAAACCACCCAACACGGGCATGTAGATTCTACATTGTTTTCTTTACAACACTGTTGCATGTGGGTCTTCCTTATTGCTAAATTACATTGCCTGCTACCTGTTCTTTGGAATTACACCACCTATGCCCCCATTTCTCTTTTGTTTTTGACAAATACGTCCAATCAGTTAAACACTGAACCTTTGGATTGTTGTACTAAATACTCTGATGTGAACTGTTTCAACCTCTGTCAAAGACAGAAATCCACATGACTTGCACATGTAGTTTATAGCGGAAACAAACCGCCAGTTACTTTTGTATTGAGTAAAAACTGTTTAAAATTGTTTCAGTAGAATTGCACAGACCCCAATTTAAGGAGAACTCTTTTGGGCCAGTTTGTAGATGGGGGAAAGTTGCACTCATAAAATAATTGCATCCAGGCAGGTCATGGCCATAGCCATATACTGTACTTTTATGCATTAAACTATACAGTATGTGATTTTTTAGAAGCAAAAGATTAATGAAACATAAAGGGAGCCCCACATCTACCTTTTGTCTAGCACTTTCACATTTGGGGTCAGATTACCTAAAGAGCGAAGTGGCTAACGCTAGTAACTTTTCGCTAGCGTTGCCAACTGCAGGGACATCGAAGATTCACTAACAGGAGCAGGCGCCAATTCGCTAGCAAACGGGACCCATCACTTTGTAAGAGAAGTTCTTTGTTTTTCTGTGCTTTGAAGAGATACCTCTATGCTCTCCCATTGGTAACTCCCTTTTACTTTTGTATTTGTATGTTGTCATGTGCTAGTCTATAAAACCCTGTGATCTCTAAGTTCTGGGTTCTGGCTCTTTGTGAGTTCAGAATCCATAGAGCTTGTGTAAAATAAACTTTGTCTTTCATCTCAAGCTGTTTCTGGTATCTGAATTCCCCCCGACAGAGCTATTGTACTATTCATACTAATATTCCCAAATCAAGAACTCTGCATGCCCAGCAGGTGGCAGCAGCCCAAAAACACCTATAATATTTCATATATTGTACTGTACATTTCCACTGCGAGTTTGTTGCTAGGGACCACAGGTGGAAAATTGAGGGAAAGCATTATCAACACAGCCTCAATAATTTGGCTTAAAAGGTATACAGCATATTGTCCCTTTTGAAACCTTTTTATTTAATGTAAAGCAGAGTCTGCCTCCTTTTTGACCACCTCAGCCTAAGATTTTTGGCTTTTCTACTGAGACCAAATTAAATACATTAGGGCTCATTTACGGCCACAGGCAATTTTATCAAAGGTACTTGTATAAAAATGCACTCCTTGCTCACCTCCGTATAGTTAAGCTTGATGCCCAATCGGGCACTGGGGAACTTATTGAGGCAGGGGAACTGAATCTACTGCCACCTCCAGACCGGGCATCAATAAGTGCCACATACTTGGGCCTAAAGAACACCAAAAAGTATGCCAGCAAACACAATAAATAATATTCTGTGCAACAGTGCCTGATTTGCAACAAAGAACATGCGGAGCTGCATAGACTCAGATACAATTGTGGTGGGTGCAGTGCAACTGTGTCAAGAGAATTGCACATTTGCTTCTGCAGTGACACCAGAATTCTGGGAAAAAGTGGGAAAATTTCACTTTGCATCATGTTAATTAAGTAAATGCTCCCTATTGCGAGCTGCTGGCCTTCACTGTCTAATTTTTGTATATCCTTTAAAATTGTGTTTGTGATTTCTTAAAAGAATGATACAGGCCTGCACCGTTTACAAAACAATCATTGCAAAGGTTTAGCTTGTGAAACAACAAGTTTTATGACAGGCAGGAGCATATTAAAATGAACCAGTGCTTTTATAAATGCATTTACTGCTTTAAAGGGGAAGTAAAGTCTAAAATAGAATAAGGCTAGAAACGCTGTTTTTTGTATACTAAACATAAACATGAACTTACGGCACCACAAGCCTAATCAAACAAATAATTTATGCTTATGATTAAGTTGGTCACAGGGGGTCACCATCTTGTAACTTTGTTAAAATCTCTGCAAGACCAAGACTGTGCACATGCTCAGTGTGGTCTGGGCTGCTTAGGGATCATCATAAATTATCAAAACAGCCCAAGTCAAATAATATCTGCCAGAAGCCGATATAGCAAGACTGATTAATAATCAGAATATACAGACTGGACTGGGTTCTGTGTTGTCATGTAATCTAATGTGGATTTTATAGTTTTTGTATTGTTTAATACAAACTTTCTCCAACTCTGCAGAACCAGCGGCTGCAGCAAAATAATCCTCCAAATAGAATCACAGTTTATCTGTTTAAATCTGGCTCAATAGTCTTTGTCCCTGCAGCTGCAGTTGGAAACAGTAAAGGGGATGTAAAGGCAAAAATAAAATCCAATGCAAATCTATACACAGTCACCGACTGCTCTACAGGGAAACAAACAAAGCTGATTGAGTTCTGCATGGCTGGGAAGTAAGGCGGGGGCTCCCCCTGCTGTTCATAAGTATGATTGTTTCCCTGCTCAGCAGTTAGGGACCGTCTGACAATTCCTATCCACAGCAGTAAATGAAGGGGGAATTTCACTGCATACAGTCAGGTTTCTTATAAAAACCATACACATTTTTTTAATTAAAGTATCTTGGAGATAGGTTTCTTTTTCATTAAAGAAAGTAAAAATGGCATTTTACTTTTTTGCCTTTATATTCTCTTTAAGTTTTATCTTGATTCATGCAAATGTGATGGACTGCATTTAGCTTTCTAAATCTTTTCTGTTAAATTGGACAAGTCAACTGGGGCTTAAACATTAGCAAAAGTTATTTCCCCAAGTTGTTTACAAATAGTTACAGCTAGAAACAGAGTTTGGTATACCATAAAGTAGGGGTCAGTTTTTACTAAGTGCCCATTGTTACTGCTTTCATTATAAAAATGCTGACAGTTAAACAACCAGCTCCTTAGGATCAAAACACTGGTTTGGTTCGAACATATTATGAAGTTATTACAGGTATGGGATCCATTATTCAGAAACCCATTATCCATAAAGCTCCAAATTACAGGAAGGCTATCTCCCATAGACTCCATTTTATCCAAATAATCCAAACTTTTTCTCTGCAATAATAAAACAGTATATTGTACTTGATTGGGTTTGATTGGGTTTATTTAATGTTTAAATGATTTTCTAGAAGACTTGAGGAAAGCCCCAGGTCCAAAACATTCTGGATAACACGTCCCATACCTGTACTATACCTCTGGAAAGCAAATCATAAGCCTTTAAAGGGAAAGGAAACATTAAAATAATAGACCACTTCTGAATTCACAGATACTATGGGTTTACCAAAAGATTTAATTGTAACAGTTTTGCATTTGGTTTCCTGCGAGGTTGCATTAGTAAGTGTTCTGTATGGGCAGCTTTTTAAACATACATGTTGCAATTGCTTCACAGTGTGTTGCAATAGTCTGTGTATTCTTTTGGGTCAGTGAAACTGCTGTCGTTGCTACAGGATGATTTAATTCTGTGCCTTAACATGCAACCAGCAGAAAGGTGCAGTCAAATAGTACATTTTTTGTTTTAGGCAATTTCAGTAGGATGCACAACCTCCAAATGTTTCCACAAATGAAATCAAATATGCTGATTGGGGGGCATGTACTGGTCAAATATAAACTACAGACAATAGTGCATTGGACAGCTGCAAGAGGTCTATTCAAATGACTGTATTGTAGAACTGCCGATGTTAAAACAAGGGTGCACATACAGGCTAATGGCACATAAAGGGAACAAACTCCAGTCTTTATTTCTTCAATACACTTTGGACGCGCACTGCAGGAACTCCTCGGACACGGTGTAAGATCAAAGAAGAAACTTTTATTTCACATCAAGTAACACCTTATGCGTTTTGTGTGTTTCCACATGTAATCATAGGTGTGACCGTTCAACTTAGAAATGTATAAATGCAAAATGAAGTGGAATACGAAAATGTATTGTTTGTAGCACCTGTACTAATCTGGTTTTAGTTTTCACAACCTCCAGTCTTTGCCTGATAAGTGGGCTCAGTTGTTTGGAGTGTGCTCCATTTGCTACTGCAAGTTATGCAAAAGTACCAGGCAATGCAGTGAATACAGACAGGCAAACAGAATGCACAGAATGCAGAACACAGATATGTAACCTAAGTACTAGGGTTTGGACATATCTATCAATGAAGGCAGACTAATTTATTAATTTATTAATTTAGTTATAAGATTAACCTCACTTGTGCCCATATCCTGCAATAATGAAGGATCATTATGAAATAACAAATGATTTCAGTATATAATAGTGTCCTGTTCCCAAAAGTCCTATGTTACTTACTAGGTGAATACTGTTGTTGCGCAGCTTCATGTGCAGGTTGTACAAACAATTTAATTTCGCACATTTTTCAAAATGCAGTGAATATTTACTCTCAGATCTTACATAGATGCATAGTAAGTAAGGTTAAAAAAGTACACCTGTCCATCAAGTTCAACCTTTTAAGTCTATATAAAACCTGCCTAATGGCTAACTGATCCAGAGGAAGGCAAAACCCCCATTTGAAGCCTCTCCAATTAGCCTCAAGATGGCAATTGGACTAGTCCCTGTATCAACTTGTACTATGAGCTTTCTTTCATAACCCTGTCTCTGATAAATAGAGCATTAGAGAGATTATTATATGATTCTCTTATATATTTATACATGGTTATCATATCACCCCTTAAGTGCCTCTTCTCCAGCGTGAACATCCCCAATTTGGCCAGTCTTTCCTCATAGCTAAGATTTTCCATACCTTTTACCAGTTTAGTTGCTATCCTCTGTAGCCACTCTAATTCAATTGCCTAGTGCAGTCCCATTAAGGGTATAAGTGGCTTGGATATTTTTACTTTTATTCTTAATCCGTGAAACTGAGGCGACAATGCGTTGTTGAAAAATTGTCGCATGCATAAAAATTGTTGCAAGTCAAAATTATTCGGACACCCATTGACTTGAATGCATTTGGATCAAATAGTTCAAATTTGACTTCAGCTTTCCTCCAACCAATTGATACCATACCAGAATAAAAGTGAGTCTGAGAAAATAGAAATTCTAAAACTGAACTAAGCTCTCTTAGTACCTGGGGGTTTATTCCATCAGACCCTGGTACCTTGTTCACATTAATTTTCACTAAAGCTTTATAAATCATTTCCTGAGTCAGACCCTCACTAGGGGTGAGCTGAGCCAACAGTACAACTATGAGGTGGGTCTGAGAACTTTTGTATCCACTATATAAAAGAACTGCACATTTGCCTTTTCTGTATCTGTTACAACCATACTGGTACCATTATTGTTATTTAACAACTTCCCTCCTTCAACAATAGGAGACTAGACAACTGGTCACTACAAGTAGTTGAAACCAAGACCCTTTGACGGTCTGGGGTGAAAAAGGCAAAACTATAGAATAAAATAGGAAGAATAAGTCCTCTCCCCACCCCATGTGTTACCCACCTCCATTCCCGCTGTAGATGTGATTAGGCCAGCTATATTGGAGCTACAGATGGGCAGTGTTTTATTGCTTGCAAAGTGGTGGAACTGCAAAGGACTGAGTGGATAAACTGTTAATACAGAATACCCAAGCGTAAATAGCTTCACAGGGAGGTATAGAGACACATGAGACAGTCTGCAAACTGGCCAGTAAAGGGCCCCAAACTGTTACCAAATCAAAGAGACATGGAAGGGTCTTCCATAAAAGAGTACAGTACCCATCTGGAGCACATGTTAAGGACTTAGCAAAAAGAGAAGAGGGCTGGCTAAGGATATATGTAATGTATATTTTGCCCCTCTCCTGTTTGTATAATGGAAATATTGAGTTTTTGAATTAATTGTGTACTTGTCCCTAGCTATGAGGTTATTACTCACCTTCTGTCATATTGATCTTGCAGTTTCAGTTTTGCATTTTGTTAGATACCAGACTTAGTGGGCTGTCTGACCACAAACATCCCAATTCCCCATAGTCGTTCTGTAGCCCTATCAACCCCTTATAGAAAGCCCAACTGGGGGCACAACATATGGGGTTTCTAAAGACATAGACAAATTGACTTGTTTTCTCATAGTCTGCCCATGATATGCACGCCTAGGTATTACTATAAACTAATCACACTTTTCAGTTGTTGGGGCTGCATCAGAATGTCCCAGTTACCCATAACATACCTCCCAACACTTTGGAAATAGAAAGAGGGACAAAAAGATTTAGAGAGGCGAAATTGTTTGACCACACCCATTTGTGGCCACACCCCCTAATTACCATGTTAATTTTACAACATTTGGCAGGTTATGAAAGTTTAAAAACATTTCTATTTTTTTATGTATTACAGTTTTACTAATGAAGGTGAATTGCCCTTTAAGATGCAAGTCACAGTTTCCCCAAAAGATCTTAAATTGTTAAATTGGTTCTTTGCTTATCTTAAATTGTTACAAAAATATCTAAGTGCAGCTGCCACGTATTGTGGGCTCTCTGCCAAAAGCCAATTAAGTGAGAAACTTTGTATCAAAGAGAAAGTCGGGACATTTCAATAACAATCCGGGACTGCAGGTTAAGCTGTCAAAATCTGGACTGTCCCGCGAAAAACAGGACAGTTGGGAGGTATGGGTACCCAGTCTCCACCTATACCACCACCATCGTTGCTACCTGTAAAGAACTGCCAGTAAATTGTAAAGATTAAATAGATGGGAAAATGAGAAATTATAAGATTACAGACATTACAGTGCAATATACAGTAAGCAACATAACATGCTGTGTTCCACTTGCATTTGGCACTTACATGCACCTGTGTCAGTATAAGCCCCTTCTTAAGAACTGCTTGTGTTTCTTCCAGCACTCTTCTGCAGCTGAACACTTTAAAACTGACAGCAGGGGAGCACACAGAGAGTTCTAGTCCTAAAGAACAAGTCTCACTGAAGGTTGCTTGCTCAACACACTGTGCCATTTTTAAGCTGTTGGCGACCCCTTCTGGTCAATATGGGAAATGTCATTACCCATCTTTTCACTGGAAAGATGCCCAGCTGAATAATTTCCCAGGGCCCCAAGCTTCTGCAAGTACAGAACAAAATACGTAAAATGGCAAGCTATAGGGTTCAAAGCTCTTAAAAATAAAAATACTAGGGCACTATCAGCTAGAGAATGTCTCTTACAAGAAGTATTGTATCTCCCACTCAGTTGTATAAAGGAAATATACATAGAGACACTAATACTTGCAGACATGTCCTTGTTTTGTTTAAGGGCAAATAAACATATTGGGTACATATGGCTTATTTATAAAAAAAAAAGTACATTTTACATTTTCATTTTACAGTATTTAAGCTGAATAAAGATGGTCACATTTCTCATGCTGTTTATTTATTTGGTGTGGGAAAGTCACAAAAAATAATGTATACACTGTATTTAGCTGTAACCACGTGGGTCCCGGCTGTGATGCATATGGATACTGCAGTTTTAAATTCAGTTTTGTTCCATAGAAAGGCAGTAATGAAATCACTAGGGCTCACCTGCCACCCTCCTCTAAGGAACTAGCATGAGTTGTTTCCCACTTTGAGACTATTCTGAGAGTTTCTGGTAGAGAAAGGATAGTTAATAACATGGTAATACAGTGCTGCCTCTGAGTATAGACCCAGGCTTGGACCAGATATCCCAGCGAAGTCTAATTTTAGGGCAGGGGCCTGGAACAGTAGGGATTATGGTTGAATTCATTGACAAGCAGTAGTGTTCCTATGAGCTGGTAGGTATCTGGTATTCCTACTGATGTGTAAAATCGAACTTAGTATGTAAGGATAGGCATTGGAAGAGTAGGTCACGTATGTTAAACTTGCTTTTTTTGGTTGTAGAGGAATAAAGCTGTAATCCAAGAACAGGGCTACCCTGCTTGTTAAAAGGATGGTTTACCTTTAAGTTAACTTTTAGTATGTTACAGATTGGTTAATTCTAAGCAACTTTTCAATTGGCCTTCATTTTTTATTTTTAATGTTTTGTTTTTGAATTATTTGCCTTCTTCTTCTGACTCTTTCCAGCTTTCAATTATGGGTCACTGACCCCATCTAAAAAACAAATGCTCTGTAAAGCTGACCTGTTATTGTTATTGCTTCATTTTATCACTCATCCTTCTATTCTGGCCATCTCCTAATTATATTGCAGTCTTTTATTTAAAAAAGTTGCAAATTGTCTCAAAATATCAGTCTCTGCAAAACAAAACAAAAAACCAACAGTTAATTTTAGGGTCAACAACCCCTTTAAATGGCTTTTCTCCCTACCAGGCCCTATACTTTTCCCCAGCCTTCCTGTATGAGCCGTTATATGGCGCCTGATCAAATCCGAAGAGCTTGGTGGGGTCACTGCTGCTACGGCAAGGAAAGCATTCCCCAACCTGCCATAACTTGTCATACAAAAGTTCTCTTAGAAAGAGAAAGAACAATTATGAGCAGTTTGAGAGGTGTCTTATTATAAATATCCATCACCTCCACTCAAAGTGAACTGCACCTTTAATTGAATAACATTTTGCCACCACATGCAGATATGTGCATATGTTAAAGGGATGGTTCACCTTTAAAGGGCATGTAAAGTCTAAAATAGAATAAGGCTAGAAATGCTGTATTTTGTATACTAAATATAAACATGAACTTACTGCACCACAAGCCTAATCAAACAAATAATTTATGCTTTCAAAGTTGTCTACAGGGGGTCACCATCTTGTAACTTTGTTATACATCTTTGCAAGACTAAGACTGTGCACATGCTCAGTGTGGTCTGGGCTGCTTAGGGATCATCATAAACAAAGCTGCTTGAGTTCTGCATGGCTGGGAAGTAAGGCGGGGGCTCCCCCTGCTGTTCATAAGTATGATTGTTTCCCTGCTCAGCAGTTAGGAACCGTCTGACAATTCCTATCCACAGCAGTAAATGAAGGGGGAATTTCACTGCATACAGTCAGGTTTCTTATAAAAACGGTACACATTTTTTAATTAAAGAATATTGGAGATAGGTTTCTTTTTCATTAAAGAAAGTAAAAATGGGATTTTATTTTTATGCCTTTACATGCCCTTTAAGGTAGAATGCCTAATTCTAAGCAACTTTTCAATTGGTCTTCATTATTTATTGTTTATAGTTTTTTTATAGTCTTTTTCTTCTGACTCACTGACCCCATCTAAAAACAAATGATCTGTTAGGGCTCTTACTCACTGGCGTTCTGACCTGCGCTCCCCTGCGTTCCGTTTTTTGGCGTTCAGCCGCAGGGGAGCGCAGGAATAGATGCATGTCATTATTTCAAATGGGGCTGTACTCACTCAGGCGCGTGTAGGTGCCGAACGCAGGTTGAGACGCAACATGCTGCATTTTTCCTGTGTTCGGCGCCTACACGCGCCTGAGTGAGTACAGCCCCATTTGAAATAATGACATGCGTCTATTCCTGCGCTCCCCTGCGGCTGAACGCCAAAAAACGGAACGCAGGGGAGCGCAGGTCAGAACGCCAGTGAGTAAGAGCCCTTAGGCTACAAATGTATTATTATTGCTACTTTTTATTATTCATCTTTCTATTCAGATCTTCTTCTATTCATATTTCAGTCTCTTATTCATATCAATGCTTGGTTGCTAGGATAATTTCGACCCTATCAACCAGACTGCAGAAATTGCAAACTAGAGATGCTAAATAAAAAGCTAAAAGAGGCTTTTTAATAAAAATCTGGGACTGCGGGCTGAGCTGTCCAAATCAGGATTATCCTGCAGAAAACAGGACAGTTAGGAGGTATGATATTCATAAGCAGAAAAAAAACTATGTCCCTTTGGATTTAACGCTGAATGTGTGAAATTCCTTTATCCCCCATGGTGTGGGGTCTCTGCACGTACACGGAATAATGGCATGAAATGAATGTATGTTTTCCATAAATTACTAAATTATGGAAAGATCCATTATCCACAAAACCACAGGTCCCGAGCATTCTGGATAACAGGTCCCCTACCTGTACCTTATACTTTATCCATACCTCACAACTGTCCTGTTTTCAGAGGGACAGTCCCTCTTTTGACAGCTCAACCCGCAGCCCCTCGTTTCTACTGGAAAGTCCGATTTTCTCTGAACTGAACAGCCAGAAAAATAAACAATGTTTCTAACTTAATTGGCTTTTGGCAAAGAGCCAAGTACAGCCACAGTTGCAGATAAAATACAATTTGTAGATAAGCAAATAAGTAACTGTAACAATATAAAGATAACAGGTCCCTTGGGAGAAGACTCACAGCTTAAAGGGCAATTCACCTTCATTAGCAAAACTGTAATGACTGAAAAAAACACAGAAACATGTTCAAACTTTCATAACCTGCCAAATTTTGTAAAATGAACATGGTAATTAGTGGGTGTGGTCACAGAAATGGGCGTGGTCAAACATATTTGGGAGGTACTGTATGCCTGATCCCAACTTAGATATAATTAATCCTTATTGGAAGCAAAACAATTCCATTCAGTTTATTTAATGTTTCAATAGTATTTTAGTAACCAAACTATGGAGATCCAAATGACAGAAAGATGCCTTATCTGGAAAACTGTATTTCCCGAGCATTTTGGATAACAGTGCCTATACTTGTAGTAGCAATGTGATTGTCCAGTAAGTGCATATTCTGCAGGTATCCATGGATATCCAAGTCTATGTCACATATTCTCTATTGACTTTGTGCCTGTCATAGGCCTTGCATGCCAGTAATCTCTGTGTGCAAACATAATAAGCATTTAAATATAAGACTGCCAAAGTCAGTTTAACATCCAGTGCAGTCTAATGGCACCAATACAGAAAGGAAATACATTCTGTCACTTTAAGAGGGATTAGTATAGTGTATTTAGCTAAATAGTCAGGTCTGGAGCAGGACTCACAAATCACTTGGGGCCATGTATTTAGCTTTGAGCATTTACTGCACATTCCTTCCAGACAGAGATAAAAAGCTTCCCAGATGGGAGAAAATCCTTGTGTCTCAGACTTCCCTATAGGTCATTGTCAGTAAAGGCCAAAAGGTGAACAGAAATGTCTGCACTTCTTTCCCAGGGAGTGTGAATGGAAAAATGTTTTCTTTAATGGGCTTGTTCATCTTTTAGTATGATGTAGAGCAGGGGTCCCCAAACTGTGAGCCACATTCAAATGTAAAAAGAGTTGGGGAGCAACACAAGCATGAAAAAGTCTATTGGGATGCAAAAGAAGGGCTGTGATTGGCTATTTGGTAGCCCCTATGTGGACTGACAGCCTATAGGAGGCTCTACTTTGCACTATACTTAGTTTTTAATCAATTAAAACTTGCCTCCAAGCCTGGAATTCAAAAATAAGATTATGCTTTGAGGCCACTGAGAGCAACATCCAAGGGGTTGGTGAGTAACATGTTACTCACGAGCTACTGGTTGGGGATCACTGATGTAGAGAGTGATATTCTAAGACAATTTGCAGTTGGTTTTCATTTTTTATTATTTGTGATTTTCCAGTTTTTTTTATTCAGTAGCTGTCCAGTTTGTAATTTCAGCAATCTGGTTGCTAGGGTCCAAATTACCATAGCAACTGTGCATTGATTTGAACAAGTGATTGGAATATGAATAGGAGAGGTCCTGAATAGAAAGATGAGTAATAAAAAATAGCATTAGGAATAAATGTGCAGCCTTACCAAGCATTTGTTTTTAGATGGGGTTGAATGCTGAAAATACTAAAAACTATCAAAAATAAACAATGGCAACCAATTGAAAAGTTGCTTAGAATTGGACATTCTATAACATGCTAAAAATTAACTTAAAGGTGAACCACCCGTTTAATGCAAAGATAAAATCCTCTGCTGATTGTCAGGCTGTTCCAAGACCAGAAAGTGCAACGTACACAGCACAAGGAATTCCATAGACTTATAGGGGGGAAATTCACTAAAGGGCGAAGTGACTAACGTTAGCGAAAATTTGCCAGCGTGACGTCATTTCGGGACTTCGCTGATTTACTAACAGGCGCAGGTGTAACTTCGCTAGTGAAGGAGATAGACTCTAGCGCTACTTCGTACTCTTACGCCAGGTGAAGTTTTGCTCTGGTGAAAGAGCGTTATTTCGCAAATTCACTAAGATGCGCCTTTTACTGAATGTTACTTGTTGCGCCAGACTTGCCTTTGCCAGCTCAGACCAGGCGAAGTGCAATGGAATGTATAGGGCTTCTTCAATTTTTAGTTGAGAAATTTTCTAAGTCCCGAAAAACGCTGGCGTCTTTTCGTTTTTCAGGGTGATAGGCTGCAAAAGTCCATAAATTTGGGTACCTGGGCTCCCCCCTACATTTCCTAACATATGGGACATAAACTGTACACTGGGCTCATGTGTAATATAACAACTCTATTTAATTTTATTAAGGTTTCCTTGGGCTTGTGTATTGTAATGTATTTGCTGCAACATATACGTCCAATCAACTTTAACTTTCCGTCGTATGCAATTTAGCCAACGCTATCGCAACTTCACTTCGCTTGGTGCAGTAAAGCTAGCGCAACTTCGCTTGGTGCAGTAATGCTGGCGCAACTTCGCCAGAGTTCAGCGCCCTGGACTCAATTTCGGATTTTATTGAATTAGCGTTGTCCTGGCGAATCTACACCTGGCAAAGTGTTGCGCTGTGAGTGAAGCGCTGGCGAATTTCCGCAGAATTTGCCCCATAGAAATGATTTTAAAGTCTAAGGAAACAATACTTACAGGAATACACCTCTGTTCAGTTCCGCTTTAGCTTCCATATGTTTATGCCTTTTCATTTGTACTGCGTGGCCATGGACATCTGATTATTAATTATTACTGTCTTGGGAAAAAATATTTTTTTCCAGATTCTTTCCAGACCACCAGAGCAGAACATGAAGGGTTTGCCTCTAGAAGCTTGTGACTCTCTGCTCTGCAATAAATGCAGCTGAGAATTCTGTGTGACTTCTCCCTTTGTTCATGACAAGTATAATAGTGATGTTGGCATGTATAGATAAGGGCAGATTTAACACTAAGTGAAATTAGAGCTCGTCACAGAACAATTCATCTACTTTCTATTCATTCCTATGGGATTTTTAGAATGGTATCTATCATTGGGTGAAAGTTCAGAGCCTTCTAAAAGTTCCTTAGGGCAGAGACACGTGGAGATTCAGGGAGATTCGCCCGAAGAAGAGGTGATTTGTTGCTGGGCGACTGATCTCCCCGAATCTCCAAGTGTGTCTCTGCCCTTTGGAATGGATAGAAAGTGGGTATGTTTTTCTGTGATAAACTCTAACCCCATATTTTGAGAAATCTGCCTCTAAGAGTGCTGCAAGAAAGAAGCAGCCAAACTTCCATTTCAGTCACTAAATATAGGAAAGAAGTTGCCTCACCTTTAAAGGGATCCTGTCATCGTAAAACATGGTTTTTTTTCAAAACGCATCAGTTAATAGTGCTGCTCCAGCAGAATTCTGCACTGAAATCCATTTCTCAAAAGAGCAAACAGATTTTTTTATATTCAATTTTGAAATCTGACATGGGGCTAGACATTTTGTCAATTTCCCAGCTGCCCCCAGTCATGTGACTTGTGCCTGCACTTTAGGAGAGAAATGCTTTCTGTCAGGCTGCTGTTTTTCCTTCTCAATGTAACTGAATGTGTCTCAGTGGGACATGGGTTTTTACTATTGAGTGTTGTTCTTAGATCTACCAGGCAGCTGTTATCTTGTGTTAGGGAGCTGCTATCTGGTTACCTTCCCATTGTTCTTTTGTTTGGCTGCTGGGGGGAAAAAGGGAGGGGGTTGATATCAGTCCAACTTGCAGTAAAGTTCATCAGAGCACAAGTCACATGACTTGGGGCAGCTGGGAAATTGACAAAATGTCTAGCCCCATGTCAGATTTCAAAATTGAATATAAAAAAATCTGTTTGCTCTTTTGAGAAATGGATTTCAGTGCAGAATTCTGCTGTAGCAGCACTATTAACTGATTCATTTTGGAAAAATAATTTCTCCCATGACGGTATACACCTTAGGGCTCATATACTTTGCGCAGGGGATAATGGTTCATACAGTGAATATAATTGCACTGCACATGGTTATATTTCTAAATCTGGATACGAACGGTGTATTTAGGGAATTTATTAAAACTCTAAATGTTCACATTGTTTTATTAAAAAAAAATTAACCAAACTCCCATCCACAATTTTACCTTATTTATCAATAAAATAAGAAATAACTCAAAATTATGAAAAAAAATTGCATTGTACAAATTTTTCACATTTGACACCAGGAAACTCAGATTATCATCCGAAAACCACAAATTATTCGGATTATTGTGCAAAACTCATAGCAGATCATGATATCTTCCAATTGTGAAAGGGACATCTGCCATTGACTTCTACATGACCTCAGCAGGTTTGAGATGGAGTATTTTTGGATTCAGACTTTTAGCATCCTCAGGCTATAATAAAATTCTAGCTTTTTCAAGTTTTTTTTCCACTAAAAAAAATAGTTTTCCCCTGACCAGAAAAGTTTGGGTTTCAGTAAATAACCCCCTTAATGTGCACACTCCGCGTTTGAGTTATTCCACAACTTTGGCGGTGGAGAAAATATTTGCAAAACAGTTTCACAAATTGCGAATTTAAATTACTACCAACGCGAACCTCTCACAGTGAAAAAAACTGAAACACAGGTGCAATATGTTAGCGTTCAGAAAAAAACATAAATACATAAAAACATAACATATCATTTGCAAATAAATATGTGTTGCGCAAACTTTGTAAATTGTTTTTTTAAATGATGAAATAATGTTTGAGCTCATAACATTAAATACAGTTTTACTTGTGTTCATTTAAAATGATATAACCAACTATTAAATATGTAGCAATCCATATGTTTTGACAAGTATGTATGCTGACACATTTCTACTCCAAAGTGCAAACATTTCCTAAAATGAACAGCTCATGACATTTCAGAAAATGTTCTTATCGCCCTCATATACTAAGATAACCAAAGGGAGTGGAATGCTGAAAACCCGAAACTGAAAACAGAGCGTGCAAATCTTTATGGCTGACATTGCTGCAACTCAAGTACCATGTCTGGATTTTGAGCGCCATAGCTGGAAGTTGACCCCAGAAAACCATTCAGTTTTACAAAGTCCACATTCTGACAAATTCAAAATACTTCAGCAGAGGTGTCAGGTAGCGGCTATCCGGTCAGCTGCCCATTGTTCTGTTGTTAGGCTACTGGGGAGGGAAGGGAGGGGTGTTATTATTTCAACTTGCAGTACAGCAGTAAAGAGTGACTGAAGTTTATAAGAGCACAAGTCACATGACCTGAGGGCACCTGGGAAACTGACAATTAGTCTTGTTCCATGCCAAAGTCACATGATCTGAGGGCACCTGGGAAACTGACAATTAGTCTTGTTCCATGCCAAATTTCAAAATTAAACATAAAAAAAACCTGTCTGCTCTTTTAAAACTCTTAACTGATGCGTTTTTAAAAAAACTTTTTTCCTGCAACAGTATACCTTTAATTCTATTTTCACATATTTTATTACGGTGTATTATCACAAAGTTGGAACTGGGGGTAACGTCACAGGCTCACTCCCTTAAACTGCAAAAGTGCTCTAGCACTAACCTACTCTTGACACTTTACATTAAACAGACTTTTATTGTAATGTCTCATTTCAACACGATTCAAGCAAGAATAAATACATTTTCACAAGTAAAACAGTTCTTTTTAGTTTTTAAGTTTAATGTAAAAAAAATTCAAGTAATAGAAAATTACAGAAGCACAAAGCATCCACTATTAATTGCATTACCCCTGGACACAAAGGCACATTTTTGCTTAAAAACAGACCATGTCAGACAGTGTAAATGTGAACCATAGCAATGTCCATTACATGAGAAAAGAATAGATCTGCCATTATCAGAATTTAGTTCATATAGATGCATTATTGATTGTCCAAACTGTTATTTGTGTTCTATTATCTGGTTAGAAAAAATAATTTTAACACTATATAAACAGTAATTACAAAAACAGCTTTCTTTATTTACAATTCCACCCGAGAATACCTGACAGTACAGGGGTGCGACGCATGATTACAAAGACTAACATCATTTGAAAAAATTTGCAGTTTACCAAAATAATAAAAAAAAAGCACTTTAGTAAATCTGCCCCAATGTGTTTAACATACCTGATTAATGGCTAGCTTGCTCTGTATCTACAAATTCTTTGAGATAAACTGATTTGTAAAACATACCAAGTCATATCTATCAAGACATAACTGAAGTGATTCTGAGGTTAAAATAATGGTCTGGAAAAATTTCATAGAAATCAATCCAACATTCCATGCAGAGCCCATTATGTTAAGGAGATAAGGTGGCCAGGGCCAAAGGTACAACTTTACTTTTCAGTGTTGTTAATGGAACATTAATATTACCAGATAATAACAGACAGTAATTTCATTTTGGTGGTGCAAAGAGATAAAAAAAGCATTTTCCTGAACTGTGAAAATTGTGCTGTAACAGGAAGACCACTGGACTGAATTTCTGGCAGGACACGTGGGGTAATCCTGAATCCTGCACGGCTTTCAAGTATCTTTCTCAGGCAACTGATAAGCTTCTATGATGATGTTTAGAACATCCGTTGATTTTAGCCAAGGTCTAAGAAGAGAAGTCTTACAAACATTCCAGTCAAGAGCAATTAAATAGTATTCAAGCTTCCTGTTGGATCCGTATATAATAATGCAAAATTGATAGCTCAACACCACAAAATGATCTTTTTGAGAGTTCAGTATCAGATTAGTTCTGTTTGTATCTGAATATTAAGCCAATGAGTTGTTTGTCACGGAAGAAACGGCACACATATTTACAAAGAAATTTGGAATAAAAAAGGATGAAATCTGATGGATCTGTGGGCGAAGGTGCAGAACCTCTCACCTAATAAACATGTACAGACTGTGTATCTCAAAGAGAAATTACCTTGTCTAGAACACAATAATTTTTTTAAACTTCTCGCACTTTCCAGGATTTATTATATTTGCAGTTAAGACCGTGTGTAATGTACAGTGCTGTGTTTCGTGACTCTGGTAGTAGATTTACTTGTATTGTTGGCAGAAGGTGGCAACTCGTCAGACAAATGCCCCTCTTGTTTAAAGAATTGATCATTACTTGCATATTGGCCTAAAGATACAGCACCGTCTTTCATCATATTTATCCCTCCAGAAATTTCAGCTGGAAGTATTATATTGTCCTGTATAGGAGTATAATGCCTTTCAGTTACTACAACATTGTTCCCGACAGCCAGTTCAGGAATGCTCAGTGAGGTCTGTAGACCAGAGCTGGGTGCCAGCAGCCTCTCGGTTACAACTACATATTGCGAGTCTAGAGGTTCACTGGCTCCCACAAAACCAGGCCTTGCTTTGTCAGAGGTGATCACTCTTTCAGTGACCATAACATTCTGTCCATCTTTAATGTCAATCATGTTATGCAAACTAGCAGAACTGCCAATTAACCTCTCTGTCACTAAGACATTCTGCTGGTGCAGCGGCTCAAGAAAATATGCAGGACCTGTGGTGTAAGATTTTTCTGTCACAAGGATATTACCTCGAGGTGCGGGATCATGAATATACCTAGAAGAGTCTTCAGCAATTACTTCTTCTCTAACTACCATTTCAGGTTCTCTTCTTTGAACATGTGTCTCAACTGAACTAAAGGAACTTTCCATATTGGCAAAAGTTGGGGCATGTGCAGCTATTACCTTTTTCTCTACGCTAACGTTACTACTTGCCTGTGAGCGTTGCACATCTTGCATGGTAAGTGATTTAGTTGTTTCGGCAAGCTCCTCGTATGACTTATGCCTTTCTGCTTGTACAGCAGTGCTGGCCTGCATGCCCTGACAAATGTCTGCCAGTGCTTTGAACTTCACCCCTAAATCATCAAGACAGTCATAATCAAATTCACTTTCAATGAAACTGCAGCATCCAACAGATCCTGAGAGTGACTCAACATCTTGATGGGTATAAGTAAGAATGCAGTCTTTTGCTGGCTGAGCCTGGTCTTCATCACAATAACCAAACGCTTTCTAGAAATGGACAGAAAGAAACAAATCATTAAGATGGTATGCAGACATCAAAATATTTCAGTAATAATATAAAACCTGTCACCCTTCAATAAGCAAAGCTAATTTATGGTCTCCCATTATAGTCAATGGAAACTGATCAGCGACAACTTACAGCATTTTGAGCATCGTTTTACTACATTGTTTTACTCAAATTAAAAAAAAAAGAAAGTAATTAATATGTGCACACTTAAAATCAGGTATTCTGTAATTTTTTTCACTGCATAGAAGCAAGATACTTTGAAGGGTACATTTATTTCCTCCTTTCAATCTTTTGTACTTTGTATAAAAAGATTACCTAGACTTATTCAAAATTCTGTGGAGATCAGTATTCCCTTTAAAGTGAACAACTAGTAGTGAAAATTATGAGAAGCCATGTAACAAATATCAGTTCTACTGGGTAATAACATAGAAGTGTAGCCTCTCTCAGACTGGAAGTCTCGTTTTACATATAAAGGGAAATAGATGGGAATAGCGTTAATAGCTGAAGATAAAGGGGAAAGGGTCATAGCAGAAAAAGCAAAAAAGTACACTTCTGTAAGACAGAAAACTGCCATGATATTTGACAAAAGTAAAATTACTTACATCACTGAAGTATTCTTTTATAAATCCTTCATCTAGGGCTGCACCTCCTCCACCTATTATTGCACCTCCTCCACCTATTATTGCACCTCCTCCACCTATTATTGCACCACCATAAGCTCCTCCACCAACACCGGCTCCTGAGCCACTTCCAGAAGTCAGCACAGCCATGGATCTTAATGTGTTCCCTGCAGCTCCTGCTTGGGCTTCTGCTAGTAAATTTCTTTGCTCTTCCCATCTTCTGTCTATTACGGTGTTTGAGTGGTACATTCCACCCATAGCCTGGAAGCCTGCTTCTCCTTTACCCATACCTCCTGCACCAGCTCCACTGCCTCCTGCAGTACATCCAGCAGCAAGAATATGTGGTGCAAGGGCAGCCTAAAGAGGAAACATAAAATTCTGATTACCACATTTCCCTGTACCAAGAAACAATGCTTTACTTGAGATATTTTAACTGAATCATTTACAGAAACACTGTGGGGCAAATTCACTAAGCGCCAAACGCTAGCGTTACTTCGCTAGCGTTTGTCATTTTCGTTACTGCGCAAATTCACTAACGAACGCTGGCGTAGTTTCGCTAGTGTTACTTCGCACCCTTACGCCTGGCGAAGTTTCGCTAGCGACGTAACTACGCAAATTCACTAACGCGCGCAGTGTACTGAACGCTACCTTTTACGCTAGACTTCCTTCACCACCTCAGACCTGGCGAAGCGCAATAGAGTAGATAGGGATTGTTTCAAAAAAAGTCAACATTTTTTCTAAGTCCCAAAAAACGCTGGCGTGTTTTCTACATTATGGGTGATAGGCTGAAAAAGATCGAAATTTTTTTTGGGGCTCCCCTCCTTCCCCCCTACATTTCCTGACTCATGGCAACTTACCTAGACAGTGGGCACATGTGTAGGGCAAAATTAAAATTTTGTTTGATGAATTGAAGGTTTTCTTGGCATTTGTAGTGCTGATACGTATTCCTCCATTGAAATTTGAATTTGGCGCCCTATGCAAATTAGCCTTCACTAGCGTAACTTCGCTTTACTTAGCGAATCAACGCTAGCGCAACTTCGCAACCTTATGCTACCCCTGTGCGCAACTTCGGATTTTAGTGAATTTGCGAAGCGCTGGCGAAACTACGCCTGGCGAAGTGTGGCGAAGTGCGGCGAAGTTGCGCCTGGCGAAACTACGATTGTTAGTGAATTTGCCCCTGTGTGCTTCTTGCAACATTGTGGAATTCCATAAAAATACTACCATGAGGCCTTTGCCCTATTCTTTTAGTTGAAGTGATTATCATATATTAAATAGTAAGCTATCATTACCTTGTACCTGTATTTTTTTTAAGTAGCCATAAAGTATTCTGGTCAACAGATTTAACAGATCCCACTCCTGTACTTTTACTGTATTGCATCTGTATTGCAACAGGTTGTTTCCTTTGCACTCCTGAGATTTCTTACTGATTATCTCTTCTAAATATTCAAAATCTTGCAATGATGTAAACAATGGGTTTAAAGGGACAGTATACACCCCTTTTTGACATGAGCTGAATTAATATGGCTTGTGCCGAACATACTTTTTGCCTACTGTTTTAATTAAGAAAAAGCTATGCTTTTTATTATTTCTGGCATGAAACAAGAATATGAAGTCAATTACAGTATATCCTGTCACTTTTGGTCCCACAGAACTTAAGAGGACCTGTTAAAAACAAATTACCAGTCCACGAGAAGCCCCAGATCAAATGTTGCTGCTTAGAAAAGAAAGGTTTAATAGGCAGAGTGTAATTTCAACATTTATTCCTACTTATTGTGCCCATTTCTAGTAAAGGTGTTTTAGGGGTATACTGACTATTACAGAACTAGGACTAATAGGGTTTTAGTGTTTTGTTATAAAGATAAGTGGCCTATCCTCTGCATGCTATGCCCCAACCCTATCTCATTTGGCACTGACATACCCAGATCCACCCCATTTCAGCCCTCTACATAAATTCTCATAATTAAGCTTGCCACCACAAGGTCTAAAGCATTTAGAAACTCAGCTATGACTTGCCATGTCTTCAGGCGCGGCACCTTCATTATTCCATTTCATAAATGTAGCCTCCGTGCCATCTGGTATGGCCATAAATCCCGTCCCAGTAGATCCACAATAGCACAAGAGTAATAGAAGTGGCACCACTGAAGAAACAGGAAAAACAAAACAACATTAACTAATTAGAGTGCGGTTTAATTTTAGGTCCATATTAGCTTTGGTCACATAGAACATTTTAATCACTGTGGATTTTCAGAGAGCTGTGTAAACAGCTGCTGTTTTTTTGCCATTAGAGTATATCAGATCTACAGAAATAATTGTGACCTTGGTATAATAATTAAATTGAAAAAAGTGTAATTTATTCATAATGCTGCAGCGGTTTTATTCTGTGTAAGCTGCTTAGGCATTGTGGACATTTACTGCTGAACAATAATGAAACGGAGAACAAAGTAATGAGCTTCAAAAAGGAACTAAAATGTTCTGAACGCTTGCTATGATTATCTTAGTTAGCCAATAAAGGTATCACCTTTATACCACTTTGACATGTAAAAAGATTTGGGGAGCGACACAAGCATGGAAAATGTTCCTCGGTGGTGCCAAATAAGGGCTGTGATTGGCTATTGGTAGCCTCTGTGTAAACTGGCAGCCTACAGGAGACTGTTTGGCAGTACAACTGTTTTTTATGTAGGGATGCACAGACTCCAGGATTCGGTTTGGGATTCAGGCTTGTTAAATATAGGGTATTGGAAAAATGGTTATATTCCAGTATTGATTAAGTTTGAATATGTTTCATTTGTGCACTCATGACTTGTCATTCACACATCCTTCACACATTGGTTCCCATACTCCATTTGTTCCCTAAGTCTAGAGGGATTAGGTTACAGGAAACGTATGGAATGTCTTATGGGTTGGCTGGGGAGGTGTATCTCACAGATTTTGAATATATCCCTGAACAAAGAGAAGTTTGCTCTCGCACACTGGACACACACACAGACACACACTGACTCTCACACAATACAGACATACACAAAACTTTTATACAACATATTGATACATACATATTATTTTGGTAGGCTGTCAATAGAGCATTTGACTGGCTAGGTATCTGTTAATTTGTATGTATTTTCTGCAACACATTTTTACACATTAAATATATTTAAATATCACCTTGGTGAGTGGTGTTTGTTGACCAGAGAACTTATACAAATTATTTAATAAGACTGTAGTTTCTAACAAGGCTTTTTCAGCAGGATTTGGATACGGCCTTATCCTACTGCCTGGCCGAACGAATCCTAATTTGCATATGCAAATTTGGTACGGTGAGGTACGTGACTTTTTGTCACAAAACAAGGAAGTAAAAAATGTTTTCCTTTTCCACCCCTAATTTGCATATTCAAATTAGGATTTGGTTCGGTCGAATCTTTCACGAAGGATTCGGGGGTTCAGTCGAATCGAAAATAGTGGATTCAGTGCATGCCTATTTTTATGCAACCAAAACTTGCCTCCAAGCCAGACATAATCACCTGCTTTGAGGCCATGGAGAGCAACATCCAAGGGGTTGGGGAGCAACTTGTTGTTCATGAGCTACTGGTTGGGGATCACTGCACAACAACGAAACATGAAATACCCATTATTTACTCACATAATAATAATAAGCAGGCCAGAATCATTAGTCCAATTGCAGCAGCTCCTAGTTTTACAGATGAATCAATCATTCGTTCACTGCAGGCATCACCATTGTCACAGGAGCAAATAAAGAGTGAAAGGATCTGTGGTTCTGTGCAACTCAGTCCTTGGTTGTCTTTCACCAGAACGTGCACTTTATGTGACCCATCCCAGATGTTTTGTGGTTTCAGCTGTACACCGACTCCTATCACAAACAGGGGAATAAAAGTAAAACATTTCATTTCTGCTGTTTGAGAAGCAGTTATCAAACTCAAGATCTTGAAAAAGGCATTGTGCATTGCATTATAAAATACAGAATTTTCTTGACACTCAGAAAGTTTCCTACTGAGTAAATGTTTGGTAAGGGTGGGGTTGGCTGTAGATTGCTCTGCAGGTGCAGTGGATTTCCACAGGGAGTGAAAAATCAGAGCCTTTGCCTAAGAATAAAGTCTGGGGAGTTTACATTCGGTCACTGATAATTGTACCGGTGAAGGTCAGAAAATATAGACCAGAATAGGAGTACATTTCTATGATTTAAATAAGAGTAATAAAGGAAAAATAGGCTAACGTGAGACATGCTTGGCCAATTCTCAAGATCATAGCTTGCATTCCTTCAAGTCAAATTCCCTTAAAGAGAGGCTGTTTACCTTCCAAACACTTTTTCAGTTGAGTTGTTTTCAGATTGTTCTCTGGATATAAAGACTTTTTTCAATTTCCATTTTTTATTTTTCCAAAATTTAAGTTTAAACTTGAATGTTCCTGTCTCTGGTGTCAGCTCAGTAATTCAGGTGCAGATTCTGAACTGTTACAATTTTGCAAAATTTAGGGGGTTATTTATCAAGGTCCAAATATCCAAACTTCGAATAATTTGTGGTTTTCAGAGGAAGAAAAAAACCGATTCAATTTTCGTGATTTATTGAAGTCCCGATAGTCTAAAAACTCAGAATCCAAAACCCCGGGATCTAAAAGCTCTCCAGGTCCTGTATAAATGGGGAAGGTTCCAGTGTCTGCGCTGATGTCCCGATATCTGATGAGTTTGTGGTTTGTGGTAATTGGAAAAAGCCTTTATTTCTGGTGAACAATCTGAAACCAACTGAACTGAAAAAAAGTGTTGGAAGGTGAACAAACCCTTTAATAATCAGTTTAGAACAATAGTAGTTAGCCATAATGATGCATTGCTAGTGCGTGCACACAACAAATTATCGTGCACAGAAAGAATTTTGTGTGAGAAAATCTTGTAATAATTCTGACCTGAGAACACAGTTTAAAATGTGCGCACAAAATAATTTTAGAATTTTAGAAGGAACATTGCTTCTATACCATACTTTGAAAAACAAGAAGACTAATATAGAAGGCGCCCTGCTTCTTTTACCATCCCATATACAACTAATATAGCTATACAGGGCTTGCTTTTCCCCACATGGTCCATATAAGTACATATGTATTGTTGACGTCTCTCCACACTTACCATTGCTTGGTCCAAGAGTCCAGAATTTTGCATATCCTGCTGGCTCATCCAATATAGAAAACTTAAATGGAGCACCAAATGGAAAGTCATCACGATCGACTGCAGTTACATTGATAAACTTTGCAGTGCTGCAAACAGTCTGTATTGGATTGACTAAAGTAGGGCAATTGTCATTTGCATCTGCAACATCTATGGCAATGGTTCCAGTGGCTGTTTTTCCTGGAAGATCTAAGGAAATTCAGCTTTGTTAAAACATGTAGTTGACCTACACTATTTACTGTTGCAATACCTGGATTAGCAGCAACAAGCTGCCCACTAGTTTGTATAAAGGGGTTTAAGGAATTGGGTTTATGTAGGGATGGTCTCTGCCGAGTGTTTTAATGAAATATTATTTATGATTTTGGTAATTTAGTGCTAAACAGTGTAACTGAAACCAATTTACAATGGCTACAACTTTTTTCGTCAGAGTAACTGTGGGGAAGGAGAAGGCAGATAATCTTTTGAAATAAATTCCCCTTTTCTTGTTTTACATAGGCAGCAACAAAGGCAGGTTTCCATGGTCAGGAAACTCCTTCAAAGAATAAAGAGGAAACTAAAAAATCTACAGTACTGTCATACCTATAAACTGAGTGACAGCACTGTAAATTCTATAATCCACAGAAAGTGGTAAACTATGCATTGCAGTGCATTTAACCCATTAGTGAAAATGTATTTCAAAGAAACAACAAGTGGAACACAGTCCCTGTTTATTTGGCTATTGTGTCTACAATGCATATTTATAAATTGGCACTTTAACATTTTTTTTAAATAATTAGTACAACTAGTCTATTGTATTCTGTATTAAACAATTGTGAAAATGTGTTACATTTTGGAAAAGGGTTTAAAAGAGAAGTCTGTATTCTCAGGCCTGAGCTATGTATTGTATTATGCATGATGATCATGACAGATTTTATTATATCTTACCTTCACTGATGGCCAATATTTTTACCACATAGGTCCCGTTAACCACATAAATTGATTCGCGGTCTGGAATTTTAATAAGCTTGATATCAGCTGTTGTTGAATCAATTGTGAACCAATTATCTGGGTCATATTCTTTGGCATACCTGTTCATGCAAATGGAATTGACTGTAGTATCAATAGCGTACAAATAGATAAATTTACGCAATTAACTGCAGGCAAGGGACTTACTTCACATTCACAGAAATTTTCCCTGTGTCTCCATCATATGCCTGATATGATCCAATCACCGTTTGCACTGAAGTTTTTTCTTCACTAATCAGAATAACCTTTCGTTTTGGCTTAAACACAGGACCCTCTAAGACGTTCTTTACCTTCACTTTAATAGCGGTTTTCTTAAGCCCTCCAATGCCAACACCTGCATCTGTCCCTCCACCAAAATTTAAGATTGAACTATGATATGCTGCTTTATTTGAAACCACGACACTCAGATCAACATGTTGCATTACCTCATAGTCAACCTCCTAAAAAGAGAGAGAGAGACAGAAAGCAAAAAAGATAAAGTATACATACTATTATTAATAATAATATTATTAATATGTATTTATAAATCACCAACATATCCCACGGTATTGTCTAAAAGAAATGGGTATATATGTTGAACATATATGAATTACATACAATGATAACCAGTACAAGAGGTAAAGAGGGGCCTGCTCAATATAGCTTTCTGGTATTTAATTATCTACCTTGCAAGAACCAAATAATAGGTTAAAAAGTATGTATGGCACATTCCCTATTCATTGAACTCTATCTAAATAAGGATGTATACTGCCCCTTTCATGAATATAGCACAGTTTTGAAAAGTGAAAGCTAACTGGCAATGTGTGCATATGCAAACACATGATAAACTATTCTAAAATTAAAAAAAAAAAAAAAAAATAGAAAAATATGAAACATCAATATTTAATCTTTACCTTTACAACGATCAAAACCCCCTCATTAGTTTTAGCATCTGTTATTATCTTAAAAATGCCATCTTCATTTCCAGAGACAATGGTAAAGTTAGCCAGCCAATTATCTGTGAATACTTCATCCAGGTCAATTGCTTTCATTCGCAGAATTTCCACATTTGCTGTATTTTCTTCAACTGTCCCTTCATACTAGAATACAAATAAAGAACAATGAAACACAGATTTTCAGAAAAATCCAACACTGTGGAAAGTTTAGTAGGAACTTGTTTTGTTAAAGTCATTCTGGGTTTGCAAAAGTTATTTTGAATACTGGGGAGGTTTATGCAAACAAACATTAGTCTGCCCCTCTGGTCGATACCCTCAAAAGGTGATGCCAATGCTGAAAGCAAAATAATTTGTCTTTGTTGGTTATAACTCAGACCTTTCATGGGAGGGTTTCCATAAAAATCAACTACATGGCAAATCTAAGTTAAAATAGCCAGTGTTTTTTGTTATGAGAGGACAAGTGCACATACAATCACAATCTCCAAATTACCTGGTCCTTTTCAATGTATGGAATGTTGTCATTCACATCCTTAACTGTGACTCTAACTGTAGCGGTTCCAGAGAGAGAACCTGTTTTTCCATCATTATCTCTTACTTCGACAACTAGATAGTAACTGCTTTGTGTCTAAATGGAGGGACATGAAAAATTATCAAATTAAATGCCACTAAGCACACTTGTAACATATCTGCCATATTTGTGCCATACCTTAAAAGCCCTTTGAAACCACCAACAAAATTATTACACAATATTAAGCAGCGACTTAAAAGTAGAGTAGAATGGCAATATCCCTTGACAGCGCTATATAAATAAATGATGATGATATCCCTTGGGGCTTATTGGCATTATATAGTAAAAAAGTCAACAAACAAATTAAGTGAGAAAGAGAGGTCCTTGTGCTTTGCTAATGAGTTTTTACTTGAGAAACACGGTGTTCCTGTAGCTTCTTGATTATTGTACTTGACTCTAGCTGGTTCTTGCTAGGAATGCACAATGGCTGGTTGCTGGTAGAAGAAGACAGGATAGTCTCATTGAGATTGGTTGCTCTCTAAAGTAGTAAGCCCTGATTTTCTGCACAGTTTGAATAAAATATATACGCTGCCTGCCAAAATTTATTTTCAGGGGGCCTTCTTATAAATTAGACCAAGGGAAACACCATGATTGATGAGCAAGAAAATAAAAAAATCAGCAAAGGCACTGTATCATATCATAGAAATTCTAACATCCTAAATGCAGAAGCAAATCACTACTTGTTGTGATGTTGTGTCACCTGCGACTGGTTAAGTATTAACACTGGTTTGATTTGCCCGACAGATAACAATTAAAGCCAAAAGTAATCACAAACTGAAGCAAAATAAATTTACATTACCTCTCTATCAATTTTTGATACTTTGGTGTAAACTTCCCCGGTATCTTTATTTATTTCAAATATTTGTATATCTCCTGGTTCTTGAGAAATAACTTTATAGGCAAGTTTAGCGTTGATAGTATTTGGATCATCGGCATCGGTTGCATTTAGCTTCAGAACTAAGGTATCTGCATAGCACACAAAATAAAAAGAACTAATTATACCTCAGTGTTCTAGATAAAGGAGGGAGAATAATATTAATTTAAAGGTGAAGAAACATTTACATTTATGTGTTGAAACTTACTTGCTGGGCTTGCCTCCTCGATGACACCAGAAAAAACTTCACTTATAAAAACTGGATCATTATCATTAATGTCAATGACTTTCACCCTAAGATCTATAGGTGGTTCAACGTTACCTCCATCTTGATTTAGCGCATAACCTTTTAGCTGAAATAAAGAAAGCGGGTATTGGAATAATGAGAGTTTATTACTCATGTACTTATGAAATTTGGGACAGTGCAGTATGAGTAGGTAGTGTATATAGAGAGTTTGGTTTACTAATTTGATGTGAATTACCACTGTTAATTTTTTCTGACTGTTTTAATTGATTTTGGATTGTGATGGATGAATTGGAAAACAGTTTTTTTAATGGTAAAATAATGTAGTGCAAGATCTAAGCGATAGTTGTACAAGAATGTGTGTTTTTTTGAAGTACAAATGTTTTTGTGAATTAATTTGGTTCATAAAAGCTGTACATGGCTATATTGTTGCAAACACAGCACCCCTTTGGGTCCATAGGAGAGACCTGGTCCTACACAGAATATTTATGCCTCTGGTTGTGTGATATGCTGGAAACTGGCCTACTAAATGGACAGGTCGCGAAAGTTAATCAAAGTAAAACTTACATAGAACATTGGCGTTTCTTCTCTATCAACAATCCCAGTTACATTCAGTTCCCCAGTCCTTTCATCGATAATGAAAATGCCAAGGGGAGGTTTTGTCACCCCCATACCCTCAATGCGATATGCAATTCTCATTTCTGTCTGCTTATCTGATTTAATCTGTTGGTAAGAGAATTGAAAATGTTATCTTGTGAATATGAGTTATCATACATCTCGTTCTACAGATTTCCCATGCAAAACAAGAATATTGTGTAAAACAACTAGCATAAAGTCGGAAGTGAATTAGAGAGATTCATAACCAAAAGTTTTTATTGTTTCATATAAATAATACATTACAGGCCCTAAAATCAGGGCAACACACTCACAATTTGTGAAGCAAAAACAGAATAACTCCAGTTTCTGAACAAAAAATACTTTGCACACCACTCCCTATCCCTTCACAATCACACACTATGCACAGCAGCACTCACATGGCTCCTTAGCTCATCACACAATAACTTGATACTACAAATGAATGGATAGGAGCTGCTTTTTGTGCTTTTCTGCCCTTTGTGGTGTATATAGGGTTGCCATCTGGCCAGTATTTTACAGGCCCGGCCAGTAAAAATGATGGCTGATCCCAATGTTATTAATAGGGAAAAAAGATAAATGTATAGGAAGGCCGGTATTTTTTCCAGAAAAGGTGGCAACACTAGGGGGCAGATTCACTAAGGGTCGAATTTCGAAGTAAAAAATACTTCGAAATTCGACCCTCGAATTGAAATCCTTCGACTTCGAATATCGAAGTCGAAGGATTTAGCGCTAAACGTTCGTTCGATCGAAGGATTTTTCGTTCGATCGAACGATTAAATCCTTCGAATCGAACGATTCGAAGGATTTTAATCCAACGATCGAAGGAAAATCCTTCGATCAAAAAAAGTTTAGCAAGCCTATGGGGACCTTCCCCATAGGCTAACATTGACTTCGGTAGGTTTTATCTGCCGAAGTAGGGGGTCGAAGTTTTTTTTAAAGGGAAAGTACTTCGACTATCGAATGGTCGAATAGTCGAACGATTTTTCGTTCGAATCGAAGTCGAAGGTCGTAGTCGAAGTAGCCCATTCGATGGTCGAAGTACCCAAAAAATACTTCGAAATTCGAAGTATTTTTCATTCGAATCCTTCACTCGAGCTTAGTGAATCGGCCCCTAGGTGTATGCAAAGTGCCCCCCGTGTGCTTGCTGAAACTATGAAAATGTATCAGCATAGGATGAAAGTGCCAATAACATTGTAACATATAAGGGGTTGGCGGGGTCGGGGGCCGGTGTCCAATTCGGCGAGCCTCGTTTTTGAGCGCTGGGCTTGGTGGCCCAGTGCAGGAGTGTCCGTGGCCTGCTTCTGGGCCGCGGCCCGGCGGTTGGGGACCCCTGCTGTAGAGAATGACATTAAATGTGTTCATTTACTCAGCGAGACTTAATTACAATGCTCTGCAAGTGAATAAATACAACTCATTGTCAGAATCACTCACTTTTGCTATTGGGTTCCTCCAAGAATTATTCTGTTCCTCTAGGATTGAAACAGGCGGTATAATCCATTCCCGCTTGTATCTTATTACTCTTGTAGAAATGGCTTTATTGTCATTTTGATTTCTGCTTCTTTCTATCACCTGTCAGAAATGAAAAAAGCAAGGCATTCAGGTCTGGAATAAAGCATAGCTCTGATTGTGTCATGGGGGTAAATTTATCAAAGAGTGAAGTTCCGCCACTAGAGTGAAATTCCACCACTCTCAATTCATTTCTATGGGATTTTGAAAGGCGTATTTATCAATGGGTGAAAGTGAAAGTTCACCCTTTGATAAATACGCCTATAAAAATCCCATAGAAATGAATGGAGAGTGGCGGAATTTCACTTATTAACTTCACTCTTTGATAAATATACCCCATGGTGTTTCATGTTTTCAGTCCTAATGTAAGCGAGGGTCTCATAAAATCATCTGTATAGAGAGTTGCATATGCACTACAGCAAAATAAAGACCCTTCATGAACTTTTATTGGCTCCCAACATCTTCAAGGGGCCACTATTGTAATTCAGCCTGCTAACAAGTGGTTAATGGAGAACTGCCCGACAACATAGTTAAAGTTTAATGGCTTTGCACTAAACAACAGAGAGGAGATGCCAATTTTAAATTTACAATCGAGGTGTGTCAATATAAACGGGTCATTTACTAAAACTCGCCTTTTTCTTGCTCTATTAAAAAAAAACCTCGACCAAACTCCCAAACCAGAATCCCTTTAATTTTCCAATAACAAAATGTAAAAAACATGATCCAATCTGCCATCGACTTCTACGTGATTCCGACGGGTTTTAGCTGCAGTATTTTTAGATTCGTTTTTTTAGCAGCTTCAGAGCATAATAAATCTTGAAAAATTCTAGGGGTTTTATTTCACTCTTTAAAAACTTGACCCGGAAAATTTTTTTTAGGTTTATTAAATAGACCGTCTAAGTGTCTATGTCAGTTTAGTAGGTTTAAAAAATATTTTTGCAAGAGGTATAACCAACTGCATCTTTGGTTGACTTACTATTTTGATAACATGGAACAGTACTACTAAAAATGCACTGCGGAACACAATAATAATTTAACAATAATGATGCGTTTTATGTGTTTGTCTTAATCCTGATTGTCCAAATTTGCGACAAGCAGGATAGGAGTTTTGCAAAATGCCAAACGCAAAGTTATGTCTATGTGATCAGCAGCATATCAGTAACAACAAATGTACGGCAAATAAACCCCCTGCAACTCACCTGTAAATGAAGACTATGTCCAACTCCAACCAAAACCTGAAAGTAAAAAAATGAATATCTGTAGTAAGAATTTGTTAATACTCCTAGAAATAGGACAAATGTATCAGCTTCATACCTCTAACCATCTACACTGACTAAATTATTTTATATACTGTGTTAAGTGCAGTGAAACCTCCATTAACTATTGCAAAAGAGCTCTATTCAGAAGGGAAAAACAAGCTTGCATGCATGTCTCCTACGGCAGGAAGATAACTACCAAGAGAAACAGCTGAATGTGACCTGGGTAACTGTCTGATATTTTCCCCTGTATCAAGTATAGTAACAATAAAAAAATTCAACCCTAAAACACAATAAACACAATCACTCTAAAACACAATAACTTGGGTAATACAATAAAGGGAGCAAAGTTTGCAACGGATCTAGTAACCAGGAGCAGCCAATAAATTGCTTGCTTCCAAACAGGTGATCAGTAAATTATATATTTTGATTGGCTGACAGGATTATTACAAAAGGTGCAGCTTTTATTACACTTTTACAGTGAATTCTACAATGTTTTTTTTTTCAATATGAACAGTTTGTACTAAAGCCTGAGTCGTTACACAGCATGCCTGCACACTTCTGTCCCTTTTCTCTCTTGTTATTTTTGCTTTAAACACCTCCAAGGGCATGACTCCCATGCTATCAGAGATTTGGAATTTCACCCCCCACCATGTGGAGTGGATTCCTCTGCATTCATTCCTAGCTGTGCAGCAAGCCTGAGAGGGTGTGTATGAACAATTCTCTTTGTTGCATCCTTCTCTCCTTGGCTGGGTGGGTTAACTGAAAGTATTCTTTATTCCCTACATCCACAGGCTTTTTTAAATGAGCTGCAGTCCCCCTTTTGAAAACACAGCTTCCATGAACAGCGATTTGCTATCTATTGTTGTCCTTGTCCACCTCAGCAATATCAAACAACATTAAAGGAACAGTAACACCAAAAAATTAAAGTGTCTAAAAAGAAGGACAATAAAATGTACCGTTGCCCTGCACTGGTAAAATGAGTTTGCTTGTTTCTAAATCACAATTATGTTTTATATAAACAAGCTGCTGTGTAGCCATGGAGGCAGCCATTCAAGCACAGGATACACAGTAGATAATAAATAAATTCTGAAGAATCCAACTGTTTATTATAGAGCTTATTTGTTATCTGCTGTGTGTCCTGTGCCTTTTCTCCTTTTTTTAGCTTTGAATGGCTGCCCCCATGGCTACACATCAGCTTGTTTATATAAACTATTGACCCACATGTTCAACATGTGTTTTTTTTTTGCTCAGTTAAATCACAAAAAATATATGTTTTTTGTTATTCCACGCCATGTTTGGTTTTTGCAAGGCAGATAATTAGTCTGAGAAAAGGATATCGGCACAAGAGGCATTAGCGTTGCAGGGAGCACCCTGCTTGTTTATTGTGCGGAGATGCAATGTTTCTGCGACATATGCTGATTCTCTAATATTGTGCACTGGGCTGATCTCTTTGAGGGTGTGCAATTTTTCTAAATTGCGTATGGAAGGCAGATAATTAGAACACCAGTAAAAAGCCTACTTTAGGACAGAGACACGCGCTCAGATTCAGGGAGACTAGTCGTCCAGTGACAAATTGCCTCTTCTTCGGGGCAATTAATCTCCCCGAACTGCCTCTCGCCGGCTAGAATGTAAATCGCCGCCAGGATGGCAATTTTTTGCGCTTCGTTTTCCGAAGTTGCCTCACAAGGAAACTTCGGGCTATTTCGAAAAACGAAGCACTCCGAGTGCCATCCCGCCGGCGATTTAGATTCTAGCTGGCGGGACGCAGTTCGGGGAGATTAGTCGCCCTGAAGAAGAGGCGGTTTATCACCGGGCGACTAAATCTCCCCAAATCTGAGCGTGTGTCTCTGCCCTAAGCAAAAGTCCATTATGCAGGGACATTGTCTATGTGCCATGCCAATCTAATTATCTACCTTGCAACAGACAAACATGTCCTATCTGGCTCAAGAAATAACCCTTTAAAGTAGAGGGTGTGGCATTCTGATATCAGCAGGGGTGTAGAAGGGGTGTGCCACAAGTTGCCCGGTTGCTCAGAAACGTGATAGTGCAGATAGCAAGACATTTCTTGAGACTGGAAATAAAAAGGCAAGTTGCACCATTGCTTAGGAACGGTCTATATGCAATACTTTACACAGGACTGGAGATCTTTAAGGGTAAGGACACACTGGACGATTTGTCGCCAACGTTTTAAAAAAGTAAATCGCGGCGTCAAGACGATCGTCTTTTTTGAACAGACGATTCACAGCGACTATTGGCACAGAGCGATTTGTATCCCATTACTCTGTTCGGTACGTGCTCCACCCAAACCGGAAACGGATTGTGCTTCCCGCTGTAACCTGGCGTCTTTACGTGCTTGCGTTCTTGCGTTCGCATTGTAATTTGAATACAATTGCTGCTACTTATCTGTATGTGTGTGCGTGTCTAGGAGATTTCAGTGCTTTTCTAAGTACATGCTATTTCTGATAAATCGCTCGGAAAAGGGTCTCAGTGCGTTTTGGAGCTACAGGCGATTCACAAACGCGCTGTGGGCACAGGAGCTGGCGTCTTTCATTTGTTTTTGTTCAGAGACAAAACAAGCGATATGTCGCCGCGATTTGCTTTTTAAAAACGTTGGCGACAAATCGTCCAGTGTGTCCCTACCCTAAAGGAAGAAAGGACATTTCTATTTATGTTAATTACATTGTAAAAGCCAGCAGTGATTAATTCCACTAGCTGTTTCATATCCTTCCCTTGAGCCAGAACGTAATTAGTTTACTCTGAGCTGGGATTTTAGTTTGTTTAGATCGTTCAGTTCTACCGGTATCTGATAATTCAGCACTAACAACGGCCAATGTTCAGGTGCCTTCAAAGACGCCCTATCAAAATTTTCCGGTAAGCCTGATTGATGAGCCGACAGCTCGTCTCCCACCATACACGCACCGAATATCGTACAAAAATTAGTTTTGTACAATATTATCAGTGCGTCTATGGCCAGCCGTCTAATAGCTCTGGTAATTCAGGCCTAATAACTGGATTTCATAGCATGCAGCCATCTTAAATGGGTTTAACATCTTTTGTCAAAAGATAGAATTTGATTTTAAAAAATTATTTTCTGCAGCTCTTTCAGCTACTTAAAATAAGCAAACACTTTTTTCAAAAGTTATCGCAAATATTACAAATTAATTTGTATAAAACGAATAAGGTAAAAGAATACAGATTACTGTTATTGTAGTTGCAACAGATAACTAGGTGTGATATAGATTAAAAATTAAATGTATAATTTCCTACAGTCCCTGTTTATGCCAAATTTACTCTAATTTCTCGTATTCTGCGTGTAAAAGAAATCTGAACACACATTTTGCTGCTCCTTTCAC
Source organism: Xenopus laevis (assembly GCF_017654675.1). Taxonomy (NCBI): domain Eukaryota; kingdom Metazoa; phylum Chordata; class Amphibia; order Anura; family Pipidae; genus Xenopus; species Xenopus laevis. Next base: position 97,340,828 of record NC_054382.1, on the reverse strand, counting down.
TGCCCCTTGCTTCAACCAGCCAGAAAACTACTAAAATATATTTCAATAAACAAACATGACACAACCCATTGTAGGCAAAGCAGACTTTTCAGGAAGCTAATTTATATGTATGTTGGCACTTTTATTTATTTATGAAAGGTGTCAGTTTAAAAAACAAGGAAAGATGATAAAAGCAAAGAAGGAACGTCTCATTTTAGTAACATATACTCAAATGTACTAGAGTAACTAGACAATGACTTGTAAAATATTGTGCCATAAAGACAGCATATCAGATTCACTTCATTCCAAAAGCTGCTTCAATTTGAGGGAAGAGTTGAAAAAAAAAGCAGTCAGTAAAAGACTTTTTAGAGATTAATGTTTCAATGGACATATATTAGGGAAATGCATTATATAATGGGCCATAACAAAAAAATATTATATCTTATCAGAAAGGTCCACCTAAATATACCAGTAAACCCTCAAAGTAGTGCTGCTCTGAGTCATCTGTCAAAAGAAACACTGCACTTCTTGCCTTGTGTACTCATGGGCTTCTGTATCAGACTTCCTGTTTTCAGCTTAAACCTCCAGGGCTAGGGCTTGAGCATGCTCAGTTTGCTCCCCCCTCCCTTCTCTGTTGTAATCTAAGCCCAGAGCTAGGAGTGAGCAGGGAGAGACTCAGGTAGGAAGTGATGTCACATCAAGCTAATACTGCAGCTGCTATCCTAAACAAACAGAGCACTTTTAGAGCTTTTTACTCAGGTATGTTAAAACATTCTACAGAATAAATATAGCATTCTAGCTTGCACTATTGCAGCTAATCTATTGGCAATAAAATGCCTCCTTAGCTTTCCTTTTCCTTTAAAGCAAAAGTATGTTTAGCACAAGCAAGCCCTAATCATTGCTCATGTTTAACAAGGGCCCTTTTAAAACAAGGCAGCCATATTTTGTCTCATATATGTACCTCTGTAGCATAGATGTGCCTTTGCTAGGGCCTTGTAAATCAATATAGTTCATGGTTTTGTCCCCAAATTAACTTGTACTGGCCTTTATTTTCCTCTTAAGCCTTCCCTGTCCTACTTTGCATATGTAAATTAGGGTTCAGACTTGGTTCGGGATTTGTTCGCATCCCAAAATAATGGATTTGGTGCATCCCTAGGCATCACTATGACAATCTCTATAATAATGCTTTGCTTCAGTTAAGCACATGACAACATGAGATGTTAAATGAGAGGCTTTACATATAAAATCTATAAGACAAATGTATTTTTTTGCTTTGAAAAAGGGCTGGAACGTGAATGGGCACCCTGCATTATATTCTGTTTGTTATGGCATCCATGGATGCGATGTCATGAGCCTAGGAAGCAATCATCTATGATCTGAAAATTTCAGAATAATCATTAAAAAACTCACCTACACATGCAATTGAGCCCAGAGTATTGGGTAATATGGCTCAAATCAGCTAAACTGCTTGACCAAATCTGGGTTTAAATGGGAAGCTTAATTTAGATGACATGCAGTTTTACAGATAGCTTTTAGCACTTGAAGTTGTGGCACTCAAGTTTCATAGATAACAACATTCTTTTAGAGGTGCAAAGTTTACAAACCACTCTGATGTGATTACAAATGGTCCCTCCTGGAAACTCATAGCACATTTGCCTTATCCAGAAATTCACAGAGACTGAGATTTTTGAGCTATTTTGAACTAAAAAAGTCCCATTTTTATTTTCTTTTAATGATTACTAAGGCTGCCCATTTTAATATCTGTAATAATAAATTAGTAGCTTGTACTTGATCCTAAATAAGCTGCAAAGATCCATGTTGGTGGTAAAACAATCCTACTGTGTTTATTTAATGTTTAAAGGCAATGTAAGGCAGTGATCCCCAACCAGTGGCTCGTGAGAAACATGTTACTCTCTGACCCTTTGGATGTTGCTCCCAGTGGCCTCAAAGCAGGTGCTTATTTTTGAATTTCTGATTTGCAGGCAAGATTGGTTACATAAAAACCAGGTGCACTGCCAAACAGAGCCTCCTATAGGCTGGCAGTTCAAATAGGGGCTACTAAATAGCCAATCACAGCCATATTTGGCACCCCATGAACTTTTTTCATGCTAGTGTTGCTCCCTGACTCTTTTTACATTCGAAAATCGCTTATAGGTAAAATGGGTTGGGGACCCCTGGGGCAAGTTGATTGCAAATTACATCAAAATATGATCATATCTAAAAAACTCAAGATCCTAAGCATTCTGAATAATATACATATCATATTTACTTTTTAAGGTAAGTTTTACTGGTTTTGTGCAAAACAAACAAACAAACAAACAAGACTGACTACAGTAGCTTCGGGTTTGTGTCATGTTCAATATACAGGGTTGTAAAAGGACCAGATAATTGTTACAATTAGTTGCAGGGATACAGTTACAAGTAGAGACTAAGTGGCAGATTTATCAAAGTGTGAATTCAGAACTCACCACAGAAAAACTCACTCACTTTCTATTCATTCCTAAGGGATTTTTAAAAGCATATTAATCAAATGGTGAACTCCACTGGTAAATACGAATCTAAAAATCCCATAGTGATGAATAAAATGTGAATGAGTTTTTCTGTGATGAATTCTAATCACACATTTTGATAAATCTGTCTCTACGTATCAAGTGTGGTGCATGTTTCACAAGGCAGAAAGTGGGGTTACAGCTCTAGGGAATCTGATTTGTGTTTTTTTGTAGCCTTAAAGGACAAGGAAAGTTAAATTAAAGAAGTAGCTAGAAATGTTGTACATTATGTTTTGGGCTTCTGTACCAGCCCAAGGTAACCACAACCCTTTAGCAGGGAAGATCTGTGTCTCCAAAGATGCCCCAGTAGCTCCCCATCTTCTTTTCTGCTTATTCACTGCACATGCTCTGTGCTGCTGTCACTTACTGAGCTTAGGGAGCAAATCAAAATATACAGTACACATAGAATAGAAATGTCACAGTATAAGGCTGATTAGTAATTAATACAGATAATTACTACATGGCAGCACAGAAACTAGTGCGACTAGCATCAGAATTTAATAATCAGCCTTGTAGCATGAGTTTATATTACAGACAAACCTAGTTTTCTGCTTGATAAATTACGATGACCCCTAAATTTAGCATCTCAACAGCTGAGTCCACTGATCATGTGAGTGTCGCAGACACTTTCCAAGATGGTGACCCCCTGTGACAAGTTTGAAGTCCTGGATCATTGCTGCTATTGAGAAGCTGAAACTTTAGGCTGGTGCAATAAGTTCAGTTTATAAAACATAGCAGTTTTAGCCATATTCATTTTTAGGGTTTAGTTCTCCTTTAAAGGATCGTGCCTGAAATTTCAAAAATATCCCTTGTGGATGGAAAAGCCCAGGTCCTAAGCATTCTGGATAATAGATCCCATACCTGTATATACACTCACACAAGCACATGAACATGCTCAGGTGCTAAATATTGCAGCTACATGCGTGAAGACACTGCCCATGCTGAAAGCTGCAGATATTTGAAGCTAACACCTATAACGGGTAATCTGCAGCAGAATCTGTTTGTCAGTAACTCTGTCTCCAATATAAAAAAAAGTTTTATATAATTATTTTATATTTTTTTAAGGCATTTTGAAATTGCTATTCATTATATATTTTTGTGGATTTTGAACCACTTAATGGAACAGTAAGACCAAAAAATTAAATTGCTTTAAAGTAATTAAAATATAATGTACTGTTTCCCAGCAGTGGTAAAACTGGTGTGTTTGCTTTAGAAAGACTAATATAGTTTATATAAACAAGATGCAGTGTAGCCAAAGGGCAGCCATTCGAAGCACAGATTACATAGCGGATAACAGATGCATTCTGTAGAAGCCCATTGTATTCTATTACAGAGCTTATCTGCTACATAGCCTGTGCCGTTTCTTCTTTTTTTTTTTAAGGTGGCCATACACAGAGATCCGTTCGTTTGGCAATGTCGCAAATGAGCGGATCTCTCCCGATATGCCCACCTTGAAGTGGGCAATTTTGGGCAGATCCGATCGTGGGACTTAGGGCTCAATGATCGAATGACAACAAAGGGTAAACAGGCAGTCGGATAGTGGGATTTTTAGTCCTTTCTAATTGGCATCTGGCCCACTTTTGGCCAGATATCGATTGGGGAAGCCCGTCGGAGGGCCCCAAACATGGGCCAATAAGCTGCCGACTCAGTCTGTTGGACACTTTTATCAGTGCGTGTATTGCCATCTTTAGCTTGAATGGCTGCTCCCATGGCTAAACAGTAGCCTATTTTTATAACTATAGTAGACTTTCTTAAGCAATTACACAACTTTTAACAGTGCACAGCAACAGTACATTCTATTTGAATCATACTTATTGTTGGGTTACTGTTCCTTTAACTTTTGTTAATCTGCTGTGCAGTTTTGGAAAAAAACATCAGCTATCCGGTTGCTTGGGTTCAATTCACCTTAGCAACATGGCAGTAGAGTAACAAAAGACTAGGATGCAAGGGGTCTGAATAGAAAGAGACATCACAAAATGTGACAATATCAATAAAATCATAGAGAAATAGGGTTTTTGGTCACTGGGAACAGTGACCCCCCCCCCCATCTGAAAATAAGGACCAAATAAAAAGTTGTTAAGAGCAGGCCACTCTAGAACATGCATGAAAATAAAAATTTAAAATGGGCTTCATCTCATGGAAAGAAAAAACATTCTAAAAAATATTCAATTCAAAATTCTGTACTGGTTTTAAATGAAAAAGAAGTAAAGGTGGCTATACAAAGGTTGATCAAGTCCCCTTTCCACTTGGCCACAGACCAAATGACAGTGAGTGTAGGAGGTGTGATACTCAGTAAGGCCACTTTTATATTGTTCTAATCATTAGTGAGGAGGTGCAGCTCCTCTTCCTCATCTTCGGATGCAGCATGAACTGGCCGATATGGTGTGTCGGCAGATTAAATTTCGCAACCTGGCTGATTCTGGCACTGTGCACACGGGGTGGAAACATAAATGTTTTTTGTGTGTATTTGCAGGTGGATTCCAAACCTGTCAATGGGCACACATACGTAGTGGTTTCTGGCCATATTCGCCTTTTCCCTGCCAGCAGAAAAAAACCATAGTGTGCCAGTAGCAGTATTATTCTAAACATTGTTAATGTTGAGATTATTAAATAACAAAGAATATAAGAGTGAAGCAAAACACACTTAAAAAGTAGCAAATTATGATCTGTTTATATATTGCAGAAGTCTTCCAGACTAATTCCAAAAATTGCTCGAGGCCCCAAAGAAACAGAAGACACTGGATGCCTACATTTTTAACTCACTGCTGCTATAGCAAAGCAAAAGTGATGTCTCAGAAAGATAAACAGTGACAGAGAAACCTAATACATGATACTAGAAGAATACGGGATACAAGTGACCCTTCTGAAAAAGGCCCTATGAAGTCTTAAAGGAACAGTAACACCACAGAATGAAAGTGTTTTTCAGGACAATGTAATGTACTGTTGCCCTGCACTGGTAAAACTGGTGTGTTTGATTTAGTAAGACTACAATAGTTTAACACACTGCTGTATAGCCATGGGGGCAGCCATTCAAACTGGAAAAAGAAGAAAAGGCACAGGATACACAGCAGATAACAGATAAGCTCTGTAGTACACAGTGGGATTCTTCATACCTTACCTGTTATCTACTGTGTATCCTGTGCTTGAATGGCTGCCCCCATGGCTACACAGGCGCTTGTTTATATAAACTATAGTCATGTTTCTGAAGCAAACACACCAGTTTTACCAGTGCAGGGCAACATTACATTATATTGTCATTCCTTTTACATACTTTCAGTTTTTGTGCTTTTCCTTAAGCTATCTTGGGAGTATATGAACACATTCCATGATAGCACAATGAAGACATAATGCTTCCCATTGATACATTAACCCACTTGAATTGTAAGGCTGGCCATGTCTTTCTCACGATGGATTGTTAATGGCATTGATGATTTATTACCAGGCACGGTAACATGCATGTGAAAAGAACAATATAACAGGCAAATGTAGAAACAATAGGATCATGATATTGTGATTGTTGGATTCAAATTACACACACTAATCACTACTTTAAAAGGGTTGTTCACCGTCAAAAACGTTTTCCAATTCAGTTAGTTTCAGATAGTTCACCAGAAATAAAGAATTTTTCCAATTACTTTGTATTTGTGACTGTTTTTCTAATATCGAAGTGTAAAGATTCATTTTTCACCTTCTAAAGAAGCTCTGGGAGGGAGGGAGGTCGCTGACTCTTTAACTGTTCTAAATTGATACATTTAGTTCATACATTTATCTTTTCATTACAGGCAGCTGTTAGAATTGATACAATAGTTGCTTATACTCCACAGATACTGCTGAGAAATGTATCAACTAAGGGGCAGATTTATCAAAGGTTGAGTTGAATTTTTGAATTCAAAAAATTTGAATTTCGAGCTATTTTTTGTGTACTTCGACTGGGCAATAGTCCAAATTCGATTCGAATTTGAAAAATTTGAAATGTATCATGTACTGTCTCTTTAAAAATTGACTTCGACCATTCGCCAACTAAAACCTGCCAAACGGCTGTTTTAGCCTATGGGGGACCTCCTAGCACCTATTTGGAGTCAATTGGTGGACTTTGAAAAATCAAAGGTTTTTTGGGGAAAAACTTCGATTCGAATCTCGACTTAATTTCGGTTGGTCTTTTTGAATTCAAAGTTTTTCAAATTCGACCCTTGATAAATATGCCCCTTAATGTAGCAAATTGTAACAGTTCAACAGACTCCTGGATCACTGAGCTGCCAGAATGAAACCCCAGAAATAGGAACATTAAACTTGAAATTTACATTTTGGAAAACGGTACAAAATAAAAGATGGAAAGCAATTGAAAACATTCTTTGTTTATTATAAACAATCTGAAAACAACTGAACTGAAAAAAAATGTGTTTGGAAGGTGAACAACCTTTTTAAGACAAAAACAGCTAATACCAATAGTATAAAGTTATTGATCGGGGATGGTGGATTTTATTGTTATGGCTATAGCCAGCTAAAGTAAAAATGCAAATGGTTTGCCCTAGTAAAGGTTACATCTAGACACCGATACATCAATTGTAAGGCTGGCCAATTAAACATTTAGATAAAACTACAGTATAGGGTTGGAAATCTTCCATCTGTAACTGCAATAACCAGCCTCTCACCACAACTGCCGGAATTCTGGGAGTTGTAGTTTATCAACATCCCAAGGGTCTATGACTGCCATACACCAGCCTGATTGCATAAGATGTTGAAGCATTAGGTACCAAACACAAGGACATTCCTTAGTAACACACAAGGTGAGAAAGAAGAGAGAGCAGTCATTCAGGAAACATAATGACAGCTCCTCAGGGTGATGCTGTAAAGAATGTACAGTGCAGACTGTAAAATGTTTAGTAAGTCATTCTATAGAATAGCACAGTGGTAGGAGCTTTGATTCCATACTGTTAACATGGAACAAGTCAGTATTTTTATGGAAATATGCACAAGTAGAATTTGAAAGTAGAGCAGCCATCAGAAGCCCACATTGACTCTAAAACTGGTGATCATATTAGGCGGTTTCTTCAACTGTAAAAGATCTATCCGACATTCCAGATTATTAATGGGCTTTTTCTTTCTTTCTTTGTTTTATTATATTTGCATCCACGACTTAGTTAGTTAGTTAATTTTTGTTAGCTCTTGTTAATTTTCTAATATGGTATACTTTTTGACAATAACATACTATTTAGTCGACTGTACCGTTCTCTCTTCTTCTGCATAATATTTGCTGTCTATTGATTCTATTTGTTTAATGTGAAAATCAAATAAAATATTTCAAACAGAAGCCCACATTGTCATAAGGGATTTTCGAAATAATGATGACACATTAAAAACGAATACTTTTTTTTTTTTTTTTTACCTCTCCCCGCCAATGGTTGCTCCCTGTACTTCCTATAGGGTTATCCCTGTGCAACCGTTGCAGTTGGGAGGGTGTGCACTCGCACTTATATGTTGTTGCAGGTTCTGTGCAGGGTTGCCAGGATGGAGGGTTTCCAGCCAAATTGGGCTACTAATTTAAAGCCCAGGCTGGTTTTGAAAGTACAAACTAGCCAATGTACGGATTTGGGCTACTTTTCGGGCTTTTGGCTGGTTGTTATTTGGAAAGTTTTTTCTTGCCCTAACGTGCCAAGCTTGCGTCTCCCAGTGCATGTTGGGTAATGTAGTTTTTTTTTTTTAACAATTTGCCGACTGCCAAGTTTAATGTAAGACTACAATACCCAGCATGCAATGGGACTGGCTTGTGTAGAAGTCAGGAGTTACCAGATTTTGGGCTCTGTATAGCTGATGACTTTCCTCAATTTCAGACAATTTTGGGGCAAAACTCTGCTGCCCACCAAAATGTCTAGAGGTTAACCGATTTTACCAATATTTATAGAAATTGTATATGTATTAAGGCCTTAGGGGGGCCCTATTGGGGGGCCGTTTCATTGGAAGATCTGTTAAACAGTGAAAAATTCAAAAAGGCGTATTTTCTCATAAATTCATATTTTTCACTGCACATATTTTGGGCTACTTTTGAAGTGCCCCTTGGCTAGTTTTGGGCTGGTTTTCAAAACAAGACCTTGGAACCCTGTTGTGTGCAGCAGTTGCAAAACATATTGTGTTCCACATATTATCCAGTTGTCTCTTAGTATCACCTCATGGAGGCCACACAGTGCCAGTGTCCCACACATATAATCACACGTAGAGCCCAGAGCCCCATGGGAAGTCAGTCCCCAGCTTTAGTCCCTACATGCGCCAGGTATGGACTCTATTGTGCCCGCACAGGGTGTGGTCAGACAGGTCACTAATCCATTAACAAAACGTTTATACATGTGAATTCCTGCGCTCACCTCCCCCATGTCATGTAAAACGGTGTGGCACCAGCTAACCCCGAGCAGCGGAGAGAGTTCGCACATGTAGTATATTACTCACCAGAAACTGCAGAAGAAGCGCCCCCCCTCTAGCTGAGATCTGTGGCATCGTCCCAGGCGCAGCTCGGGTCCTTATAATCAGCCTGTTGCCTCCACCAGTCAAAGTCGTGTGTGTGAGGCAAGTGAGAGAGAAACTCCACAATCTGAGCGCAAAAGAGAAGGGGGGTCGTGTCCAGGTGGGGGAAAGGAAGAGCCGTTAACTGCACAGGATCCAGGACAAGTGAATTTGTAGCTGTTCAGAAAATGGAGCCTTTGCCCGAGTAACAGAGGGGAAAGGTGTAGCTTGGGGGAAGGCCGTGAGGCACAGGGGAGGGCTCTGTGTGGGAAGGGCTGGGTCACTCTGTGTCCTTTCACTTGTGTCACAGGTAAATAAGTGTGAGATAATGAACCTCACTGCCCAGCCCTTTGGTATCACCCTCACGTCAAGTGCAGTAGGAGGGGCACACAACGGGATCCCTTCCCAACCTCTCCAGCCAGGCCGATATTATCTGACAGGATAAACAATGGCTGTGAAATAGACTGAGGGTCCTGCTCGCTCACTGTCACATTCACAAGCACCAGGGGAACTCTCTATAGAGACAGAGTTACCCAGCAACCCCTCTGTGTCAATAATACAAGCTGAGCAGGAAAGATACAGGTGGCACAGTCACACATGCAACAGGAGACACAGTCACACATGCAACAGGAGACACACTTATTAATGCGGAATGCTCGCCTCACAGATACACACTTTTGCAGTGTCAGGTGCTGAACTGCAAGACCCACTCCTGTCGCTGGGTCATAACAATATGCAAAAAGGAAACCAGTAGCACACTGTTGAATTGCAAAAGTGCACCAAAAATGTATTAAGCCCACATCATAAAAATAGGCAACATTTCAGGCCTACCAGGCCCTTTATCAAGCATCAAACATGCAGGAGGCACAGTCAGACATGCAGGAGGTTCAATTGAAGAGGACACTCGCATACCCGTTGTGTAAATGTTAAGGCTCGCTCGGTGCACAGTGATTGGAGGATACAGCAACCTCCCAATGTACTGCATAGAAATGAACCACACTGGCACACGAGACTTGTGTCTGCAGGGCAAGCCCTTGCAAAAGTTTTACTTTGTAATTAGATTTGTTATTGAAAGCAGTATTTGTCTGGTCAGGTTCTGGCTACATATAACAGGACTTCAATTCTCACAGTGCGTTGCTGGTCTTGACTGGGATTAAAAATAGGCCCTGGCAATAAAAGTATACAGAGCCCCCCCTAGACCCACTTAACAATAAATATCTATGACATCTTACAGCATCCCCACTGTAATTTGACAAAATCTATAGACTGCGAGTTTGACCCCTGTACCCAAGGCCGCCATCAGAAATCGCACGGCCCCATACGGAAAAATTTCCTGGGCCCCCTGGGCTGCGCCCACCACAAGCCCCACGTACAAGTCCGCCCTCCCCACCCCACAGGTCCAACCCCCGCGCACTAAAAAAACATTGGTGGCTATGGTTCCCACATGTTAATAAAAAAAATATATATATTGGTGGTCAGGGCCCCCCCATTAAAAAAACATTTGTGGTCAGGGCCCCCCATTAAAAAATATTGGTGGCTAGGACCCCATATGGGGAAAAACAATTGGTGGCCAGCCCCCCCCCCCACTTGTAAGAAAATTGGTGGTTAGGCCCCCCCCTTAAACGTTCATGTAAAAAAAACTTGCTCCCCCTCACAGAAGTGCCCAGGGCCCCACCACACAACAGGGACCACAAAGGGTTACCCCCTAAATGTGAGTTGCCAACTACAGAAGGGAGGAGGGGAGCAAAGGTGGCTGCATCTTCTTCCAGTGACAGCATTTTCTGCCCTTATTGGTCACAGAATTTCAAGTCCTGGTAAAGCTGCATGGTGATTGGATGAGCTGGAGTAGAAGTTCAATCCCTGAGCAGCTCAACCGGGACTTAAACTCAGTGACCAATAAGGGAAAGGAATGGACAGAAGATACCTCCCCTTGTGCTCCCGCTCTGCCTTCCCTAAGTCGGCAGCTCTCAGAAAGCAGGGGGGCCTGGCTAATCAATAAATTGCCCCTTACCTTCGGGGCCCCCTACAACTTTCCCCCCTGTCCCCCCCTGATGGCTGCCCTGCCTGTACCTTACATGGTCTGTGAATAACAAACCTCTACAACACTTTTAGAAGACTCAAGCACAGCCCTTCCACCTACAGGATATGCCTCAGCCCCCTACCTCCCAAGGAATAAAATAGTAACAGATATAATAGTTATAATGGTAACTTTTATTTTAATGAAGCTGTCTAAGGAGAGCAATATGACACATTCCTTAGCAGAATTACTGTCTACTTGGGAATGATTCTCGGCCTATATATCAATTCTGCCTGGGAATCAGTTGTCTAGGCCACTAGCCTTAGACAAATACATCAAAGACAAAGTTCAGTCAATGCAATGAAGTCCAAGCCAAAACACTTTATGCAGTATCCTGGTTGCGCTGTCTGTCTCAAAGTAACATTCAACTGCAGAATGGCAGTTGCTCCTTTATAGCAGTCACACTGCAAGACCTCTTGAATATACATTTCATGGATCTGGTGGTAAGTTTATATCTCTGCTTATACCCTTCCAATGGAGGCTCACTTGGGTACAAACACTGGGGTTCGGAGGCAGCTCCATTAGGCTAGGACAAAAGCAAATAGATCTCTCTGGTTTGAGTTGGAACTCCAGGCCACTTCTTTAAGGTGAGCTCTGCAGGGTGCCTTCTGAATATGGAAATTGGAGGTCTTCTTATGGAGCATCTTCCTGTTCTGTTCTGTGCTGTGAAAACCCAGACGTAACAGTAAGTGAGAGTTGGCTTAGGGGTGCTGCTGGGATTGGCAGCATAGGTTTCTTTGTTTAAATACTAAATACATGATGTATTTAGAGATATTTCATGCTGCATCAAATAATGACCATTGAAACCAGAATGAGCATTGTGATCTTATATGACTGTGAGTGGGTAAAGGGAATACACCCTATTGGGCATCCTGTGTGTCTTATTTAATGCAAAGTGCAAAAAAAGGTAGCCTAACAGGGTAATAATATAGGTTCTAAGTGAGTCCTCAGCAGCCAATTAGTTACTTGCTCTTTAAAGCAAGCCAGTCTTGTACAAATAGATCTCTCTGGTTTGAGTTGGAACTCCAGGCCACTTCTTTAAGGTGAGCTCTGCAGGGTGCCTTCTGAATATGGAAATTGGAGGTCTTCTTATGGAGCATCTTCCTGTTCTGTTCTGTGCTGTGAAAACCCAGACGTAACAGTAAGTGAGAGTTGGCTTAGGGGTGCTGCTGGGATTGGCTGCATAGGTTTCTTTGTTTAAATACTAAATACATGATGTATTTAGAGATATTTCATGCTGCATCAAATAATGACCATTGAAACCAGAATGAGCATTGTGATCTTATATGACTGTGAGTGGGTAAAGGGAATACACCCTATTGGGCATCCTGTGTGTCTTATTTAATGCAAAGTGCAAAAAAAAGGTAGCCTAACAGGGTAATAATATAGGTTCTAAGTGAGTCCTCAGCAGCCAATTAGTTACTTGCTCTTTAAAGCGGGTGTAAAAGCAAAAAAATAAAATACCATTTTTACTTTTCTAATAAAAAAGAGATTATCTCCAATATACTTTAATTAAAAAATGTTTACCGGTTTTATAATAAAACTGACTGTATGCAGTGAAATCCTTTTACTTGCTCTGACAGCTGCTCTGCAGGGAAACAATCATACTTTCAGACAGCAGGGGGGAGCCCCCCCACCTTACTTCCCTGACCTCGAGCAGCTTTGTTTGTTTCCCTGTAAAGCAGACGGTGACTGTGTAGAGATTTGTATCTGCAGACCCAGTGCAGTCTGAATATTCTGATTATTAATTGGTCTTGCTGTATCGTCTTTTATGGCAGATATTATTTGACTTGTGCTGTTTTAGACTTTAGTTCCCCTGCAAAGACTAACCCCTGATTGGTTGCTATGAGCATGAAATGGAGCATATTATTAAATTGCTGCCAGTCTTGTACAGTGCTGTATAAGGAGTTTCTGGTACAGTACACGCCTTTCTCTTAAATGTAAAATAGTTGTATCAGTTCTGAGTTGACCAAAATCGATTGGTGCATCTTTAGCTACAGTCTAAACTGGTTATACACATCTGCTGAATTCACTACCTAGCCAAGTGGTGGTCAAAAATGTGCAGAACCAACTGTCCGGTTCTGTTTGATTCTGGGGCTACCGATGTGATAAATTTGGGGTTCATGCGGAACCTCCTGTTCACATCCAATTGGTTACTGCATCCATAGTTTTATGAAGCTCTTAGACAAAAACTTTTCCACCCTTTAATCAAGCTTTAAACAAGCCCCAATTAGATACTAATTAGAGAGTGGATGGTTTTGGGCCATACTTCAGCCAATGCTCAGTCTGTTTTTGGGCACTTTAATAATAAGAGCTAATGCAACTTACCTAATGTAACAAGTAATTGAATATGAAATCAAACCCTCGAATAGTATTCAACATTTATATAGCAGTTACATAGGTCATAGCAACATAGGGCGCCGAGTTCCATCAATAGAAAGTGATCACAGTGGGTATATTCATATGTGGAATAATGACACTTATCAAACTTGGGAACCTCTGCCTCAGAACTGAATCAATTGAATGTGCCTGACACAGGTATCCAAAGTTGATCTGAGACAATATACAGTTACCATTAAACGTATACCCTAAATTATCTCCCAATAACAAACAACATCAGGTCACACCGCTGTCATTTCTGACTTTCAAGCTGTTGACTGCTAAGATATACTGGCAGCTATAGTTCTGCAACATCCGGAGCTGTGCAATAACAGTATTCTTACTGTATGGGTTATTTGTATTTGCAAAATCAGCAGCACCCACCTTAGGTTCTACACTGTACGTGGTTTCTCTCACCATAGTGTCTGGTATGTACAGTGACATCATCCCAGGCTGGGTAGGCATACACCTCCAGTTCTGACTCATATTTAGAAACTCCACAGTCAGTTGCTTTCACTCTAAATACCCAAATAGATACATCTTATCAACAAATTTTGATCTAATAAATAATGATTGTTTGCTCATGTATAAAGTTGGCTGGAGTAGTTGGTAACTGTGTGCCATATAAACGTGTGGAATAAATAGAGCAAGTGTGCCAAATAAAGGTAACAGCACATAAATTTGTTACCAGAAATTACAGGATATGCCCATTACATAAAACAAATACCAGTGCCCAGGCACTCATATATATTGTTAGAAAAGTCAAGCTCCAGCTCTATATGTATCTTACATCAGGGTATGAATAAGCGATTGCAGGGTCTGGGTGATACAGTCTTTATCAAGTTGGGCTGTCCTACATAACACTCAGGGTGTTGCTAACTGTCCATGGATGCTGATATTTAATGAGTTACTAACTTACTCACCCCCAGCCTTCGGCCCTTTCATTCAGCACTTGCTTTCGGGGCACAGTTGTATTGTGATTTTTAATCTGGGTTGAGGTACAGAATGCAGGACCTTGGGTACAAGGCAGATCTGTTTTACTGCCTGCTATAGCTGAGCTCTGTTGTGCCTTGTGCCCACCTGTACTCTCTCTTTAATTAAATAACAGGAGGCAGATGGGAAGGGTGTTGGGATCCTTATGCACCTTCCTTGCCTGGCCATTATAAATATAGTGCTGCTGAAGGCCACAGCCAATGCTGCATTTATGGGGGATGCTAACCACCTTGTGCTGCACCTTGTAAAATAAGCTCATGTGGTTCACTAACTGAAGAGATACAGGTTGATAGGTGGTTTTGCTACCCGCACAGTGAAAGGTGAATATTCATTGTATTATTTAGCTTAATGACATTCTTCCTTGTTTGGACACCCCTGAAGATAAACCTCTTCAGGCCTTGATGGGGGCTCAAAATGTCCTTCCACGTACACAGAAGCCCAAACAGCCACCACCAGCCCAATAAATAGCGACTTTCTATGGAGTCCTACAGGCCTGTTGTGCCTGCTTCTAGTAAAAGACAGGATGGACATCACCGGAAATGTCCAAACAGTGTTATAACTGCAAATAAAAGATGACCCGTATTTTTATGCAGTCACATTGTTTGCTGAAACTGTCATTTATTCATTGTACTTTTAACTTTTCCACCCTTTTTATGGTCATTTACAGTGCACTGTAACTTTGGTAAATGAGAGTTACAGTTATCTCAGTGTCTGTAAAGTTCAAACCATAAGATCTTAGTGATCGTGTTGCACTGTATCTTCACATGACAAAAGGCTTTTTGAGCAATCAATTGAAAACACAAAAAATGCTTGGTTGTTTGCTTGTTGTGTGTTTAACAACAGTATGTTGTTTCCAGCATTTTCTTTGCTTAAAGAAATTCTTAGATTATTGACACACGGATTAGTTGCAGCTATAAGGGTAAGGACACACTGGACGATTTGTCGCCAACGTTTTAGGGTAGGGACACACTGGACGATTTGTCGCCAACGTTTTTAAAAAGCAAATCGCGGCCACATATCGCTCGTTTAGTCTCTGAACAAAAACAAATGAAAGACGCCAGCTCCTGTGCCCACAGCGCTTTTGTGAATCGCCTGTAGCTCCAAAACGCACTGAGACCCTTTTCCGAGCGATTTATCAGAAATAGCATGTACTTAGAAAAGCACTGAAATCTCCTAGACACGCACACACATACAGATAAGTAGCAGCAATTGTATTCAAATTACAATGCGAACGCAATGACGCAAGAACGCAAGCACGTAAAGACGCCAGGTTACAGCGGGAAGCACAAACCGTTTCCGGTTTGGGTGGAGCATGTACCGCACAGAGTAATGGGATACAAATCGCTCTGTGCCAATAGTCGCTGTGAATCGTCTGTTCAAAAAAGACGATCGTCTTGTCGCCGCGGTTTACTTTTTTAAGGGTAAGGACACACTGGACGATTTGTCGCCAACATTTTAAAAAAGTAAATCGCGGCGACAAGACGATCGTCTTTTTTGAACAGACGATTCACAGCGACTATTGGCACAGAGCGATTTGTATCCCATTACTCTGTGCGTTACGTGCTCCACCCAAACCGGAAACGGTTTGTGATTTCCGCTGTAACCTGGCGTCTTTACGTGCTTGCGTTCTTGCGTCATTGCGTTCGCATTGTAATTTGAATACAATTGCTGCTACTTATCTGTATGTGTGTGCGTTTCTAGGAGATTTCAGTGCTTTTCTAAGTACATGCTATTTCTGATAAATCGCTCGGAAAAGGGTCTCAGTGCGTTTTGGAGCTACAGGCGATTCACAAAAGCGCTGTGGGCACAGGAGCTGGCGTCTTTCATTTGTTTTTGTTCAGAGACAAAACGAGCGATATGTCGCCGTGATTTGCTTTTTAAAAACGTTGGCGACAAATCGTCCAGTGTGTCCCTACCCTAAAGGGAACCTGTAGAGATATTCTTATTTATCTTGGGTGACTTCTCCATCAACTATTAGCTTTAGCCGTAGTGTGCGGTTGTCATGGAATGGCTCACTGCAACCAATCATTTTTAATACATAGGCATGATGGGTGTTTTTGAAATAAAATAGATTTTTTAAATTATTCTGACCTTAACCATGCTGCACATATATTCCCATTCAGCTACAAAGCAATGTACACAAAAGAAAACAGACTTGTTGTCATGGTGCTGAAGTGACTCATAGCCACACCTGAGATACACATTATCTCGGCTGGTTGGTGAAACAGTCCTATAAAACAAGCTTGGGACATTGGGATTGAACTTCTAGTTCAATACAAAGGTTATGTCTAATTGCTCATCTACCTGTGCCTTACATTTTCTTCTGAAACAGATACTGCTTAAACTTGCTCAGTCTACTGGATGTTGGTACTTTAGTATAAGAAGCAGTTCACATACAAGTCAATGGAGAATGTACAATATTTTATATTCAACATATTGAAAACAGTGGAAATCAGCATACAATTTCTGGTTGCTGTAAACTTATTCTGTGTAAGAGGATTACAGGCACAATACTTTGTAGCGAGTGTGGTACCTCCCACCATATATATCTCAAACTTGTTACTAGTGCAAAATATATTTTAAAATTCAATACGGTTCCTTATAAAAAAATTGGTAGTTTACTTTTAAGGTATTAAGAAAAAAAATGTAAATAGGCAATCAGTGCATGATATTTATTTTTGGGTGTTGCTTTACCTTTCTCTGGTTGGAGTCATTCCCAGGTGAGGTCTACTGATTTTAGTTTCACATTATGTAATGTGTATTCCTCATCTGTGCCCCAGAGAACCCTAAAAAAGTGAAAAAGTCTTTTTAAATAATGGTTTCTAAAGCTTTCTTAAAGTCATAAATAACATATTTCTATAAAAGTATGCTTAGTACGTATTTAATTAAATACAATCATTTTCTAATTTTACTGCCCCATTAACTAGTCAAATATAAAGTTTTAGTTAATAGTTTAAATTAAATTTTTAAAAGGGATCATTTTCAGCCAGTCCTCCAAATGTCCATAGCCATGCCCAGGCTATTTCTTCCCATCCCTGAAGAAGCTGACCAAAGCGAAACGCGTCAGGTGTGGCAGGAAATCAGTTGACAATCCTACCAGAAAGTGGAGAAGCAACATGCTGATTTTTACTGATTGAAGAAAACACCATTGCACTTTGTTTTAATTAATTTTACCTTTTGAAGCAAGCACTAAATGCACTTTGTTTGACTTGATTACAATTTTATTTTGTAAATAGCACCTTGTAGGAATCACTACACTTTAAAACACACACGAAAAATCTGTGCATAGACTTTCTATGGTTCAAGACACACACAAATAAGTGTTGTAACACTTTGGTGATTTCACTAAACATTAACAATATTAAAATTAGGACCAATGAGTGTTTGGTCGGACCGTGGAGTGAATACCTGAGGTGATGTATGGCACGATGGCAAACTAATCTCCTTTGCACAATTGAAAGACCAATTCCAGATCCCACATAACCAATGGCTGACCTTTCATAAGCTCAGCTGTGCTCTCAATGCCACACACAAGCGCCACGACTTATCGCTGTCCATGCACCCCTTACTGATATGCATCAAGAGGGGACATACAAAAGGTCTAGTCACTATGTTATTTGCTAAGTTGCTACAAGAAGTGCACGGAAACAATCTAGATGGGCTACGATCTAAATGCGAGGTGGATGTGGGCACAATCCTAGATGAGGAATGGCAAGAAGTGCAGGAATCCCCTCAGTTAGTATCCTCCAACCATAGACTACGGCTAATTCAACTATATATTCTTCACAGGGCTTACTACACCCCGCTCAGGCTTCACTACATTAATGCCAACACCCCGGATGTTTGCACTAGGTGTGCTTTGGACAGGGGAACTCTGATACACGTGCTGTGGAGCTGCACTAAGCTTACTGCATACTGGAGGGAAATACTAGATACCATAGAGAGGGTGCTTCAAGTGACAATTGCCAGAACACCTAAAACGTGCGTCTTGGCCATAATTCAAGAATTAAATCTGAATCATTATCAGTCACTTTTCCTCCTTGAGGCATTGCTACTAGCTAAGAGATTAATCACCCAGAACTGGAGAGCAGTGACTCCTCCTACCTTCTCTACCTGGAAAGCAATAATGCAGGATACCTGTAACACTGAATACTTAATGTACTTAAAAAGGGGAGTCCCCACCAAATTCCATAAAATTTGGGGACCCTGGACCGACATTTACCCCCAACACCCAAGACAACCACTAGCAGTTCAAGTCGATAGGGTTTAGGAAAGTTAAATGGTGTAATAACTTCACTTGTCCAACTAGGTCTGAATCCCTCATTGGAGGGAGACCCCAAAAATGTCGTAAAATGTTGTACCCATGACGAAATTTTTGTATGCTTTTTACACTCTCTTTTATCTAGACATGTAACATGTGATACAATGTTTTCCCTTATTTTGACTTTACATTGTAAACTGCTTGCTTTATTCACTCAATAAACTACCCGAATTTAAAAAAACAAAAATTAACAGTATTGCACTAGGTTCTGTTATTTGTTTTTTTTTCCATAGCCTGTGGCGCTGATCTTTAATTGTATCTTGATGCCCTTGATCAGGGCCGGGTCGCGCCGCACAGGCGCCCAAGGCAAGCCGGCGGACGCGGCGCCGGCTGAGCCCAAGTGCGCATGCGCAAGAAAAGCTGCAGTTTTTACTTCTTTTGCGCTTCTGCGCATGCGCGAACTGTGCGCATGCCGAGAAATACATTTGCGCACATGTGCAGGAGCGCAAGAAGCCGTAAAAACTTCATAGAGTCGGGCACCGGACTGGGGGTAGGCGACAGAGGAGGTGCGTGCCTGGCGCCCCCCCGGCTTTGCGCCCTAGGCACGTGCCTACTCTGCCTACCCCTAGTTCCGGCCCTGCCCTTGATCAAACAAAACAATACTCATTTTCAGGTAAGCCCCAGTTCTATTTGAGTACCATGTTTGGCCTTGAAAATCAAAGCTGGGCAAAATGAGAATATGAGATTATTTAATTTTTGTGAAAGTGAAAAAGTTAGAACTGCAAAAATAATCCAGTTTTAACTAGAAGAGTGGACAAAGTTGGCCTTAGGGTTGATACTTAAAAAAAAATTCTACTGGACAGAAAGAGGAGAAGAAGGACCAAGAGGGGTGGAGTAGTGAAGTGGTACCATAGGCGGTTGGTGATGAATCAGGTGTGGATTTGTTGTTTTGGGTGTTTTGGCCCAGATCAACTTTTCTGGGGCTATTGTTACAGTATTTTCTCTGAAATCTCCCAATATCTATTAAAATGAACAGGGACATCAATATGTGTCTCACTAGAACAATTTCTTCGTAGTTGGGATTAAATTCGAATTTTAAAATTTTTTACCATTAAAAAAAAGCGGAATGAATGATAAATATGCCAGGAGATTAACACTGTGACCCTAAGGGGAATTTAATCTCAGCTTAATACAATTCCCCCACCTTCTATTAATTCTTCTGGGATTTTTAGAGGCAAATGTATCTAATGGTGAACATGCATTGATAAATATGCTTCTAAAAATCTCATAGGAATGAGTGTACTGTGGTGAGCTCTAATTTCACACTTTGATATATCTGCCCCTAAGAGTACAATATAGGGACATTAGTCCCACAGCCAAAAGGCACAGCCAGATTTGTTGAATAACAGAAAGGAAACATTACCCACTTATTCCACACTAACATACATGCAATAAATTCCCACTTATCTAGGGTATATAATGTAGAGTGCAAAAATGCATAATGGCATCTTATATTTTGTCAGTCCATCAAATAACCAGATCAATACATAAACATATTCACTGCCTGGCCAATGATTGTATTTGGGCCAGTACTATGAGGGTTCAATGGATCAATATGATCAGCTGGACTCTACTAGACAGATTCCATTAGGAAATCATCACATTTGGACTGAAACGTGCATGGGCAGATATCAGCTAGCTTGTCTGGACATTAATGTAACTTTATCTGCCCATGTTGTAGCAACCCAAAGCTTTCTGATCAATTACATTGCAATCTGACTTTAGATTAACCCAGGGGTGCGAATATGTAAGGTACCCCCAAAAAAGCTGCTCCTGGTAACTTAAAGAGACGAATTTCAGATATATTCCTTCTTTTAACCAAGGATATACGGTAGTACCCACAACTCTCTTTCCCCACTAAAATGATGCGCACATCACAGGTTTTATTGCCATGCTATGAGCATGCACAATTTAAATTCTTTGTGCACCCTAAGAAATCTGGGTATTGTTTGCACTGTCTGTGGCACAGGTGTTTTAATGTTATTTATACACAAAAGCCATGACTATCTTTTAAATTATATCCTTATAAACGGTGAGTAGTGATGTCATCAGTTTTAAACGGTGAGTAGTGATGTAATTTCTGTCACATGACTCACTGAATCTTGTGTATTATAATAAAGAAAGTACCCCCTGTTGCAAAATAGGGGTCGTGTTTTTATATGGTCATGAAACTCCTCGGCAACTTATAATATCCTTATAATTTATAAGAGGGGGTACGTTATTCACTATATGTGGTATTGTTTAGCCTTTTCTGTATTTTTGTTGTGATCTGAAAAAATGTAGTAGAAGTCAGTTCTGCTAATTAGCTGGCCACTGCTACATTGTCTCAGGCGTCAAAACCAGCGGAGCTTAAAATGTAAAGACAGATACTGCTTTCTATTGTAACATATACAAATAACAGAAAAGCCATTTGAATTAATGTGTTTTTGGAAAACTGCTGAGAATTCAACTTTTTCCATTTTTTAAAATCATAATCAGTTCAAAATCATAATATATTGAGTTCTAAAATCTTTTGTTAAGATATGGTATTCGGTGTTGAGATTACACGTACAAAGGTAATAGATGTTGAAAAGGATATGGGATTTGATAAACAAACTGGTTTAATGCATTGAATGATGTGTATCAGCTTTCCTTTGCATGTTTTATGTAGCACTAATTGTTTTGTGAGGGTGTGACAGTCTTTGGGTAAGCACTTAGCTATCTCGCACTATTCTGGCAAAAGTACAGTGCATTACATTGAACACACGTTTACTTGTCACTGGGACACACGTCACTTTGTTCTAGAATTTTAGTTTTAGATCGTTTTGTTAAACATTCCCCAATATTTAATTGTACATATGCTGCATCATACATCCTGGTATTCCTGTTACACAGAGAGATTGAGCCAACTGAAGAAAGCAGAGGAGCAACATCAGAAGGCTCATAGCAATTGCAATGTGTAAAGCACACAAATGTTTGGTTTTATGCAAAATGTAGTACTTTTCCCAGAATTTCAACACCATCATTGGCACAAATTGTGTTTTCACTTTGAGAGGTTTTTGAAACGACAGCTAAACTCACTTTTTCTAAAATCACGAATGTCATGAAAGTTATTAAACGATTCAAACTGAAAAAAGCATGAACATGAAAATTTGAGAAAACGTTAACTTTTTTGACTACAACTTATTCATATTGTCGCAGAGAAGCCAGCGTAAAAAACACCCGAAAACCCCTAAAACCACGAATCAACGAAAGATCTTCCATTTGTAAAAGGGACATCTGCGATTGACTTCTACATAATTTTGAACGGTTTTAGCTGGAGTATTTTCTTATTTGGAATTGTCACAGTTTTGTTGCATAATAAATCCCAAAAAAATTTCACGGTTTAATAAATTAGCCTCATAGAATATGTAAAGATACAAGTTCCTTTGTTAGCAAAATATAGCACCTTATTGTGTACTTGGCTCTTTTGCTGGTGATTATTTATTCCCTTTACTGTTTTATTAGGGTAATTTGTCTTTGGTGCATTGTTGTATTTATGCAGGACAAATGAGTAGAGGGCTCATTTAACAATACAGAGACATTTTTTAGGGAAAAAAACCTGTATTTTTTGAGATTTATTATGCCCCTAAACTGCTAAAAGTCTGAATACAAAAATGGCTGCTGTCCCTTTAACCATTTGAAGATGTTTTTAACGTTCACGAATTTGGAGAGTTCTGGTTTTTGCTTGAAAAATAGAAAGATTTTAGTGATTATTTGATAAATTCAAATTGAATCGTTTTTTTCGATTTGATTTTTTCAACCTGAAATATAAGTAAATAAGCCAAATCTGTGGATTGCAGTTAGTTCTAGTTTGATTCTGGTAGAATATGAGAAAAAAAAAATGAGTTTTAGTAAATAAACCCCTTAACGTTACCAGGTGTGGGTTTTTATCATCTATGGAAAAGTGCCACCCAAGGCAAGCTCTCATAATGTATCACATTAGACATAATAATTATTACATTGTGTGATTATGCCAGGCAAACATTCCCAAGGGATCTGAAGCTTATTTAAAACACTTTACAGGTATTTACTACTCTTTACATTTCTATTCTGGATTTGTTGAGGGGATCATTTTGTTGACCCTTGGTCTGTTTTCTGATTGTGGTTGTTGCGATTCACCTCATTTGCAAATTTTTGGAGCTGGCACATGGCCTGAGACTTGCACACCCAATGTCTAAAAGACAAGCCACTCCCTGAAAGTGATTAAGCCGATTTGTTGGGTTGCAGGAGCTGCTGGACTGTTTACAGAAGGCATCTGCCAAATGTGTGTCCTGCACTATGTAAAGATTTTCTCAAGACCCTTCCACATTTCACAAAGGCAAAATAAATCAACATGTATTTCCAATATAAATGATTTATAAACTTTATCCCTTCCACTAAAAAGCTCTGTTATATCTAAACACATCTGTGACTTGCCTTTGTTTGTACGGTGGTACACCCTGTATTTATGCTAATTTTATTATTGCGTATTGTGTGGGGTGTCAGGTCTGCAGCATCAGCAGCACAGATCCTTGTTCAGCGATTTGTCCCTTTCCTTGGTACTTAAAGGAAAACTATACCCCCAAACAATGTAGGTCTATATAAAAATATATTGCATAAATCAGCTCATACGTAAAACCCTGCTTCATGTAAATAAACCATTTTCATAACAATATACTTTTTTAGTACTGTGTGCCATTGGCTGGGATCATAGGATTCATGGTGCACACAAGCAAACCAACAAACCATACATGTTAGGTCACATGAGCACATTAACAGACAGAGTTCTGTCTTTTGCTTCAACACCTCTTCCTGTTACAGTTAGAGTTGTAGTATTTCTGGTCAGGTGATCTCTGAGGCAGCACACAGACCATAGCAAATGGTGGATCAAGATGTAAAAGGGCAATATTTACTTAAATATATATATATATATATATATATATATATATATATATATATATATATATATATATATATATATACCAGTTTGGTGAAATTCTTATGCCACTTAACTTGATATAATCTGTTGCATTAGTATTAATTTTGGGGGTATAGTTTTCCCTGCTTATACTCTCATGTTAAGATTTAAATAATGACAACTTTTGTTTTTTTAACCACATGTTTTCTAAGGGAAGGGAGTCAGCTCTGGTTAGGAGCTAGCTACATCAGAGCCAGATAAGTACGCATGATGAAAGACAAGTGCAGTCGCCCATCAACATCAACAATTAGTTTTGCTCAGCAGGACCAACCTGAGGCTGACTAAACCTGTTGTGCAAAATAAACTCTGTGTGCAGTGACATATCTTCCAGCACTGGCTGCCCTCCTCCAAAGTATTCTTACAAGATGAGACTATGAAACAGAAAATTGTAGTGGGAGCACTTACCGACTGAATTGCTTTCCCATGTGCTACACGTGGGCCGCGATCCCCCACGGCCAACAGTAGATGCAGGATTTGTAAAATACGGAGCACCAGTGGAAGCCATGTAGGTACGTTAAAACAGTTGAAGTTTATTCAGCATGTTAAAATCTTGATACAGCGTGCCCAAACACAGTAGGGGCCATGCTCTCAACGCGTTTTGTGGCTTCTCGCCACTTCCTCAGGAGCTACTGGCCACCATCCCCCATCTTCCTTAAATCACCCACAGTGCTACACCTACTCCTGAAAACATTATTAACCCATGTAGGGTAATTACATCACAATAAACATGATTAAAAAGGGAAACACACATCATGCCTATATACTGAATACCACCATGGATGTTACTACTTTGAGACAGTTCGCTGTAAGAGTTGAGACAATATTTTGTTTCTTTTCTTTTTCTTCCTTGCCTTTCTCTTTTTTTCTATCTTTACTGTCCCTTATTTTCCTTCTTCCTTCCATTGCACAGGAAGTTTCTTAAGGCAACCATTCTATTACGGCGATGTTGATTTGATATGCTGACTCTGTACTGTTGTAATGTATATCTTTGTTTATATTGCATTTTGTTGGAAATTGTCATAATGCCAACTGTCAAACTTTTTTTTTTCTTTCTGCTGCCTTTTTTTGCCTTCTGTATTTTCTTGAAAATTGAATAAAGATTATTTTCAAAAAAAAAAAAAGGGAAACACACATTATGAATTTATTACAAAAACAACCCCTAGGGAAAAAGTCCATAATAAAAGTTGTATATAAATATACTTAAATATAGGTATTATTACTAATATCCCAGGAGACTCTCAAGATTATCCTAAACGAATCACATCTTGATCATAACATCAGGAAAAGACAGTGCACATTATGCAAGCTCAGATATTTAACATTAAAATAAATAAAATGTGATTAAGAAGATTCGATGGGGTCCATTTACTAAAGTTCAGTAAATCTGACTTTAAGTTTCCGCATGTTATAGCTGAGAATATTTTTCCGCCAGAACATTTGCAGCGACTAAGTTTACTAAACAGCGATGTGCTCAGAAGTCATTACGATCACTTGCGGTAACTACATTAATGAACCAGCTTACGTTAGCGGTAATTTTAGCGAATTTTCTGGCGACAGATTAAGTTTTTGTGAATATTTATGCTATAAAAATGCATCTTCAAGACTCATAAACTTTATTGACTGATGATTATACCATCCAACGACATCACCAGAGTAACACCAATCAAACATGTCTGCATCATATAAACCCTTCTGCCAATAGAATCATATGAACAAGAAATACCAGTCAATTTCTTTGCTTCATAGAAATGCACAGTTTAATGTAGCCAATCACAATGAAACCAAAAAAGTGTAGAGGCTGACGAATCCTTGGACTGTGATGCCACTGCCAATAATACGACTCTGAGCTGAAACTGCTGCTGTTGCAACTGATAAAATCAGAAGCCAAAACATCCTGTCAGCAATAGCTACAGATCTCTCTCCTGTCAGCAAAGAATGATGGGTAAAAAAAAAAGTATTATGGGATATTTCCTGCCCCTTGAGAATTCTCTGGTGCCACTGGCGGTAAAATTTTGCAAATATTCTTGCCTAAATTTTGTCTTTTGCACATTTCGCTGTTTAGTAAACCAGGCGTTAATGTGTACGTAGTATTATTTTCTCTGAATGCGATAACTGGCAAAAACATATTTTTGCGCAAGAAAATTCGCAAATTTATATTTACCGCAGGTTAGTAAACTGGCGAAAACATATTTGCAGACAAATGTGTCTATAATTTGTGCGCATATTTTTACCGCTCTTTAGTAAACGGACCCCTATGTTCCTACTCTTGGTGTACAGTATGTGATCAAGAGACATCTGATTTCAGAAGGTATTTTGCGTGTCGTGAGTGAGACAGTAATTAGTAATGACATAATTAGGGAAAGTGCATTTTTTTGAAAACTTTGGAAACTTTGAAAACTTTGGAAGGAATTCTGAAAGAGGAAAAATACAATCCTTTGTACTTGCTACAATGCCTGAGGTATAGGTGGAACCCACTGTGCTGCTTCTGATTTAACTGTGGAAAGGCTCTGGAAAAACCCTCTCACTCTTTCATCTTAACATTGTTTTTAGTAGTCCTAAACTTTTTTTATTAAATAAATGAATATGAAGGAAGCATACAATTTAGAATTGGTTTAGGCAAGTGGAATAGTAACTAGTATTATTTTGGGGAAAGTATTGTTTTAACAAGGCTCAGTTGCAGGTAAGTGCTGTACTTGTTCACAATAAAAACTTTCTTTTCGGCAGTTCAGTCTGTGAGTCAATCTCTTTAATATTGCAGTTTTCTTAATAAATTAATTTAAGGGCTTATTTTTTTTTTATTCTTTAATAAATAGATAGTTACATCAATGACATAAATGTACAATAACAACAGAAAACACATGCAAAACAAATGCAATAATTAGGTAATTAATACAAGCATTCTAATATATTCATTTTTTTTTTTTAAAAAAAAACAACAAATTTCTAGTACAACAAGTACAAACTATAGTGAAATTGTATATTGTAGGACTATTGTCTAAAATATAGTCCAAATCTAGATTTTATTATTTTCGTAATAGTACTAGCTAGTGTCGTATAATTACAATTCCATGGATCTATGGTGAATATAGAATTGAGTCAAGTTTAGATCTATCAGTTTGAGAAAAGTTATTCATGAAAATTTTCCATTTTGACAAAAAATTCATACGATTCCTCATGCTATCAAATTTAAAAGCAATAGCTTCATTTGTACATAGAGTTTTCAGCTCCGTGATGACATCCGTTATCTCAGGAGGATTCGATTTAATCCAATTTTTGAGGATGCTTCTCTTAGCTGCAATTAATATTAAATGTGTGTAATGCAGCGAGTAGGATATATTCCCACATTTAGGTTTAAGAATGTGGTGGGATGATTTGATTGAGTCATCCGAAAGATTTAATAGGGAATTTAAGGGCTTATTTACAGCTGTAAAAGAAAAAGTATGATGATACTTCTTACACTTTCTTATAGTTGCAGGTGAATCCGTCTCACCTCCTGTTCTGAATCAGGAGAACCCTGGACCTACAGCTACTTTCAAGCTGGCAGTTATTCCAGGGGTCCTGCTGCATTATGAACAGTGGACTTGCGTCTAAAAGATCGAGTGTAGATGTAATTTTGAGTGATGGAAATGACGCCATCTCAACTTGGACAAAATGCAAGTGCAATTTTGGGCACCAGACTCAATTGTGCTGAATGTAACTTGCCCATCCTGACAAAATGATGCTGATGTGGGGGAAAAAAACGGTACATTTGAACAATGCATTTCATTTTTGAATGGAATTATTTTTGGCAGTACCGAAAAATTGTTAATCCCCTCTTGCAACTTGCATTAAGAATTGCTAATATAGTGGTGTGTTCGAGCTTGGCTCAGTTGACCCCATAGAACAGAAAGGTGTAAAAAAATATATAATATAATATATATACAGACAAATACAAGAGTCCTCTGCACTCAACCCATTATCAATATATTTAAGACAGAGATATTTGTGCATACTGCTACTGAAAAATGCCTTACCCTTTAAACAAAACAGGGATTGTTTGTCCATATATTGCAATATATTTAAGCTGGCCAACTACGTCAAAGTCATCCCATATCTGGCCAGTCCTATGCTCAATTTTATCTGATTCATTAAGAATTCTATTGCTTCATTATACATTTTACAAATATATATATATAAGCAATGCAGAAGAATGGCACTCACAGGACTTGCTGAATCAATCTTCCGAAGGTTTAGTTTGCTCAACGTTTCGGTCCCCCCACAAGGACCTTCGTCAGGAATCAAACAGTGCTCAAAGAAAAAGCATGTAAAAAAATGACACTTGCTGGCAACGTGTATGAGGGCAGGGTTATTATTGTTTTCACTCTATTACAGTCAAAAAGCACAACAATTATTAATATAGATTAATAAGATACTGCACTTCAGTTTAATAGTTCAGTTTTTTAGTTTAATTGGATGTTCATGATTACAACAACTGTTGAGCACTTGGAGAGGAACAGGTATTTCAATGTAAGTTAAAGGATGAGCATATACCCATCATCTAATTCATCAGGTGCAAGGACAAGTAGAGCCCATTCACATATGGCGTTTGACTGTCACAGTGCCTGTGTGTGCCAAAGGCAGAATATATCCTCCTCAACCACCGCTCCATGCTGCACCTTGCTATGATAAAAAAAAGTTACAGTTCCTCAATAAATTTTCACTGTTACAGTGGACAAGTGGATGAGTTAAACATGAATCAAATTACATTGATACTGCTAGAAGATATGACAAACATTACTGAGACAATTATATCCAGAATTTACAGATACTACATGGGGAATATAATTTAAAATTTCAAGCAATTATCATAGAGCAGCGCCATGGCTGTTTGGGTTTTTTTGTGTTGCAAATGTTTTTTCAGAGCCTTAAGGTATGGTGCTTCACATCGAGGGGGTTATTTATCAAAGGTAGAATTTTGAAGTTACTCACAACTCGAATGGGAGGTTATTTATGAAAAAACTTGAACGTCTAACATTCGATCGAATAGGAACGACCCGAAAATTTGAATTGAATTTCAAAAAAACCCCTAGAATGTCAGGAAGGCAATTAACATGTTCAAATGGTTCTACGGACCTCTGCCATTGACTTCTACATGAATTCAGTAGAACTGTTTCCAGGGTTGATGTGTGATAAATCTCACATTTGAATTCAAATTCGAGTAGGTGGTTTTAAATTAGAAATTGTGAGTTTTGACCCTTGTTGCCCCACCGGGTCCGGCTAACACTGAGTGTGCAAGCTCCTCCCCTACGCCCCGCTCATTTTCACAATGAGCATGCGCCGGGGATGGGGCAAAATGGTGTTGCCTTGGGCACCCAGCCGGATCTGAACTATTGCACATAAACAGTCCTAACGCCAATGATGTATTATCTGGCATTGAAGCCAGTCCATATTAATGTTTTACTGTGTGAAAAAAGAAAGAAGAGCTATGCAAATGTGTTCTAACATCATTGTGTTTTTATTTATCACTGTTACATAAATGTATCTGGTCTACTAGATGAAGGTCATTCGCTAACACTCACACAGATGGCACACAATAGAAGACATAACCCTTTTTGAAACGCTGATTGCCAAGATTTATACATTTATACAGGGAAACAAAAGCCTGACAAGTGGTATTTACAATCATGGCATTGTCAATGTATGTCTGTGACGGTGGGAGTAGAGGACATGCCATAGTATCACTCCTCCTTCAGTTCTTCCTGAATCACAATTCACTTGTCAGTACCTCATTCAAGTGTATCTTCCATTTTCAACTCTGCAGCTGCAATATAGTTGCCCCTGCCCTTTCTCCACCTTTTACTCATATATTCAATTACTTTTTAGCCTCTGGCACTTTCCTTTCTTTATTCACAGGCTCATGTCAAGCCCATTCTTATAAAGGCTGGATCCACCCTAATTCTCTCTTACTGTTAGCCTTTCAACTAGTGAAATATCTTGTATTACTAACTTTCTCTGCGCCCATAATCTGCTGGACCCTATGCAGCTTTAGGCCTTCACACTTATGTAGAGTTGCAAACAATCTCCAGATTCTGCTAAATTATTCCTCTGCTTTTTAAAATAGCATTGAAGTCAATACTTGAGAAAGGGGCAGGGAGCCCTGATTTTTTACTGAAAAGTGTGGACAGCATTATATATATATATATATATATATATATATATATATATATATATATATATAAAGAGAGGTATGGTGGGTCCATCAGATAAACACATTAGCCCCCAATGGGTTAAATAAGGATTATGATCTGTATGTATCCTTATAGGTAATGTTTTCCACAGTTTTTTTACTTTTGGATTATTTCCTATGTTAGGGCAGTGTAGCTACTAAAGGGTTAATTGAATGTGCTAGAGAGTGCTGTGATGTCATATCCCAATAATGAGTTCCTGTTTGAAGGGTTGTACCAATTTGTATCTCATTGTAACTATTGAACCTAAGTGCTTGAAAAAGGAGACTGTATACTTTGAAACGTTATACTGCTGGGATCAAGAATCTGCTTTTAATACACATAATCGCATCAACAAGAGTGAGTGCTGTGTCTATTTCTTCTTTTTTCTATTTATTCTGTTGTTGTGGCAGCAACAAATTTTTTAACAACGTGCACCACGTGTATATAATATATATATATATATATATATATATATATATATATATATATATATATATATATATATATATATATATATATATATATATATGTGTGTGTGTGTGTGTGTGTGTGTGTGTGTGTGTGTGTTTCTTTTTCCAAGAAAGTCCAAGCACTCCCATGCACACAATTATCCAATGACCCTGGTGCTATGCCAACATAGTTTTTCATCACAATATTACGTGCACACTGGGATTTACAAATAAGTAAAACATTTAAAAAATAAAACAGTTCAATGTTTTTGTCCACATCTAGGCAAAAACTGAAATCGTTACACTCACCATTCAGCATGGTAGCTCAGTCTGACATCAGAACATGCGTCCCACCACTAAAGGAAAAGAGATGTCCTATCATCACAAGAATTACAAATGGAAATCTTTTAAAACAAAAGGAGGACTGGTCAAATCTTTGATTATGGAAACAAAAATGAACAGTCTTCAGTTACACCAAATGGGATAAAGTATTCTGTATTTTTTTATCCAACGTTTTTCTGAATGAACAATTTCCAGCAGCAGTATGATGGTGTTGGGAAACAGAAAACTGCATAGATGCATAACTATGTTAAAGCTCCAGTCTTCTATCTCCCAACACTACCATACCACTTAAAGCCACAAATATGCTGCAAGGTGATGATGGGACATGCACTGCTGAAGGCCAATGGATATTTAATTTTTCCCAAGGAAGATCTCAAAATTTTGGTTTATATCATATATAAAGTGTAAACTGTCTATTGATGTGTCTTCTATGTGCTTGAAATAAAAATAAATTCCGTAATTATAACACTTGAGTGCATCAGATTAAGACAGCATAACAGCTATAATCATACCAAGTGGTTGCAACATGCCTATATATAATATGTTTTGACAAGTTAATGTTAAGATACTCTCATTTGCACTCGGAAAGGAAAACTCTCATGCAATGAAAAAGTGTTTACCTGAAAAATAGTTTATGTTAAATAGAGCAGTTTGGGAATACAAATTAATTTATTTTAATTCTGAAAAAGTCATCATCACTATCACCTGTTCTGTTGTGCTTGCACAGGACAGTGAATTCCCTGGTACTGATGTGATTTCTGTTTCCTTACTGCCAGTAAAGAGTACTCTTTACTGGCCTTCCATAACAGTTATCCAACCATATGGCCTGTTGGCCATGTGGAAAGATATGTCATGACTGACCATACAGGGGCTTGGTGAAATACTGTTGTTTTGTTTGTTCAAACCGACAATCACTGTAGAAAGTGAAGGTTCTCCTGATGTCCCTTTTTAATTATCCTCTCCTACCCCCACAATAGCATTATAAAAAATGGTCTCAATACGGTGCCAGTGCTAAAGCAGCTAAAATAGCATATCTAGAGAGAAGCACCCACATCTTTTCCTTGTACAAAACTTATATTAGAGCAAAGAGAAAAATTGAAACCAGAAAAATGCACCATTGTGCCATCATCAACATGAGCCCACCTGTTTGCTTCTTAAGAAAAAATGTTGGAGGGGGGAAACAAAGGCTTCAATTAGGCAGGGTGCAAACTGCACAAAATGAAAGTGCAATCTGCCATTTTATGCACATTACACCCGTCTTCCTGCCTTGTTGAACTGACCCAGGTTTCTACACCCTATTTCAGAGCACAGAGACCTTCATGTCATTGAGGGAGTTAGGGAATGGTTGTAAGGGAATGGCTGGCCTCCACATTTCACCATATTTTTTTTATTCAGTGCAAGAAGTAAACCGTGAACGAACACTACAGATGTCATGTTTTTGCAACCCTTAGTGCTTTTCCACTTCTGTCCAGGGTCATAGTAAATGACCCCTAAAATCTGAGTATGCATCTCAGAGTTTGGACAGACCATTGCGAGGCCCCTTAGATGTCAAACCAATAAGTTGCATCAACACTTGAATCTTGTCAGAAGGTTCATGGTGTATAAACAGATGAGAAAATCAAGAAGAGAAACATCTAAAGTTCACTTTACCCAGCACTGTCATCAGAAAAAAAGAAACTGAAATTTCATATACCATATCGTAATGTCCATCCCTCTCCCCATACATAAACAGCCATATGCATATTACTGCTTCTGCAAAAAATACATTAACAGATACAACAGATAATATTTAATTCCTCTTTCTGTAATCTGTTGATTGATCGTTTGTCTGATTGCTACTAAAATTGCTACATTGTCCTACAGTTCAATGTAGTTGATCATAAAAATAAAAAGCCATATGGTTTTAGAGGATCATTTTCTTTGCATAGGATAAACATATTATATATAGAATTACTTACCATTACATGCAATGAGACCCATAGCTTTGCTAGGACATCTGTGCTTCGTGGAGAACTCAGATACAGCTTTAAGATTGCTCTTATTCTTTCTTCAACTACCTGCACAGGGATTGAGGCAAAACCACATCCTTACTGGTATTTCCATTGTTTCAGTATTAAAGAAGCCTGTATTCATCTGACAAACCAAATGCAGATTTCTGTTCTCCACCCAGATGAATAATTGGGCAGGCTCTGCATTAAATTAATAACATGTTTATTATTGCTTCTAGGTAAATTATTATTTTGACACACCTTACCCACTCTTCCAGCATTGCAGTAATAGGGGAGTTGTGCCATGTGCATCAGAACAGAGGCAGACAATGTGGATTCTTCTGCTGGTAATATGATGCCAACTAGCCTCATGCCCAAAACAAAATCTTGCTGGAAAATATATGATAAATAACAAGGTTACAAGCTATGTCAAATAAACTTAAAGGTTTGAAATTTGTTAGGTTTGGGCCATGCAGGTGCTTATGTATCTTATGTATTTTATTAACTATAATGGTTTCCATAGAATTTTGCAGAATCTTACACAAAAAATTGCAGCAGCTGCATATTGAATATTAAATCATATTGAATGTGTTTATGGGAGTTGGGATAATGTAATGCAGAGAATTCTATTTCTGCTTGCACATTGCCCTGGCGGAACCCAAAAGTTGACTTCACATTGTGTTTCCATTCCAGTGGCACTAAAACAACCTTTCAACTAATAATTAGAAGTTAAAGGTATGTACAATGTGGATTAGGATGAGCTGTTAAAGAGGCATGGGCTGGACAAAATCCAGAAGAAGCCCTGTATCAAGAAAGGATAGACAGTATAGGCTAGAGCAGTGATCTCCAAACAGTTGCTCTCCAGCCCCATTGGTCGTTGCTCTCAGTAGCCTCAAAGCAGCTGCTTTTTTTTAATTCTTGGCTTGGAGGCAAGTTTTGGTTGCATAAAACCAGATGTACTGCCAAACAGAGCCTCTTTTTTACTGCCAGTCCCCATAGGGGCTACCAAATAGTCAATCACAGCCTTAATTTGGCACCCCCAGGAACATTTTACATTTGTGTTGCTCCCCAACTCTTTACAATTTACAATTGAATGTGGTTCATGGATAAAAAAAGGGTCCCCTAGGCTAGAGGAACAGATTTTATAAATCTGATGAAGGATCAGTGTTGTCTCATTAAATCAATCTGCGTCATAGCATGAATAATGCAGGTCTTTACAGATGTGAACAATACAGGGTTTTAGGGCAGAACTCCACGGCGTGATGTGGTGCAATGCATTGCACTGTGAGGAAACACAGGTGACCAGTCATAGGCTCAGAATATAATGTAAGTTATAGAAACATCAGAGCTACAAACTACAAACTACATGCCTGCGCCTGTGATACCATTTAAAGCTTACACAAAGTTATCAAAGCTGCCACAGGTTGTATGGCCACACAGGAGGGGGCCGCCAGTTCTACATCCTACTCTATAGTCCAAATCTTCATTATTATGTGACTTCAGACCACTAGACAACTGAAGATGACAATTTCTTTGATGCACTGTAGTTTCTTTGGGATATATTGTTAATTCATGTAGGCAAACTAAGGTTTGAGTTTTGTTAGCTTTAGTTGTAAAATATGGTATTTGCCCAAATCCTATAAATGAGTATTTGGAGGTTCCCAGTCCTGGAACTAAACAGCAGATTAAACAAGATTCCTAGGTAGGCCAAACAACCTTTATAAATACAGATTTTTAGTGGACACACTTATTTGAGCATCACTGAATTCACAATGGCTGATTCTATGGTGCTTTTAAGAGGGCCTTGGATGTTTTCTTGGACACTATTGTGATACTAAAATCTACAATTAGTATAGATATTGGTATATATAGTTTATTTGAGTGTATGGAGGGATTGGTGTGAGTGTGTGTGTGCATGTATGGATGCTGGGTTTCATTTAGAGAGGTTGAAATTGATGGGCTTTGGGCTTTTTTTTAGCCATACTCAACTATGTAACTATATAACTATGTAACAATGATGGTTAGTGACTGGTTGATTGCTATGGGGTGTTGTGCAGTTGCTTTTTTGTCCAATGCAGATAAAAGAGCTCAATTGTATTGAATGTATGTTCAATTAAGCAGTTCTCGCCACAGTTCTGAGCAAACAAGGGAACCAAGCATGGGTTTGTAGAATGGAAAACAAGAAGCATAGTCAAAAGCCAGGCCAGGTTGGTAACCCAGAAGCGAGCAGCGTGGTTATTCCCTTAGAATGTGCATCAGCGCGCAGGAAGAAGGACTCGCCGGGCATTAGCCCATTATTGCATACTTTTTGCAATTCAGTTCATACTGCAAAGGCTTAATAAGTGAAATTCTTTGCATTATCTTCCATTTTCCCTTACACCAATTTGAACTGGTGGAAAAAAGTGTTACATCACATTTTATTAACTATTATTATGCTGTGTAAAGTCATATTTTAAGCCAATTTTTTTCTTTGCTAATGCTTATTATTTATTTCTCTTTTTATAATATCCCTTCATCCGCTGTTTATTTTTCACTCTAGTAAGCAGACAGTGTTTGAAACAGCAGACTGAAGCTTAATGTGTCAATGGCCATGTTTTTTGCATTACTTCCACTCAAAAAAAAAAAACCACGGCAAAATTCTAGCACATTTTGCCACTTGTGAAAACAGAAATTTCAGCACAAAACTTGAATACTTCCATTTTGGCCGTTTACAAGTTTAAAAAGAATTTAAAAACTTGGAAAAGTCACTTAGATTTTGCCTAGGACAACTCCCATTCACATCTACATGAACGCGCAACAGCTTTTAGATGTTGAATTTTCAAAATTCCATTTTTCCATTTTTTTTGTGTATAATAAATATATAAAATTTAAGCTTTTGAAACTAATTTGAATTAGCTAAATTGTGGCAAAAATTCAAATTCGAGCATTGGTAAAGACAAGAATCCCCTTGACAAAGGCTTACGCCGAAACGTTGGGGCCATTCTCATACTGGTGGTAGGTGTATCTGCTCCTTGCTGTATAATTGTAATACTTACTGTTTACTGTTATGTAATTGTGGCTATGTTTAAACGTTAGGTATATACCATGTAAGCTTATGTATTGTATTATACAGGCCTACTATTGTGGCTTTGTGTGTATTATTTGCATGAATAAGTAAAACTTTATTTTAAATATACCATACTTGCCTTCTTTTGAGTGTGCATACCTATCTATATATTGTTACGTTGTGGGGTACCCATTGTAGGGGTACCCTTTTGATGTTTGCACCTCTTGCACTGTTTACCTACAGCATTTGCTGAATTGGTGTGCCCTCCACCCATTACTAAATTCTGTAAAGACAATATTACTCATTATAAGCTAGCACTGATCTCACAACATATACACATGAATATATATATTTGCATAAATGTTATCTTTGATGTGCTGAATAATTTGGTAAAGGGGTCCAGGCAGCATGTGCACAGTGGGTAAGTATAGAGGAAGCAGGCTGTGCAGTTGCTGGGGGGCCTGGGGAAAAGGGGGTCTGCTTTCTCTACTGGTATTGGAACCCCCTCCCCATCCACTCTCTTTGAGGAAGGGAGATGCAGGCTTCTCCAGTGCAGGGCGATTAGGGGGTGGGGAGTGGGAGGGAACTGGGCGGGGAATGGGCTGTGTGCACGTGGGTGTACGGCTTGGGAATTGCAGGGGGCCTGCCACACTTTAGTTACACCACTGCATGTGCACATAACCTATAACACAAATGGATATATTTGTTGGGAGTATATTATAAAATGAAGACAAGTGGCAACAGAGGCTAGACTGATGGTTTTCTGCTATGCCCAGGCTATATGACAACTGTGAATTAATGGGAAGTGCCCAAAGCTGGTTTAGTGTGACTATTGCACCAGCCGAGATAATGTTTATCACAGGTGCGGCTATGACTCACTACAGCACCTTGACAACCAGTCTGTTTTCATTTGTTTTCATTTGTGCACATTGCTTTGTGGGAATATGAGAAATCATTCACAGAAGAGGTTAATCCCGGAAGAGAACAAAAGGAAACCTAGTATTCTGAATGGCACACAGTATGACTAAGAATTAACAATGAATGAATCACAGTAGCTTGAATTTAGACTTGAGTGAATGCTGGCTGCTGAGAACTTAATGGAATAGGGCTTGTCGGAATATTTATCCCATTCTCTTGTTTATAAAATTGTAATTTGTGTGGACAACATTCTGTAGCAGCCTGGCATTTTATAGGATATGCCAGTGGGCTACTGGGAAGATATAGCACAGAAGCGTTTGTGAATGAATTAGATGGAGCATTGCTGATTGCTGTGATTAAGACAGGGCCAGATTTAATTACGTGAGAGAGATACAGAATCTCCTAATACAGTTCCAGATTTTCCCATACGGAGTTTTTACGTGGAAGGTTTTCTCATTGATATAAACCTGGCACAAACACTGTAGGGTCAAATACTATGGGTTAAGTGCAGCTTTGGACACAACCACTAGGGTTTTTTTACCCACAATGCAGCATCTTTCACATAGTCTGCTTATTTAGCAGCAAAGCTAATTAATGTACTACACATGGCCAAAAGTATGCGGACATCTGGATGTTCAGCATATGATTTGGGTCCTTTTGTTGCTGCTAAAACAGCTTTTACCTCTTGCTCTTCTTGGTAGAATTTCTAATTGTGACATTTTTGAATTTGCTCCTAAGAGGTTGGCCGCTGATGTTGGGACTTCAGGCCTGGCTTGTATAAGCATTCAAATTCATCCATAGGTATTTAGGGTTAAGGTCAAAATCCCATTCAACGAGAACCACAAAAACAAGGACCACATCTGTGTGCTGAGTCCTCTCCCTTAGCCTTACTACCAATATTTCAGTCTACATAAATGCTTTGTGTCTGTGTCATTTTTTTGATAAACAGCTCTAATGCATCGTAGTCTTCTCTTCCTTTATCTAGATGTAAATCGACTCACACATACTGTAGCTCTGGGCTGTAGCCAGCAGTGTACAGTAGCGGTTGGGGAGAGCAGGCAGAAGAGCTCAACCCAAACCCGCCAGGCCCGGATTTGCGGTGAGGTCGCATAGACCCGGGCCTAGGGCGGCAGAAGCTCAGTGGCGGCATGCCGCCCAGCCGTACTTAAATTTATGCCAAGCCGGAGCACTAGGGGCTCTGCATCCTGTCCCAGTGCTCTGGCTGTGGATGAAACAGATGCACATTCGTGCAATCCGAGGGGAGGGGGCGACGGAGGAAGCCGGCCTCCGGGCGGGCAGAGCACAAATCCGGCCCTGGAACCTGCGGCCCACAAATAGGGCAGTGGGTAAACCCTTGGGTATCGGACCAGCCTGCACATTACTACTGGGCTCAGATTACAGCAGGGAGGGGAAGAGGAGCAAACTGAGCATGCTCAAGCCCTAGCCCTGGAGGTTTAAGCTGAAAACAGGAAGTCTGTGAACACAATAAAAGCAAAGAAATGTAGTGTTTATTTTGACAGAGGACTCAGAGCAGCATTGCTTTGAGGGTTTACTGGTTTATTTATATAGACCTTTCCGTTAAAGCTTACTTAGTTTTAGCCTTTCCTTCTCCTTTAATTACATTTGGGAAGTTTCTCATTTCTGTGTGATGAAGATTAAATTCTATCTTTGTTTTCATTATAGTTTCACTTAAACTGCCACTGTGCCCAGTACCTGATTTTGCATGCAATAAATAATGGCCAAGGGGTATTATTTCCAGCTCTTTCTACTACTAAGACAATGCCTGCAAGACCCACTTTTAACGCTTCAACTTTAGCTATGAAATTTCTCCGGAGGAAATACTTCACACACCTCACTATTGTGATTACATTTCTTTCTTTTGTAATGACAAACTTCTTTGTTAGTAGAGGTGAAAGGCACCTTTGTAAGTAGAATAATCATCAGTATTGAATTAGGTATTATTTTAAAACACATACAGGTTTTGTATTTATACTAATAAGGTGCCTTGCAAACATATTCACAATGCTGAACACGTCTCTTACTGACCGGGTCTCTTATCTTACTAAAAAAGTAACGCTACAATGAAAAAAAGAATTCACTGTTTACATATTGTTACATGCCACTGGCCTGCACATGCACTTTTATGGGGGAATTAGCATTTGGTAGGCAGGTAGCGTAGTTTTTGGAGCTTAGAGACAGGGACACCAAGGCTTCGGATAAAACACAGGTT
The DNA here is from genome assembly GCF_017654675.1 of Xenopus laevis. Taxonomy (NCBI): domain Eukaryota; kingdom Metazoa; phylum Chordata; class Amphibia; order Anura; family Pipidae; genus Xenopus; species Xenopus laevis. The sequence continues at coordinate 97,301,878 of NC_054382.1, read as the reverse complement.
TATTAAGCACTAGGCATTCCCAAGAAAAGGCAACAAAACCCCAGTTCAGCTACTTCAATGTAGAACATGCATGGTACAGTTCAACAACTTCAAACCCATGGTCGCTCACCAAAACTCTCATCTTCTGGAACTTTAGAGCTTTTGGGCTTCTCACTCACCCCTGCTGGCTTCCCCTCCTGGGACTCAGGCTCACTAGCCTCTGCCAGTCCCTTCTCCTCTCCAGGGATGTAGGCTCTGCCACACTGTTGCTGGCAGGGCCGCCATTAAAAATCATGGAGCCCCATACAACAAAAATTTTGGGACCCCCCCACCCACCCCAGTCGTCAAGAATCAGAATTTGCATATGCAAATTTAGGGCAGGGAGGGAAATTGCGTGACTTTTTGTCACAAAAAAAGGTAAAAGTAAAAAATGTTTTCTCCTTCCCACCTCTAATTTGCATATGCAAATTAGGATTCGGTTTGGTATTCAGCCGAATCTTTCTAAATGGATTCGGGGGTTCGGCTGAATCCAAAATAGTGGATTCGGTGCATCCCTATGCAAAAGCTTTTAATAAGCTGGCCAAAGACCAGTTATGCTCCACTGAACTATCTGTGCCTCTGTTTTGGTGTCTGGAAGTATACACAAAGGTTTATTGCCCAGTGAGACCACGTTCCAACTACCTGAAATCGCTACAATAGATATTAAGGGGGTTATTTGTCACAGTCTGATTTTTTTTCTGGTCAGACTTTCAAAGGGAAAAAAACACATTTTTTTCATAGAAAAAAACCCCATTTTTTTTTCGATGGTTACAAGTTGGTTAAAAAAGTATTCCAACTCAGACCTGCCGAGTTCACGTAGAAGTCAATGGCAGATGTCCCATTGATATCCTCATCTGCGCTGGATTTCATCCAATAATCTGAAAATTTTGTGGTTTTCACCGGTCGAATTCGAAAAAAGTTGGAATTATCGGGAACCAATTCAAAATAATTGTGCAATTAAGAATTTTTCACCAGTCTTTTTTCCGACAAATGAAATTTTCAGAAAAATGTATTGATAAACACGTGGATTTGGTCGTAATAGTTTTCAGAAAATAGTGAGAACTTTTCGGATTTTGATAAATAACCCCCCAAATGTTTTGGTCACTGATGGGCAACCCATTTATTTGTAAGAGTATGCTTCTGTATAGAATTAACTTATAATGTTATTAACTGAGAATGCTCTCATAAAGCACATATTCATGATGATATCCCATAATATTCTCTCTGCATACTAACGTGCATATCAACAGGAAGTGCAACGAGCAGCTATATCACTCCTGGAACTGACTAGATTGGTGGAACTCTTTCTAACTATAACTAAATTCTCTCTACAGAAGAGACAAAGCAGGAGAAATGTATCTTTTCATTTAATTCCCCTGGTGTTGTGTCATTCCCAATGTCTGTACATGACAACTAACCTAAGAGAATACACCTCCTATTGATTTATCAACCTCTGGTTGGTCATCTTCACTGATACATGTGTGCACACAAATATACATCACGCTGAAACATATCGCTTACAGACTCACAAAACATGCACACATTGATAGTAAACATACTTGTTGTATACCGTGTATTTGTATGTTTTTGTCAGGAAATAAATGTCTGATTCAAGATATTCTGCTTTTATTGAACCTCTCAAAAACATTTTCTCAATATTTTCTATAAAATACAAACATATAGTTGTACCAAACATATTCTAATTTACATAGTTACTTGTCTTTTGATCTTTAAAGAGATTTTGAACATTTACCTTATTTACAAAGCAGGAACCTAAAATGTATGGCACAAAAGCTTTTACTGTATTTTGTCCCGGGTCTTTGACTAGAAGTGCTCGCACAGCAGAATCATCAAAATAAGAATCCTTTACGGTAAAGCGATATCTTTATTTGTTAATATACATGTTCAAGCTACTTCTATTGAATTCTTGGACAATTCTTGGACATCTAAGAAATTGTAATAAAAGCTGCACACAGGAAAAAAAAATATTTTAAAGGAGAAGGAGAGGCTAAAACTAAATAAGCTTTATCAGAAAGGTCTATATAAATACACCAGTACACCCTCAAAGTAATGCTGCTCTGAGTCCTCAAAAGAAACACTGCATTTCTTTCCTTCTATTGTATATACATAGGCTTCTGTATTACACTTCTTTAAACCTCCAGGGCTCGGGCTTGAGCATTCTCAGTTTGCTCCTCTCTCCCCTCGCTTTCCCCCTCCCTCCTCCCCTCCATGCTGTACTCTGAGCCCAGAGTTATGAGTGAGCAGGAAGAGACTCAGGCAGGAAGTGATGTCACAGCAAGCTAATATGGCAGCTGCTATCCTTAACAAACAGAGACAGTGTCTAGAGCTGTTTACTCAGGTATGGTTAACCATTCTGCAGAATAAATATAGTGTTCTAGCTTGCACTATTGCAATAGCTTTCATTCTCCTTTACATCCCTATGTAATATTGTTAAATAAGCCACTTTACATCACTTTTGAATTTAAAACTTCTTTCAGTTTTGCATAGATTTCAAAGCATAAGCTTACGGTGACATGCAAAAATGTCCAATGTATATCTGCTATTGCATATTACAGTATGTGGCTTTATTCTTTTGTGATATTTTATGGTAATGTTTGTTTAACAAAAATATTACATTGCAAAATGTGATTTTTTTTTCATTCTAACTTTACTACGTTTATTGTATTCTCCCATATGGTATATTTGTACCTCTGCACTGATGTCTGATGTTCAGTTAGCCACATCACTTCTCACTTTGATACATTTTTAGGGGAAACCAAGGCCATTTCCTTATTTACTTCAATTGAGGGGATAAAGCCTAAATAAATGCAGTCAGTGGTAAGGGAATGCAGAATAGTATATATTTGGTAATAAAATAAAATTGAGCAGAGAAATAAAATCCTTCTTTATGCTGGTTCATTTATAAGCAAGAATGTTTGCAACCAGGTTTACAAAATATTTAATAGTAATTAGCATGATTCAAACAAAAAAAGACTGCTCCTTATTTCTATCTAAAAATGAATAGCTTTTATAATATGCAATACAGCAAATGCAAATCCTGCTTTTCCAAAAAAAAAAAAAAAAAAATACAATGCAGCAAAGCAAAGTTGTAATTAAACATGGCAACTAAAGCAAAATATAAAGCCAATATCCTAAACCAAATAAATACAATGGGTTTGTTTTTCATGACAGCTGTTTGATGGATTTCCCATATCAGGGATTGTTCTCTCTCCTGAAGGAGTGGGTTGGTTTATTTTGATAAACTAAGTATATACAGTAAACCTCAGTTTATTAAAATCTTATATGACCTGAAGAATCTGGTACATTTGTATATATCTGTATGATAAATTCCATTTACATACTGTACAGTAATACCAGCTGGAACTAGTCTGGTTCTGGAAACTATAGAACATTTCTAAAAATGTAATAATGTACTTTAATTAAACTTTAAATTAATTGGAAGTACAGGTATAGGACCTATTATCCGGAATCATCGGGACCTGGGGCTTTCGGGATAACGGGTCTTTCCATAATATGGATCTTCACACCTTAAGACTACTAGAAAATCATGTAAACATTAAATAAACCCAATAGGCTGGTTTTACTTCCAATAAGGATTAAGTATATCTTAGTTGGGGTCAAGTACAAGCAACTGTTCTTACTACAGAGAAAAGGGAAGTCATTTTTAACATTTTGGATTATTTGATTATAATGGAGTCTATGGAAGACGGCCTTTCCGTAATTTGGAACTTTATGGATAACGGGTTTCCAGATAACGGATCCCATACCTGTACTGCAAATACATAGCCTGATTACAAACAATGCTAACTATAGTGCAGCTCTTATTATGTAACAGAACAGAAAGCTGAAAGTAGAAAATGTCTGGTTCTATAAGAATTTATTGAACAATCCAAGTATTTAGGATTGAACATAACCTATTTGGATATTGTTTGCTAATTACAACTGAATATGATGTATGGTGTATGAACCCTGAATTCAGTAGAACCCCTGTTTTACATTTTTAAGGTGACCTGAAAAAAATGGTGTAAAATCAGGGAAAATATAAAATCGGGGTAATGTATAATGCATAATATATAGGGAGAACCATAAAAAGATGTAAAATGAGGGAAAACCTAAATTAGGTGATGTAAAATTGAAGTTTCACCATATGTTCAAAGGTTTTCCGACAATAAATGCATAAGAAAATCTCTCCAGCTTGTTAGCAGAGGCTTTAGCCATTATATCAGTTTTATGGGTCCAAAACAAGCTTTACACTGATAACTCTATTATATCTCGAATCTTTAAACAAATATCACAAAAGATGTATTATTGGGAATACTGTACGGTGCTGTACTTAGTGACTCTACTGCGAGTGACACCGGGGGAAGTGGATCCAACAGTTTGTGTTAGTAAGGGATCAGGGCTTAGCACATGGCTTTGGACACCAGGGCCAGATTGTACGGTGCTGTACTTGGTGACCCTACTGCGAGTGACACCGGGGGATGTGGAACCAACAGTTAGTAAGGATTCAGGTCTTAGCACATGGCTTTGACTACCCTGGGCAGATCGAACTGTTTTTTCTGTCACTATTACATTTTGTCCCCCGACTAGATCAGGATGGATATTTCTACCACTGGAAACATTGGATACTGGTTGTATCAGCCTTTCAGTTACAAGAACATTCTGGCCATCCATAAAATTAGAATGCATATCTAAATTTCCTTGAGCATTGGAGATGGGATGTATCATTCTTTCAGTAACAACAACATTCTGACTGTCACTTAAATCTGGGAAATTGAATGACCCAGCATTCCTTGAACTGCTAGGTGCTCTCATTCTCTCCCGTAGTACATTTGAACTGTCTTGTATATTTGCAAAATCAACTATATCATGTACCCCAGAAGCAGGGCGCATAACTCTTTCTGTCACAATAACATTGGATCTATCAGTTATTTCAGGAAATGCACCTCTCACTCCTGAAGTAGACCCAAGCATTCTCTCTGTCACCAAGATGTTAGGCTGAACAATTGGATCAAATGCATATACAGAGGGGTTCATAGCAGGACCAGATGTTGTGTAAGTCTCAGTTACTACATAATCTCTAGGCTCAGAAATAGGTTTAGCAGGTGGCAGGTTGGAGGATGAAAAGCTTTCACTTACATAGGTAGAACTAGGAATAGGGGTAGATGGCAATGAAAAGCTGTCGGGCTCTACTCTGGGAATACTAGTAACTATTTTTGGTTCTCTAGCACTCGGCACAGGATCGGGTTTTTTACCAGAACATATTTCTGCCAGAGTTTTAAATTTTGGTCCCAAATTGTCCAAATAGCTGTCATCCAAGTCGTCATCAATAAAACTGCAGCATCCGATAGACCCAGTAGGGCTTCCCACACCTTCGTTATCATAAATCAAAAGGCAATCATTTGCTGGTCGAGATTCATCCTCATTGGCGTAGGCTTCCGCTTTCTAAAAATAAAATTAGTAATTTCATTTAAAACGAGTGATTATGTAGATATCATTGTGTATTTCTTAAATTGTATATATGCAATTTAAAATAAAGTTAATGACCTAAAGTTTAAGCAGCCTAAAAGGTAATTAGAACAGTAATCACTGAATTGTGGCTTTAACTACTGTATATTTCTAAACTCCAGCTTCCTGCTTCTTTGATCAGATGGTAAGTCAAGTGCATAGTTAGTTGTTAGTCTCTATAAAGGAATACTTAAGGGCCCTTTTTATGACTGCTTGAACCTTTTGGCTTGAGCAATAATGAAGGAAACTCTGTGTGAGTTCAGGAAGCTGTTTTAGCCCAAACTCAACAAAGAATGTTTTTTCCCCTGAAAGCTTGTGTGAGTTTTTTAACTCACGTGGGGTTTCCTTAATGATTGCTGGAGCTGAAAGACTCAATCAGTCACAAATCAGCCATTAGGATATAATATATTTTCATGGGTTTGATTCTTACTTCTGCAAAGTAGTTCTCCACAAAAGTTGTGTTTACAGTGCCTCCATCTCTGTAATGTGAAGACATAGCTCCAGTCACCGACCCTGCAGCATTACTGTCTCTAGAAAATCCATGTATTCCCAAACCAGTCCCAATGATTCCTGCCCCAGTGCCCATTGCAGTGGCTGCACCCAGTCCTGTGCCAAAAGATCTAGAATGAACCCTCGAAGTTCCAAAGTCACCAGCTGCAGCTGTTGTTGCTGCTGTTGTTGATTCCAGTCCTCCACCTCCTCCAGATATGTAGTTGTGTGAGCTCAAATCTGAAAATAAAAAGAATGTTCTAAGATGATGCTTTAAAATCAAATACATTTTGAATTATAAAAAAATATTTTTAATATGCCTTAAAATCATATTTTTATGCGCTAAGCTCTTGTGCTTCATCAGATGAAGATGAATCCCTGGAGGTTTCTCTAGAATCTGTAAGGGCAATAGCAGGTGAAGTGTTTTGGTGCTCACTTCTTAAAGTAGTAGAAATACACCCACTGAATGGGAAGTACTACAAGTCTGCGTGAACAGGGATTATCACCAATCAGTAAACAGTTATAGGGGTAGAAGGCTACAATAAGGGCTTTATTTAGTAAAACATGGATCTGCGTAAATTTAAAGTTTTTTTTCTATTTTAAATAAAGTCACAATTTAAAAAAATACACCAGTTACCGAATTTATTTAAAAAATCAGAATGTGAGTATACGAGCTCAAAAAAACTCAAATTGAATAAATAGTTGAAATTTTGCCTAAGACAACTCTTATTGACTTCTACATGGCCTTGCAAGCTTTTAGATGCAGACGTTTTCCAAAGCTTATTAACAACTTGATTTTCAGTTGTTCCTTATTTCATTAGAGACTAGAACCTAGAGCTTAGGGTGTTCTTTTATGTTTGCCAGTTCTAAACTAGCAATATGGGAGGGCTACATGCTGAGTGATGGTCTTTATGAGTGATGGTCTTTAAGCTGCACCTGAAATTTCCTGCCAGCAAAGACTTTACAGTTCATCATAGACATTTTAGTTCTGAGCAGCTGCACAGAAGAATAGTTCAATGTGCAATTGTAGTGTTGTCATACTGTCTATGAAAAGTTTAGCATATTATACACCATTTAGCCGAAAGCACTTAAAAGTGAACTATCGTGAAAATGAAAAGTTAATATAAGCTTCATCATAGTGACATAAGAAAATTTCTAAATACAAACAAATTCTGTACAGTTTATGAAATAATCAAGTTTATCTTTACTATCCCTCTCTCAGCATCTGTTTCTCCTTATTCTGTCCTCATTCAGGAGCTGGGTGTCAGTCGATTGATCCAATATATCTTATAGGGGGCTCCTTTTGCCTAGAAGATGTATTAGAACTCACTCTATTAAAATCACCAAAAGTCAATGTCTCTCTACATGCAGAATTTGTGCAGTTATTTTGTTAGATTTTGTTTGTACTGGAATCAGTTATTTGAGTGAGCTCTAATACATCTGCTAGGAAATGGAGCCCCCCACCTATAAGATATATTAGATAATTCATCTGACACCCAACTGCTGCATAAAGACACAATGAAGAGAAACAGACATTTGAGGGGAATAGTGAATATAGTGAATATAAACTTGATTATTTCAGAAATAATGCAGAATTTTTAATTGATTGTATTTAGAAAGTTTCTTACTTCAGTACGAGGAAGCTTATATTACATTTTCATTTTCACAGTAGTTCCCCATTAAGGAACAGAGGCGTCGCAAGAAAGTGTTACAGGAAATAATTTTCAAATGTTAGAAAGGTTGCAAAGTCAGATTAAAAATGTCTCGGAATATATAATATAAAATATAATAAATTACTTCTGCTTTAACTTACCATAACTTTCTGGAGCACCCGAACTTACAAGCAAATTGGTCACATCCTATAAACAAATGAAATATATATTTTTAAAGCTAGCATTGAATATTAAATTGATTTTGTCACCTTATAGCAAAGGAGAGGATGACATATGAAAAGCAAGTAGGCAACAGTCACAACATGTATGCCTTGTAGCTTCTCTAGAATGTATTCCTGCATCTAGGTACAGTATACTCACCAAGTCTGACATCAAATGCACTTATAAGGATATTATAAGTTACCTCGTGTTTTTACATTGTCATGAAACTCCTCGGTAACTTATAATATCCTTATAATTTACAAGAGGGGGTACATTATTCACTATATAATCTGTTTTATTTTTTCTAAATAAAGGTGCTGATCACTTAGATGACATTCTCTATATTCATAGCAGAGGAATGATATGGTGTTTCAGTTCACTAGATATCCATATTGCTATAGTCAACAAGACTTTTGCATTTGCCCTTTTTATTTATTGCACTTACAGTATATACCTAGTGGGGAATTTACTTCTCCTTTGCTCTGCAAGGGCTAAATCAATATACCCCTGCACATTAATCCTTTCTGCTTTTTAGGCTATGTATTTTGCTTTCTGTGTGGATGGGCGAATTTTGTTTCGCCAATAAATTCGTGATAATTTGCCAAAATGTATTGAAGTCTATGGGCAACAAATCTTTTTGACGCATGGTGAATTTTTTGGACGTACGTCATTTCTTTTTCTTCCATTGGAGTCTACGGGCGTCATTTGCCCATCCCTGAGAGCTGAAGGGGATGAATACATTCCCTTTTTTATTCACTGGGCACCACAGTCCAAAGTGCTGAAAGAAAATGCTTTGGGCCTTGTAAGTTATTTTAAAAAAAGCTGCCATTTTGCACATATTTTTGTACCCAGTGTTGCTACAAGCAATAGTAAATGAACCCTTATCTTTCTCCTACCTAGTGTATGTGTTCTGTGTTAGGACATTATATGACAAGGTACAATAACCTCACTTTGTGTAATACAATCAAATAAAAAAGGTTAAAGGAAAACTATACCCCCAAAATGAATACTTAAGCAACAGATAGTTTATATCAAAGTGAATGAATATTAAAGAATCTTACCAAACTGGAATATATATTTACATAAATATTGCCCTTTTACATCTCTTGCCTTGAACCACCATTTCGTGACTCTATCTGTGCTGCCTCAGAGATCACCTGACCAGAAATACTACAACACTAACTGTAACAGGAAGAAGTGAGGAAGCAAAAGACACAACTCTGTCTGTTAATTGGCTCATGTGACCTTACATGTGGTTTGTATGTGTGCACAGTGAATCTTACGATCTCAGGGGACGGCCCTTATTTTTTAAAATGGCAATTTTCTATTTATGATTACCCAATGGCACATACTACTAATAAAGTATATTATTATGATAATGGTTCATTTACATGAAGCAGGGTTTTACACATGAGCTGTTTTACTCAGTATCTTTTAATAGAGACCTACATTGTTTGGGGGGTATAGTTTTCCTTTAAGGTAAATGACAGGTGTTTACGACATAATAATGACATAATAGGCAGCAATTATGAGGTCAAAAAAGAAATCAGAAGGAATGTCTTTCTCCATTGGCACTTTAAAAGCACAGGCACCTGTTGGTGTTCTAATATGAGAAGGATGGCAATTTGGGATGTTGCCATACTGTGACAGGCATAGTGTATTAACTCTCCCCTTGTGCAATATTTCATAGATTCCTGTCTGTTCTGCTCTCTGCTCATCTTTATTGTGATACATTTCCCTCTCATTTTATCAAAACTTATTTGTTTTCAGAGAACCTTTAGACAATCATTATTCATTACATATATGGGCATTTGGCATATTTTAATTTTTTCAGTATTTTGGACCCAATAAGAATGAAGATTATGTCTATGTTTATTGCAAAGACAGGGTCAAGAAATGTAGATCAACTCACCACATCCTCAGGTTTTGCACCTTCAGTCCCCCAGGGCCGGTATCCACCATCGTACCCATCGGCTACAGGGATAAATGTATTATTTGCTGCAGATCCGCATGAGCAGAGTAGCAGTAATAGCGGTACCACTGTCAATAAAACAAAATATACAATATTTAGAACAGAAATGGGATGTGTCCAGTGACATATATGTTCATTGTATATGTTCCAAGCTGCCTTCTCTGAAAAGATGATTGATAAACAAAGTATTGTTTGAAATTGTAGCCACGTTGTAACATCCAGTTCTAGCATCATCTCTTAACTGAAACCTGGCTGGAGAAGTTTAATCTGGCTCAGTATTTATGTTAATGGGCTGTAGCTTAAAGGAACAGTAGCACCAAAAAATGAAAGTTTTTTATGGGAACAACAGTGTTATGTACGGTGCCCTCCACTGGCAAAACTGGCATGTAAGCTTTAGAAACACTACTATAGTTTATATAAAGAAGCTGCTGAATAGCCATGGGGCAGCCATTCAAGCACAGGATACACAGTAGATCACAGATAAATTCTGAAGAATCCCATTGTATACTACAGAGCTTATCTGTAATCTGTTGTGTATCCTGTGCCTTTTATCCTTTTTCAGCTTTGAATGGCTGTCCCCATGGTTACACAGCAGCTTGTTTATATAAACTACAGTATAGTAGAGTTTCTGAAACAAACGTACCAGTGCAGCACAACAGTGCATTCAATTTTCATTACTTGAAAACACTTTAATTGGCGTTACTGTTCCTTTAAAGGAGAACTGGAACTTTCCTACTAATTAGGGCAGAAATGTTTTATATTATGTTTTGGGCTTTTCTACCAGCCCAAGGCAACCACAGTCCTTTAGCAGTAAAGATCTGTGTCACCAAGGATCCCCAGTAGCTCCCCATCTTTTTTTCTGCTGATTCACTGCACATGCTCTGTGTTGTCATTTACTGAACTTAGGGACCAACTCACAATATACTATATACACAGAATAGAAATGTCAAAACATAAGGCTGATTAGTAATTAAATGGGAACTATCGTGAAAATCAAAATTTAACATAAGCTTCATAATACTGAAATAAGAAACTTTCTATACAAATCTATTCTGCATCGTTTCTGAAATAATCAAGTTTATCTTCTCAATTTATATCTCAGCATCTGTTTCTCTTCATTCTGTCTTCTTGCAGCAGTTGGGTTTTTTAGATATTCATTGACAGTTAGATACAATATATCTTATAGGGGGCTTCCTTTCCTAGTAGCTGTATTAGAGCTCACTCAAATAAATCCAGATTCCAGTACAAACAAAATCTAGCAAAATAACTGACTTTTGCACCA